>NC_087214.1:23564526-23591121 GCF_015104395.2 Macrobrachium nipponense
GAGAATCAGTTCAGAGTACCATTTTTTGCCCATAGGAGCAGAACGTGATGTGTTTTTCTTTTCTTGGCACATGTTAAAGGAGACATATTTGTCTTGGTTTTGACAAATATGTATACATTATGAAGGTTTTTCATACATGCAGTTCAGTTCTGGTGATGCTTGGATTGCATATTTTTGGCCCTTGGAGATAGCGGTTGCTCATGCATACGCACTCAGTGTATTTTTTGAAGAGCCAGCGAAAGGGAGGCTAGTGTCTTTTGAGGGGGAATGCTTGACGGGAGGGTGAATTCCTATTTTTTTTTCTTTGTGGCGGGGTAATGGGGGTGAGTATGGCCTTGATAGAAAATTTCATTGCCACGCTTTTGAGCCCTTGATGACATAGTTCATTGCCACATCAGCTGATAGCCACGAGGGATGATGTGAATTGGCCGTAGGGTTTCTTTTAAAAGGATTTTTTTTTCTTTTTTTCTTTTGCAAAGAGAAAATGCATGTGAATATGGTGCAAGTTTTCCTTGCGCTTTGGAGAATGCCTTTCCACATAATTATAACTGGGGATACAGAGATTATTTTATAATGGGGATTTGTTTGGGATATGGAGACTATTTTAAAATGGTGATGACTGGTGATGTTAGTGGTGATGATTGGTGTTGTACCTGGTGATGTCAAGTGGTGATGCCATTGGTGATAAATGGGTGCCTGGTGATGCTAATGGAGATTATTTGCAAGTGGTAATATTGGAGTTATGGGGGAATGGTTATATTAAGTTCTTACTGTGTTACTGGATGATTATTTATGGAGAATTATTACAGAGAATTGTTTACAGGGAGATATTTAAGTGGAATTATCATGGAGAATAATTATGGAGGATTATTATCATTACTGGAGATATTTATGGGGATTCTATTAGAGATCATGGTGGTAATAATTTTTGGTGAATGTGACAGATTTGTGGGTGGTGATTCTGATACTTGATACTGGTGATACTAGTGATACTGGCGAGTTCTAATATTGGTGATATTGGTGTTATTTTTCTGATACTAACATGGGTGTTGTAATGATTATTAAGGGTGGTGATGTTTGTGAATATGGGAGGTACTAACCACAGAGTTGGTTTTCCTTTTTTTTTGAGTTCAGCAGATAATTGCTTGAAGTCTACGTGAGTCACAGATGTTACAGGTGTTACGGGAACAGTTATCAGTATCATTGATTTTTTCTTTTTCCTTTTTTGGACGTTAGCCAGCGCTGACGTAAGTTTTTTCTATCATGGGCAAATTTGAATTTATTTTTCTCTCCGAGCAGTTTGTGTAGATTTTTTTTAATATCTCGGTTCATGACTTGGAATCATTGTTCGGGAATGTGTTTATAATTTCGGCTGTTTGATGCTGTAGAGAGATGTAAGGGAGCATTTGCAGTTATGCTAAACGGAGAGTTTATAGTTTTTGACTATAACATTGAGTTATTTTGCTGGAGAATTGGAGATATAATATTTTTGCCGTGTGATATTTTTTTTTTTTGTTGGAGATAGTCCACAGTTTAGGCCTATGGTGGTGAGAGCTATGTTTAGTTCAATTATTTTTGCAGCCATTATTTTGTGCAAATGGAAACCTTTGAGAGGAGATATGTGACAATATTTTTGAGTGTATCAGCTAGATGCTTTGAGTGCATTTTTCGGGGACAGAGTTTCATTTTTTGATGACTCTGCTTGGAGATATAATATCTTTTTTTTTTTTAGACTTGTTTTATTCCATATGTGGTTATTGGTGAAATAGAAGGGAATATGGTGTTGTGTGGTTATTAGTCAAATGGAGGGAAATGTTTATATTGCCTGAGTAGTGTTATTATTAACATGGTGATATATGGGGATGGCACTAATCTTTGGTGGTGACTTTTTTTTTGTGGTTATGATTTTTGGAGCTGAATTTCTAGGGTTTTACGAGCCAGAGGGGGGATTTGGGGTTCCTTGGTGTTGTGATAATTGGAGGCGAGTGGCATTACTGCGTTGCAGTTTTACGAGTCCCTATGGAGATGTTGCATTTTTTATATTCACCAGTGGGTTATTTTTGACGGCATATAATTACTGAATTGCAGTTTACCGTAGTTTATATCCCAAATAGGTGATAATTTGTTTTATATGCTTGTGGCAGTATCATGTGGGAGTTATGTCTTTGAGACAATTTTGTTGCACTTTGGTGATCTCCTGGAGATAATATTGTGAAATGTGCTTATATGGTGTCAGTATAGAACTTTTTGGAGAGTCATGGGTTTTCTGAAGTTGCAAGTCTGACTAGAAAAATCTATACTGCAGTTCGAGCACCTGACGTGTTCACAGGTGGATTTTTGCTGATAATGTCGGTTGCTGACTCTTTACCTTCAGTGTTGATTATTCAGAGTTTTGCACTATTCTGAAAGATGCTGATTTTGGCATTCTACAGAGATGTGTCTACGTAAGGGGGTTGTTTCCAGTCGTTTCCGATCAATGAAATTGTTGCGATGGCAAATTCCGTAACGATACATATTGCATTTAGTGGGGAAAAAGTTGGATTATGTATATTATATACATTATGTGCTTGGTAATGGGGAAAGTTCACTTATTATTATTGTTGTAATTATTTTTTTTTCTCTTTTTTTCTTTTCCTACGAGATTTGTCGTAACTGGGGTTAAGCTTACATGTCATTTCCATTTTGGACAGGAGATATAATTTGTCGGGGTTTGTGAATTACATAAAGTTTATAGCATTATATTTCATGGAGATTAATTATAAAGACAGTAAAAGAGTTCTTACTGATTTTGTGGGTTGCTGAAATATCAGAGCTTGAGAGAACATTTTTGGTGATAATCTGGGGCTGGGTTTGTTAAGCTTTTTTTTTTTCTTGTGACAATTTGTGAGTTTGAAATGAGGTGACGGTAGTCCGTGGAGTTTCTGTGAGTCTTAATTGGTGTGTGTGCTAATGTGTGAATTTGGAGAGTTTTTCTTAATAGTATTGGAGAATTAAGTTGGAGAATTTGATATTTTCTTTATGGGGTTATGATAGTGATTTGTGATTTAGCGATCTTATGAAGTTCCTTCATGAGTTGTAGTTAGAAATGAGTTCAGTGGTCATATTGATGTGATTAAATGGGGTTGGTTGGAAGACGTTCAGTTAGTATTTCCTAGAATTTTTGAGGTCATTGTTAGACGGAAGTATGTCTGGGGTTAATTCTTCTTTAATTGACCGATGACATGACTAACATACTGAGCACAATAAACATCATTCCCCAACGCCAGCAAGACGCCCTTCAACTGTTGCAGAGATGTTGCTGATGTTTGCCCACATGCGAGAATTTCTATGAATCTACAGGGTTTTACAGCGCTTTTGTACCATGGGAGTCATCAGTTGTCTTCCACGGGGAGACGTTTCGCCTTTCTACAGCGTGTTTCACGTGTCTGTACAGCTGCAGACCAATCCCATACACGGGAGTGTGAGAAAGTTCAAGATGAGATATTACCAATTGTTATTATAGCCCATATGCAGGCTGTTGAGAATGATGTGTGATAGACATTGTACTGCCAGAGATGTGCAGTTATTTGTTATCGTAGTGTTGAATGAGCCAGCCAATGTGTATTTTTTATGTATAAGCTGTTTTATGTGAGCTGTGGCTAGGCTGGTGCTAGCAATTCAGGTGGCCAAGCAATCTGTTACATAAAAGAGGGTTTAGCTAAGATGATATAATTGATAATATATGATATGATATGCTATGACGTTTCTTGGAATGTAGAGAAGTCAGCAATTTAACTTCCCTAGAGACAGAGTGTTTGAGTGACGAGCTTAGGAATGCTGACATGTCTTTTTGAGGTGGTGTGATCAAGATTGCTGTCTTAGCAAATCAGTGCCTCATCCTGTCGCTATGAGCGCAGAGGTGACTTTGAGAACTGGATACAAGCAGTTCATCAGCGTGAACATTGTGAACATTGTGTGTGAATTCGTACGTGCGAGCCTCTTTCCTACATAATGAGATGTAATAATACCATGAAGGGGAGACCATTACAGAGAGGCGGCAGAGCCAAGATGGCTTCTGCCAAAGTGTTTGTTGATAAGTGATAGTGCATACTGTATTGAATGGTTAAGTGTTGTTATATTTATTTTGGCCAAAGTGTGGCTGGGTTGTATTTAAATATTTATTTCAGAGATGTTCTGTTTCATATGATCTTTGATTATGCTCTTATGCTTATCGGGGTGTTTTCCTGTCTTCTAACAGGCGATTCTAGACAAGGGGAATTGTTCTGAAGAAATGGGAACTGACTTAATTACTATGGTGTACTGACTATGTTGACTGTGCCTAGTGTTATTGCTAAACTAATGTTAGTTATTTGATTAGTTACCGAGGGTTATTTGAGTTATTCGGGCTTCTGAGTTTAACATTTCATTTAATCATTTTGTTAAGAATCTGAGTTATTCAGTTAATACTTTGCTTTTAAATAAATGCATATTTTTGTAAGTTCCGTGTCTGAATTGATGACCTTAGATAATGTATAGAGAAAGATGGATGGAGAGAGAGAGAGAGAGAGAGAGAATGGAGTTGTTGAGAATAGAGAGAGAGAGAGAGAGAGAGAGAGAGAGAGAATGTGTTACCAATTGCCTTTGGCCGGTCTTGGTCCATCTCTACCTTTTAAAATAGAATAAAGAGATAATTATCGCGTTATATATAGTTTTAAATGATAACCCTGATGAAGACTCTTCAGTCTTCTATTTCCTCTTTTTTGGGATTTTGTTTCCGAACTAATAATTATCTCCTTCCACGCTCGGGCTCGACCCCACACGGGGAAGAAAGTTAGGTTACAGGCATCGCCTTCTTGAATTCAAGATGGCGGTGTTACAGGTAACCATGCTGTATGGAATGAAGAACATATTTTATATTTGAATAACAAATGTGGATACAGTGAAAAAATAAAGCTTCAATAGCGAATAACGTAATAATAATATATATATAGTGAATAACGTAACAGTTTATATGTTGTATAACGTAACACTATATCTAATGAAAAACATAAGGTCTGTTGAACCACAAGACCTCAAATCAGCGCCAGCCAACGTGGCTCTTCCGAAAAGGACGCGAAGGTCTATTTGTTGACTTGGCACCCCTCTCCCCCTACCTTCCCCACTTAGCTGGGGGAACCCCTCCCCTCCCCCCTTCCCTACCCTCTTACCCCTTCCCTCTCAGGCAGTTGTCTATCAACACCTCTACTCATAAAATGCAAATGCACTGGAGGCTATTCGAGTTCCAACAATGCCAGCGACACACGACACATGATCCCTGTGACGTTTTGTCTGTTTGTCTATCCTGACGACGGAATGACAGTGGAATTACGTGGAAGGAAATATTTACAGACGAATATTTGATCCTGGAAAAGTTTTGTTTTATTTGTTATACGCCACTGAGTTTTTCAGCCTCTCTGTGCAATTTCTGGCCGCGATTCAACAGTCAATTGACCACCATGGAACCTCACTGAGTGTTCTGTCTGTCTGTTCAGTGTCAAGTTTTCCACCATTAATTAAAACTTGCTTTTTTCATATTTTGTCACTGTCTGTAAGAAATATTTATTGTTATATCTTTTGCGTTCTTTGATGTATAGCTGTTTTATAATAGCGTTCAATAAAATACTCAAAATAGAATTTTTTGTAGTTCACCTAACATTGAAATATATGAAGAGAAGATTACAAATGCATATTGACTTCAGTACTATATTGCTGTTATATAGTCTGACTCTCTCCAAGTGTGAGATCCCGTCTTTTTAATTTGCTGGTGAGTAAGTTTTGTGAAATGCCACTTGCTGATTCAAAGGTGTCGTCTCGATCTGTACCGAGTTCATTTACGTCATAATTTTAAGAAGGTTTTAAAATAATCTGTACTTGCTAGTCAGACCTTGAAATAAGTCCGTATTAAATTCATTTGTGAAATCATTTTAAGAATATTTTAGAGCATTGTGACTTGCTAATCAACCTTAAGTCTTGAGCTAAAGCTCTATTCTTGAGTTTGTTTATATAATAATTTTAAGAGGGTTTTGTAACAATGCTGAAATTAATGCTACGTATAATTTTAGATGTGTCTGGAGAACTTCTCCTCACATCGTCTGTTCAACTCAGGAGGCAAATGTTGACAGTTACGTAGAACAGTTCATAAATCATGTGTCTCTTCAAGTGAGGAAACCTAGTCGTGTTTGTTCTTCCCATTCTGTTCCTTCTCCTCCTCCTCCTGTTTCTCTCTCTACTCAATAACAAAGAGGGAAGAGGCTGAGATGAAGGAAGCAAATATCTTCTTCTTCTTCTTCTTCGAGCGTCGCTTCCATTTGTTGTATGGGAACCAGCCTCCCTTTTTCCCTTTAACCATTGAAGATTTTGATTAACAAATATGAAGATGAAATGTAACTGACCTCGTAGGGTGGTTGTGCCACCAGTTCACCCCACCCGGTGCACTTTGGGCATTACTTAAGGTTCTTTTCAGCGTCCCTTTGGCGTAGCTGCAGCCCCTTTCATTCATTTGATTGTACCTCCGTTCATATCTCTTTCTTCCATTTCACCATCCTTTTCTAACAGTTCTTTCATAGTGCAATTGCAAAAGGGTTTCCTCCTGTTGCACCTTTCAAACCTTTTTATTCTCAAATTTCCCTTCTAGCGTTGACTGACCTTATAAGGTCCCATTATTCGCTCATTACTTATTGGGTGTTGGGTACGATGACTTCTTATTTAGAATCTTCTGTAGTTAGGAAGAACCTTATTTCTATTTATGGTTATCCATTGCAACTGTTTTTTTTTCTTACATCTGTTTCTTCTCATCAGGGAAAGACGCAGACTGCAACTGTCTTTAATGAAATCCCAAACGAAGTCCAGATTCCTGTAACCCCAAAAGCGGAAAGGAAGCAGACAGCTCCTCTCCTTCTCTCCCCATCGGACAGATCCTCCAAAGAGTCGACCAATAGAAATGTCTTGTGCTTGATGAAAGGTGGATGAGATACGATTTTTTTTTTATTATTATTACCTGATTCAGTTGGTTTACTCTCTCTCTCTCTCTCTCTCTCTCTCTCTCTCTCTCTCTCTCTCTCAACTTGGTAGCTGTGTTACGAGGATTTATTAGTGTGAGAGAAAAATATCTAGTAAAAGAAGCCTTAAAATCTTAGTGGGGGAAAATACTTTATTACAATAAAGTTTATTAATGACATATTTTAAGGGCTGAGTAGACACTTTGCATGAACCTTCAACTATTTTTAATAATATCAATGTCTTTACCTCTTCTTCTTGTCCGGCAGTTTTGATATTTTAAATGTTTTTTTTTTCTTTTTTTATATTTGTATTCCGGACAAGAAGTGGATATGCGCTTCATTCTTTTGCTACATTATCCCTGAAGTAGTTTTTGAAATATATCATATATTCCAGCATGTGACGAGCATGAAAGTAAAGGTATTTTTTTCAAAATTAATAAATATAATTTCTCGATGTGGTGAAGTGTTTAAGTATTGCTTGAGATTGTATAATACTAAGATTATAATTTCTTTTTATTTCAGGTGAGTTATGAGTAGTAGAACGTATCGGCTCAGGGTGAGGAAATGTCATTCTTCTTTACATTGAAAGTTTTTTGAAAAATCAGAAGCAGATTATGTTTAAAGGTTTGCCAGTTGTCTTAAAGTTCATCTTTGATGTACATTTCGAGGTAAAAGTTAAAACTGACTTACGGTGTTGGTTCCTAATGCGAGGCTAACACACAAGTAGCTACTTGAACAGGAGGGGGACTTTATGCATTTAGTAGCCTCTGTTATAGCAGTTGAAACTCTCTCTCTCTCTCTCTCTCTCTCTCTCTCTCTCTCTCTCTCTCTCTCTCTCTCTCTGTGTGTGTGTCAGTTGACGTGTGATGTAAATTTTAAATTTGCCGTTTGTATTAAATGGTATGGTTTTAAATATATATGTATCAAGTATAAACAAGAATTTACTTATATATATATACATACTACATACATACATATATATATATATATATTATATATATATATATATATTATATATATATATATATAATGTGTGTGTATGTGTGTGAAAGAGAGAATACAAGTAGCGCTACCTTTGCTGTTGATGAACAAGTGAGTGTCAGCGTGGAAAATCTCTCTCTCTCTCTCTCTCTCTCTCTCTCTCTCTCTCTCGTCAAGACCATCTCACCCCTTGAGCAGAAACTGGAGAAAAAGACTTGTTTTCATTCGTATATTCTTGTTTATTATCTTCTACTCTCTTCGATCTGAGGGGAGCCATTATGGTATTGATGAAATGCTACACAACGGCATTTGGTGTTTTAGTCAAATTCATTGTGTCCAGTTAATATATCACCAAACCCCTTAATCCAGTTATGTAGATTATTTTTGAAATATCTTTAGATTGGTTCAGTATATATATATTATATATATATATATATATATATATATATATATATATATATATATATATATATATATATATATAAGTGTGGGTCAGCATATATATATATATATATATATATATATATATATATATATATATATATATATATATATATATATATATATATATATATATATATATATTTATATATATATATATATATATATATATATATATATATGTCTGTGTGTATTGTTTATCACAATCATCCTATTCGACTGGGTGGTTTTTATATTGTGTGGGGTTCCGGGTTGCATCCTGCCTCCTTAGGAGTCCATCGCTTTTCTCACTCTGTGCACTGTTTCAAGGGGCACACTCTTCTGCATGAGTCCTGGAGCTAATTCGACGTCTAGTTTTTCCAAGTTCCTTAATATCATTATTATTATTATTATTATTATATATTCAGAAGATGACCCTGATCGTATGAAACAACCCCACCAAAGGGCCATTGACTAAAAATTGAAACTTCCAAAGAATATTATGGTGCTCATTTGAAAGAAGAAACAGAAGGCAACAAATACAGAAAAAAAGATTAGTTATGGGATATAGATATAAATTAACAAATTAATAAATGAATACATGAAAAGAAAACGTTAATAAATCACTATTAAATATAAAAAAAGTACGGCTGCAATGCATTGCATCTTCACTTGAACTTTCGAGGTTCTAATTACCCGACATCTTCAGGGAGACGTTCCACAGCCCAGCGGTGTGAGGGATTAAGCTGCACAGAATGAAGACTGATGTCAGATGCCAGAATGGAAGACAAAGTGACTGCGGGAGGAGAGGAAAGTTTGGAGCATCCCCACTTGCTAGTCACTCCCTTGGCCATAAGCTGATACCGAGTTTGGATAACAGGTTTAAGAATTTCACTTATGTTCTGAAACAAGTCACCCCTAACGAGGGTAGTGCCATCAGTACAGCTAACGTGGTGCACTGTAGGCATTACTTAAGGTTATTTGCAGCCCACCTTCGGCCCCTGGCTGCATTACCTTTCATTCCTCTTACTATACCTCTGATCATATTCTCTTTTCTTCCATCATACTTTCCTTGAACATCTCACAACATTGTTGCATAGTGCAACTGCAAAAGGTTTTCCTCCTGTTACGCCTTTTCAAAATAGTAATGAAATTTGAAAACAAATTAACATAATTTAAACATTGGCAAATGTAGTCAAACATTCCTTCTCAGTGACAGCTATTAAATCGATATAAATTTCCTCATTTTACAGGAACCAAGACCTAATTTATCCCAAAGACTATCACAGTCAGATTTGCGAAGGAAATGAAAAGAAAAAAAATGAAGGGTTCAAAGGCACTTTGGGGCGGCCATTACTTTCCCTGTTGTGTGATCAGAAACAGATGTTTGTGTCGAGGGGCAGAATTTATGGCCAGTTATGTCGGGGACATTCAGTGTTGACAAATGTTTTTCCAGAGGTCCCTTCGGGTTCACGCCTCCATTTGTGACAGTCTCCCCTCAAATATAGAAAATTACTGCAAGCTACCTTGCAGTAATAAGTGGTACGAGTACCAACCTGAAGGAGTGATAGAAAACGATCAGGCAAAGATCCTCCGGGACTGTGGTATCAGAACAGATAGGGTGATACGTGCAAATAGACCAGACGTTATGTAGATTGATAAAATCAAAAAGAAAGTATCACTCACTGATGTCGCAGTACCATGGGACACCAGAGTAGAAGAGAAAGAGAGAGAAAATCTTGAGAAGTATCAAGACCTGAAAGTAGAAATAAGAAGGATATGGGATATGCCAGTGGAAATTGTACCCATAATCATAGGAACACTAGGCACGATCCCAAGATCCCTGAAAAGGAACCTGCAAAAACTAAATGCCGAAGTAGCTCCAGGACAGTGTACTCTCCTAGAAACAGCGTACAAATAAGAAAAGTGATGGACTCCTAAGGAGGCAGGATGCAACCCGGAAGCCCACACTTTAAATACCACCCAGTCAAATTGGAGGACTGTGATAAAAAAAGGAACCTGTCAAATATAATAATAATAATAATAATAATAATAATAATAATAATAATAATAATAATAATAACCCCACTTAAGGAACTAGTAACCCCTTGGAAGTTCTTCACGAGAATTTTACCCCACGGCATTCCTTTACATATAAAATATACTTTTCATTCAAGTAGTGCGTTTAAAAGTATTAGAGAGAGAGAGTTGGCTGTGAGTAACACTTGTCAAAAGAATTGTGAAGCTTTTCTTACCGCCAAGGCTGAACCAGCTTGTTCAGCCGTTCGGCTATAATTTGGAATTATTCTCTCTCTCTCTCTCTCTCTCTCTCTCTCTCTCTCTCTCTCTCTCTCTCTCCAGGGTTTCACTTTACCTAAACTTTTCATTTCCCATCTGCCTTAATCGTATCATCTTGGCCTTTTCATATTGGATCTCTCTCTCTCTCTCTCTCTCTCTCTCTCTCTCTCTCTCTCTCTCTCTCTGGGGATTCGTTTCAGTTTTGTGCTGTATAAGCAGGACTCATCGGTCCATCTAATGAGATGCAACTGAGATGGAGACTTTCCTTGTTTATCTTTGTTTCTTCGTTTGGAATTGTTTTTCCATTCTTTGCGCAGGCGCTGTTGCGCTGGAAGGTTGTTTTTCTTGGTGTTGGAATATATCTCCATTTCTCTTTAATCATTTGACTCGAGAGCTTATTCGATGCTTCCTTTGGAATACGTTTCATATTCTCAGACGTATCAGGGGTTGTTGGCAAGATGCCAGTGTTTCCCTCTGGGTTGTCTATTTGCCAATGAAGACAGTTACTCAACTTTCCCATTCTCGATAATGTTCAGTTTTAGATTCCTTTTGATGTGTTTGTGCGTCACAGAGAGAGAGAGAGAGAGAGAGAGAGAGAGAGAGAGAGAGAGCAAGCAAACAGCTCTTAGAAATACCTCGTGTAAAGGTAAGAGGGAAATGAAGAGAGTAGTTTTGGGGAGACAGACAGACAGACAGACAGACAGACGCGAACACTGAGATAAGATTGCAATAATATTTTTATTTGAAGACCAGTTCAAGAAGCAACAAATGAAAGTATCAAGCAGTTTTGAGAGAGAGAGAGAGAGAGAGAGGTGACCAAGATATGGGACGTATCATTTTTATGTCTCGAGTCTCCTCATCAACTTTGACTCTGCTCCAAAACGAAGGACAGAGGAAACATCAGAGTTGATGGGGGAGGGATGCTGCCATCACGGTTACCGCCTTCGCCGAGTCAACCCCCCGCCCCTCCCACCTTCTCCTCCCTCCTCACTCTCCCTTCCTCAAACCAGAACCACTTCCTCACCGCCCCCCTGCCCCCACACACATACTTCCGATTTCTTCCTTCTTGTGAAGTTGAAGCGATAACAAAATATAGTAGAGGGAAAAGATTGATAATAATCGTGACTCCGATGCTCTTGAAAAATGGCTGATGACTGCCTTATAAAGTGTTCGTTTTTATATACCTATAGATTTATATATTTGGATTTTTGTGTATTAGAAATATAGAAATAACCAAAGATAAATATATTTTAACATTTTCATCTTCTTCTTATTGTTATTGTTATTGTTATTGAGGGGCCACAAATTTGAAATAGAAGGTTCCACAGAACATTAAGCTGTTCATTAGAAAGAATCCACAGAAAGTAACAGGAAATAAAGAAATGAGAGATCAATTATACGGTAAGAATAAATTAATAGATAAAAGTGTAAGTTATTAACATCCAATAACTTTCACTTTTCTAAGTAGGTAATTGTCGTCCTTTCTCAAACCAACTGCAATTTTGGTAACGTGATGTTATTATTACTATTATTATTATTATTATTATTATTATTATTATTATTATTATTATTAGTGAGGAGAAAACTTTTTATGTCCTTCGGAAACTTGATACACCAGCTACACGTTCATGAAGAGAAGATATTAAGAAGAAAAGAGATGACTATATAAAGTGAATGCCGTAGAAGTAGCTATTATTATTATTATTATTATTATTAATTGTCGTAACAGCCACCTCGCAGACGCCGACTTAAAAGGCAACCAGATACAATTCGCCGACCTCAAATCTCAAGGTTGGTGGGAAGGATGAAGAAGTGGTGGATCGGTATCCTTTGAAGGACACTCGAGACGCCCCATCATATTAGTCCTCTCCTTACATTCCTACTCCAGGACCTTCCTTCTGCATCCTTCCCCATCCCTAGACGACGCATCCTTCGAGTAAGGATTATCTCAGCATCTCTTATAGAGCTATAAGCCCTTGGACAAGAACCCTTAGCGGTACTGTTAAGGATGTGTCTCCTGAAGGGTTTTGGGACACAAGGGTATATAATACATATGTCCCGAAAGCCCCTAAAGAAATTTGATTGAAGGAGAGGGGGGAGGGGGACTTCTGGTTGCGACATTCTTCATGAGATATTATTGGTTTTGAAAAGGTCGAGGGACGTGATGGGAGTAAGAGGTGGCGTCCATATTACAGAGCATTTACCATCAAATCATTTCAAATGAGGCTTCCGGGTTTGTTCACAGACTGGAATTCTTGGGAATTTAGTCAACTCTGGAATTGAGATTCCCTGGTTTATTGGTTTGTTTATGTGAATTCCGACGGAGGGTAATTCCATTTGTTCGTACACGTATGTTGATTACAAGGAATATGCGTAATATGTAAGCTCTCTCTCTCTCTCTCTCTCTCTCTCTCTCTCTCTCTCTCTCTCGTAAAAGGCCATAATGGTGCCACGATGATTTACATATCTAATTATCTCCGTAACTTATTAACTTACAAAAACATTAGATAAAATTAAACCCTATTAAATCATTTTAAAATGACTACTCATTTTGTGTTTCTTTTTAATACTCATAAATACCTTTCCATTTTTTCTCTTAAAGATTTAAGAAAGAATCCACAATTGTAATTCTTATTGTTATGATTCATATTAATATTTTTAGAATTCAAGTAGCACTTTATAGATCATAACAATGTTCTTAGTGATATTTAAGTTAAGTGCTATTTTACCAGGTTCAATTTTAAAGTTTATAATTTAAAAGGGAAAATATATTAAATCACTTTTTAACCACTTTTAATCAAAATAGATATTCTACACGTATGTATATAAATATTATAAAGAAATAATGAGAAATAAATAAGTCCACTGGTGTAACGAAACAAAGATGAACAATTATATCTTACCGTATGCAAAACACTTTTATATCTAAGTAATAATCCAATAAGCGTTAATCACCAATCCAGGAAGCACCCTGGATAAAGAAAACTTTATTGTCAAATTAAACAATATTCGGTCATCCAAGGACCATGAAACAAACAAACACTACTTAAATTACAATTAGTCACTCCATCTAGTGACTGAAAATCATACATATTTAAGGATACACCATTAGTCATACCTTCTAAGTGACTAAAAAGAAAATTAAACAAAATATTAAAGAAATATACAACGGGAACCATAACATATTCCCCCACAAAAAGTCTTCATCACCATCTTGATGACTGAAAAAAAAAAAAGACTATTTAAACAATCTCCATCATACAGGATTCCGTGATAACATGTCTGCACATACATTGTCTCTTCCTTTAATATGATGTATTTGAAGATCATATTCTTGTAACATCAGCCACCATCTCATGAGTCGATGATTTTTCGTTCTCATTCTCTGTAAAAACGTTAGAGGCTGATGGTCCGTGCAGACGTTGATTGTAAATGGAGAACAATGGAGATAAGCTGCAAACTTCTCCAATGCAACCAATAATCCAAAAGCTTCTTTTTCAACAGTTGCATAAGGTCGTTGATGAGGTTTGAGCTTCTGAGAAGCATACATTACTGGATGCAAGATTCCAGAGATATTCGTTAAAACTTCAGAATTGGAGAGGTGAGAATCATTACCAATTTTAAAATCATTCTCTGGAACAAGAACATAATCATTTTTAACGTTTACAACTGCAAGCACTGTTGGCTTTACTTTAGAGCTCTTTGACACAAAAGGCTTTAGTCTATTCACATGAACAAGATGTCTGTCTTTCCTTTTACCAGTAGTTTCAATTTCATATACATTATTGCAGCGTCTCTCTACTACAGTATAGGGTCCTTCAAAACGACATTCCAAAGACTTCTTAGTGGGATTAAAAGCATTAAAATTTGATCTCCTGGTTTAAATTCTCTTGTTACAGTTTTAACATCAAACCTTTTCTTCATACTTTTTTGTGCTTTTAACAGATTCTGATGTGAAAATACTCGAGCCTCATCTAATTGCTTTTTAAGTGTAACAGCATATTGGTGCAAGTCTTTAGCTGATTCTTGGTTTTCAAGCCAGACGTCATATAAAACCTTTAAGGGTCCTCTAACACTCCTACCATAAAGTAGTTCAGAAGGCGAATATCCCAAACTTTCTTGCTGAGTATTTCTTATGGCGAACAACACAAATGGTAGTCCCTCATCCCACTCCTTCTGATGTTCATGGCTGTACTTTGTCAGAGCCTCCTTAAGCGTCTGGTGAAATCGCTCGAGCGCCCCCTGGCTTTGCGGATGATAAGCTGTAGATATAGAATGGTGAACCCTCATAGCCAACATAACATCCTGAAAAAGCTTAGATGTAAAATTGGTACCACGGTCGGTTTGAACCACTTTAGGTATGCCATATTGAGTAAAAAACTTGACAAGGTGTGGAATAAGATTCTAAGTTGTTATATTCCGTAAAGGAATAGCATCTGGATATCTAATACTAGAACACATTATAGTCAACATGTATTGATGCTGTCTTTTTGTTTTTGGTAGAGGTCCAACACAGTCAATAATAACTTTTTCAAAAGGAACATTACAGACTACTTGAGGGACCAAAGGCACTGGTTTAGGTGCTTGGTTGGGCTTACCTACTTTTTGACAGGTTATGCAACAATTCCAGAATACCTTCACATCACGCAAAAGGCTAGGCCAATAAAAATATTGCAATATACTGTATGATGTCTTCTTAATCCCAAGATGAGTAGTAGAGACTTCATGGGCCACCCTCATCACATCATTTTTCAGAGATGCTGGAACCACCAACTGATGTTTAACTTCCCAAGAGGCAGTTGCCACTGCGGTACTTGCTCTATATTTCCTCATTAGCACTCCAGCTTTTAAGTAGTTGATAGAAAAATTATTAGAACAAAGAAATCATCAAAATCATGGATTCAATAATTTCATTATGAAATCCTATACGAGCAAATAGAATCAGGGAAGAGAAGTAATCGGATTAACTCATCGACGTGGAAAAATGGTCGCTGATTGGGGGAGGGAGAGAGTGAAGACTTGAGTCTTGGGAAATCACTTCTGATGCAATATATCTTTGTGCAAATTCACTGGAATGTGGAGGATCTGACGGAGAAGGAGGAAACACTGTTGACAAGATGTCTTTGAAGAAGGAGAGAGAGAGAGAGAGAGAGAGAGAGAGAGAGAGAGAGAGAGAGACATGGTGCATGAAACATAAGAAAAAAGAGAGAGAGAGAGATATGTTGAATGAAACAAGAAGAGGGAAAAATTGTGCATGAAATGTAAGAAACCAAATCAAATTTGGTTTTATTAAGGAATCAAGTCTCTCTCTCTCTCTCTCTCTCTCTCTCTCTCTCTCTCTCTCTCTCTCTCTCTCTCCACCTAAATCCTTTGCCTCCGCTAAAGTATAAGAATTCACGTAAGATCCATCGCGATGTTTCTAAATCTGGGCTACGTGATCTTGGAAAGCTCAGAAGCTGAATTGTTTTCCTGAAAAGAGCAAAATCAGAGGCTGTTTCGTATAAAAGCGTCTGGAAACAAACAAGTAAAAAATGCGCCGAAGAAACTTTGTTTTGGTCCTTAATCTTCTTCTCCTCCTTATTCTTCTTCTGAGGTGATGGGAGACTTGCAGGACATGAGAGACGAAGGAATAGAAGACAAAAGAGAAACACAAGGAAGAAACACATGGGAGAGGCTTCTTAGATAAAGCAGCGACCAGTCTAAGGGTTCAGGTTTGAAGAAGAAGAAGAATCAATAATTGACGTTTCCTTAAGTAGAATCTTATGTCTTGGTTTAGTTACATATCCTGTAACCGCTTCTATCTTCCTTCCATGTCCTGGTTAGTTCAACCCCCTCCCCTACCGCCTCCCCCTTCCACTACCCCTTCCCCACCTCCTTTTTCCTTCCCCCATCTCCCCCCACCTCCCCATCTCCCTACCTCTTCACCTCCCCATTCCCCTACTTCTTACTCACCGCTTCCCACTTCCCCCACATCCCTATTCCCCCTTCCCCACCTCTCCTACTTTTACCCCCTTCCCTTACATCCCTTACCTTCTCCCCCTTCCCCCACCCCCACTTCCTCCTCAGGTCCCTGGCTCATGGAAAGTGAGAGAGGAAGAGTATAGTAGAATTCGTTCTGAATTTCTAACCCAAGTAATGGAAGGAGGCGGAGGAAGAGGAGGAGGAGGAAAGTTCTTAGGAATAGTTGCTGTGCCTCTCTTCTGCAGGAGACTAAAATTATTATTATTATTATTATTATTATTAGTAGTAGTAGTAGTAGTAGTAGAAGATGAAGAACCCTATTCACATGGAACAGGCCTTCATGAGGGACCTTTGACTTGCAACTCAAGCTGCCGAAGAATAATCTGGAGGTGTTCATTTGAAAGAAGCAACAGAAGGTAACAGGCAACACACAAAGAAGAGATCAGTTACTGAAAAGGAAAAAGTAAACCGACAAATTAATAGATAGATAGATAGATGAAGATGTTTTAATCGCTTAGATACAATGAGAATTGGGTGGGATCCTAACTGCGTGGGAGCTATTAAGAACTTGAGGCCCCTGAAGACCAACAGACTTTGTCCTAAAAGGGCAGTTGGCCCACCCCCTCCCAATTGTCTTCTGAAGGTTAGCCCAGGCTGTCAAGTGTGGAAAAGTGAGAGAGAGAGAGAGAGAGAGAGAGAGAGACTGTGACTTTAGATTCATAATTAAGGAACGTTTTGTTGCTAAATCGTAGTCGAAGTTTCATAATCGTAGTCTTATAAATTTGGAGGTCATCTGATCGTGCATATTTTGTTGGGGGTCTGAATTATATTTTGGGTTCATCCAGGCAAAGGTTTGGGCTGTAAACCCGTTGGGGGTAATGAATGCCATCAGTTCACCTCAAGCTGTGCACTGTAGGCATTACTTGATAAAATTCTTTGCTTCGTCCCTTCGGCCCTTAGCTGCAACCCCTTTTCGTTCCTTTACTGCACCTTCATTCATATTATCTCTTCCATCTTGCTATCCACCCTCTCCCAACACTTATTTCATAGTGCAACTACGAGGTTTTCCTTCTGTTACATCTTTTAAAACTTCCTTTATATCAATTTCCCATTCAGCGCTGAATGACCTCATAGGTCCCAGTATTTGGCTTTGGCCTACACTCAGTAATCCATTTCAATCCTATCATCTGTCCGCAGTTAAAAGGCGATTTGATCATCTCTCGAAATCCCCCGTTTGCATTCTCTCTCTCTCTCTCTCTCCTCAATCTCTCTCTCTCTCTCTCTCTCTCTCTGTTGCGAGTAATTCCTATGGCACCCATTCCCCAGCCTATTCACTGTGCAGTATTAGTACTTCGGTCGCGTATTGTTCCGGTATTACAAATATTCCGGGAACTCTCTCTCTCTCTCTCTCTCTGTCACACATTATTTTATGCCTGACGAACGCCTACATTATTTTTTACCATTTATTCGTTTGTACTTTTCAACCGTGTTCTGTAAATAAACAAACACAAAGACTTGTTCGTTGTAGATATTTCGTTTTCTTTTTTTTTTTATTGTAGAATTTGTATTTTCCGAATTCTTTGGAAATGGCGTCCTGTCGGCACAAAAAAGAAGGGTTTATATAAAGCTACTATTGTTGTACATTCTGCTTAAGGAAACCAAAAAATTTAAAGCAGCCTTCTAAAACATATTCAGGCAAACCAATGTTGGAATCTTGTCGCCTACGTATCACAAACAGGCTAACAAGAAAAAGTCAACAACTGTGAGTGGAAAACAAACCACCTTTGGCAAATATTGGATAATAGTATGAAGCAGTGGTGATTCTCCTGAGTGGACGAGAAAGGCCGTCTTCTAAAACATGCCAAGCATATGTTTGCAACTTGTCACATACTTACAGCTGACAGGTTGACAACAAGCCGACGATTGGGAGTGGAGAATGAACCTTTGGCAAATGCCCGATAACAACATGAAGCAGTGGTTAGAAGTACCAATAAGTCATTGACTTGTTTCCAATAAGTCAAAAACTTTTATTTAGCCTTTTCCTTCTTGTGAAGTGAGTTGGCAACGCGCTTATAATATTTTACTGAATTTTGTTTTCGTAATAAATAAACTTGTGGTAGAAATTTCTGAATTGATGATTTTGCTTTGACAATTTTTAACAAATTATCAGGACACTTTTCTCAACTCAGACCTTGACTATTGTATTGTTTGATCTTTTCTGACACTTACTTTCCCTTTCGTGATTTGGCTGTTGGGCGTCATTGTGACTCATGCCCATTCATCATCTGGGTCTTCAGTCAAGTGTGAATACAGAGGCCCCACTCCAGGAGGTTCTCTCTCCATCCAAGTCCCTCTATGAACCACCTTTAGAACATTCCATTGTCAACCGCTTCCTGTAAATGGCCCTTATTAATCTCTCTCTCTCTCTCTCTCTCTCTCTCTCTCTCTCTCTCTGCTTCTTTCATTCGATTATGAGCTTGTCTCTCCCCTCGCCTTTGTTTGGGTAATCTCCTCACTTCTCTCTTCATTTTAATCCCGATTCCCCAAAACAGGTAGACCAGAAGTCATTTCCGGGTAGTTTCCTCAATTTGGTAGCTCCCCTTATTATATATATATATATATATATATATATATATATATATATATATATATATATATATTATATATATAATATATATATATATATATATATATATATATATATATATATATGATTATATATATATATATATATATATATATATGTATAGTATATATATAGATATATATATATATATATATATATATATATATAATATATATATATATATATATAGTATATATATATATATGCATAGTGTATTTGGGGACCTTAAGCCATTCCCTTCACGCCTAGTTTAGGCTCTCTCTCTCTCTCTCTCTCTCTCTCTCTCTCTCTCTCTCTCTCTCTCTCTCCGGTAATTAAGATCTGAATGTTTTAGAACCATTCGTCAGAGGCACTTTTAAAATTCCTGATCGCTAAGACAAGGTTATGGCAGAGATAATTTTATTGGCCCCCAGCGGTGGAGATTAAGATGATGGAGCGATGAAATTTTTCCTGATGGAAGAATTTGAAGTGAACGTGTGAGAGACTTTGTTGGTGAGAGAGTGAGTGACTCGTTTCCTGTGAGAATGTGTTCTGAGACAGGGATGTGTTATGTCTCCATGACTGCAGTTTTATCATGGAAGTGGGCATAATTGCAAAGTTGTGGGGCACGAAAATGAGTCATGAATAGTGTGTGGATTGGTTGAAGTTTGTAGTGGCACAGTGCTAGCTGGAGACAGCGAGGAAAAATTTGCAGAACTATGAAGGAGTTTGAAAGTAATTGGGAGAAGAGAAAGGTTAAAGTAAATATGAATAACATTCAGGTAATTTGTGTAAATGTGAACCTGGAAAGAGGCTTTGGAGGCTGAGGTACATAAATATGGTATAAGAAAGGAAGCAGTTAATTCTTAAAAGTAAACGTTTAATAAGTCGTTCCTTCCTCTGTAGAAGCGATGGTTTCAGTCGCAATTTCAGGTGAGTCTGAAGCATTGGTTTCAGCTTTGATTGTAAGACGTTTCTCGGCCTTTGAGTTAATGATTTTACACTCTGGGTGCTTCATTTGAGCACAATTCTTCCTGAATTTTTTTTTTTTTTTTTTTTTTTTTTTTTTTTTTTTGCTTTCCGAAGCTGCGATGAAGCGTACGAAAGAAAGAAACGAAGAAGTGATTAAGGAAGATATTGAAATCTATTTTAATATTATTCTAAATTCCTCCGTCGCACCAGTTTTAGAGATCATTCAGTTATTCTGCTGCTCCTCCGTTTTAGTTTTCTTTTACGGCTATTTGTCTCTACTTCCGTCCGTCCTTTTTCTGGTCCGCCCGTCAGCTCTCAAAAACTGAGGCCAGAGTGCTGCAAATTGGCAAGTTGATCATACACCCTCCAGCCATCAAACATACAAAATGCAGCCCCTAGCCTTAGTATGTTTTCTTTTATTTAAGGTTAAAATTAGTCATAATGGTGCGTCTGGCAACTATATAGGACAGGTCACCAGCGGAACCGTGGTTAAAGTTTCATGCACCTTACCTTTACCTTACCTTACAGACCTTACATCTTGTTCGGGTTGCCCCAGGTCCCTCAGTGTGAGGCACCTCTAATGTCTACCAGAGAGTTGCTAGTACATCTTCCGGTATATTTTGCATCTTCCAATCTTGGATGGTCTGGGATGCAGTTTAGATATTTGTCGAGCTTATTCTTAAACACATCTACGCTCACTCCTGATATATTCCTCAGATGAGCTGGCAACGCATTGAATAGACGCTGCTTATTATCGATGCTGGTGCGTAGTGGATTAATGTCCTGTGTGCTTTCCTTATTTTTCCTGGTAGATTTTTGGGCACTATTAATCTACCTCTGCTTGCTCTTTCTGATATTTTTAGTTCATGATATTTTCTGCTATTCCTTCTATCTGTTTCCATGCCTGAATTATCATGTAGCGTTCTCTTCTCCTTTCCAGACTATATAATTTTAAGAATTGTAGTCTTTCCCAGTAGTCTAGGTCCTTAACTTCTTCTATTCTAGCTGTAAAGGACCTTTGTACACTCTCTATTTGTGCAATATCCTTTTGATAGTGTGGGTACCATATCATATTGCAATATTCAAGTGGACTACGAACATATGTTTTATAAAGCCATAATCATGTTGTTTCAGCTTTTTTCTTGTTTTTTGAAGTGCCGTAACAACATTCCCATTTTTGCTTTACATTTTGCCAACAGAGTTGCTATTTGATCATTGCATAACATGTTCCTATTCATCATCACACCAAGGTCTTTAACTGCTTCCTTATTTGTGATGGTCTCATTATTAGGTCCCTTATATGCATATAGCTTTCTTTCTCTGTCTCCATAATTTATTGATTCAAATTTATCAGAGTTTAAATACCATCCTAGTTTACCTCTGCCCAATCATATACTTTGTTAAGGTCTCTTTGTAGAGCGTTCCTATCTTCATCACAAGTAATTTCTCTACTTATTCTTGTGTCATCTGCGAAACTACTCACTACCGAATCCTTAACATTATTGTCTATGTCTCAATCATAATAACAAACAGTATTGCAGCTAACACCGTACCTTGCGGCACACCGGATATTACCGGCTTGGCTTCATCCGATTTCTCGTCGTTTGCAATAACTATCTGTTTTCTGTTTGTGTAAAAATTCTTTTAACCATCTTCCTACTTTATCCACGATATTGTGTTTTCTAATTTTCTTCGCTCAATATATTATGGTCACTTTATCAAAAGCTTTTGCAAAGTCTAAATAAACCACATCTGTTTCATTTCCGCTTTTCATATTTTTGAATATGTTTTCACGGTGGACTAACAGTTGGGTTTGTGTACTTTTTCCGGGTACGAACCATGTTGTCCTTTATTAAACAAATTATTTTTTATTAAATGTTTCATAATATTTTTCTTCATTACCCTTTCATACACTTTCATTATATGTGATGTTAGAACTCACAGGCCTACATTACTTGCCTCTAGTCTTGATCCACTTTTGAAAGTAGGGGTAATATACGCTAATTTGTGCTCATCATATATCTTCCTGTATCTACACTTTGTCTTAATAATATTGCAAGTGGCTTTGCGATAGAATGAACTACTTTCTTTAACAAAATAGCAGGAATTCCATCAGGCCCATGCAGCAGCTCCATTTTTAATTTCATTAATAGCCTGCACAATATCAGCTTCATTAATATCTATGTCAGCTAAATATTCACTATTTCATCCCTTACTTCTATATCATTATCTTCATTATCTATTCTAGGGGTGAATTCTCTCTTATAATCGTTCTGCCAGTAGTTGCAAATTTCCTTTTTTTCATTCGTTTATCTCCCTTCAATTCTCGAGGTCCTATTTCTATTCTTCTTTTATTCATCTTCTTCGCATATGAGTATAATAGTTTTGGGGTTTTTGCTTGATATTTAATAGGGTTTTTTCTTCCAAGTCCCGTTTTTCATTTTCTTTTGATTGTATAATCTTTTTTCGCTGCTTTTCTATCTTACTTTTTAGTTCTCTAACTTTCCATGCATTTTTTTCTTTTGCAAGACCTTTTTTTCCACTTTCTGATTTTCTGGAACAAGATTCTTCTGTCTCTTGGTATGCATGAATGATGTTTACTTTTCTCTTCGGTATATATTTTCCACTATTATCTCCAATATTTTATATAATATCTCCGTATTTACCCTTATGTCATCACTACGAAAATGTTATCCCAATCTTTGTTTAATCTTCATTAATTTCTGACCATTTTATATTTTTACTGTAGAAGTATTTTCCATATCCTTCCCACTTTTCATTTCTTGCTTATCTCTATTTTCACTTGCTTTGGAATGAACTTTAATTCTATGACATTATGGTCTGAAATACTCGCATTATAAACTATTATTTCTTTAACATAATTCATCTCGTTCACAAATACTAGGTCTAAAGTATTTTCCTTTCTTGTTGGCAGGTGATTTATTTGTTGAATGTTGTATTCTAGTAGCATATCTAATAGCTTTTCAAATTGCCTCTTATCCTCTGCACTACTATTACTCTCTTTTTTATAATGTATAAGTACAACCACAATCTCCTATTCGTTCTTTCCATTCTACGAAAGGAAAGTTGAAGTCACCAGATAGGAGAATAGTCCAAGTCCTTGTGATTTCTACATATATCATCCTATTTTTTTCAATTATTAAGTCAAACTCTTTAGTATTAGGAGGTCTCTATATTACTATGTTCATCAATTTTTCAGATTCAAATTCTACCGCTATTAGTTCACATTCTGAGTTACTATATTTCTCATATATTTTTCCTTGTTTTTTGTCTTTCCCATATATTGCGGTTCCCCCTTGATTCCTATTTTTTCTATCTGATCTATAAGTTTGGAACCCTTTTATTTTGATCATCATTCCCATCTCTGGGAATACCAGGTTTCACTTATATTCATTATATCTATTTTCTTTTCATTTTGGGTTAGTTCTTCTAAGTACTCTATTTTTCTTTTTGAGTTACTCGTAACTAAACCCTGCGCATTCAATCACTATGATGGTTTTGCGTGTTTTCTCCTTCATTTAATACTGATAGTAATAAGGATTTTCCCATGTCTCTTTCCTGTTCTGGTATGTTGTTCTTTTTTTCATTTCCAGAAATTCTGACATTAAAAAAATCCAACTTTTCCATAATATTTGATCTTCCTTCATCATAATTATTCATTTTGTGTCTGAATCTGCAATTTTCTCCGTTTCTGCAATATCCTCTTGCATAATAAATACAGTTATTATCTCTTGAGTAGAATTTCGGAGCTGATGCTTTGAAATTCTTTGCTGACACCTCTGCATATCTCATTGGTGGTTTGCTTTTCTCTTTTACCTGATATTCTTGATTTCTCTCTTTATTTGTTTCTTTCTTATTTTGGATTTTATACTTGGTTGGTTATTTATTTGATTATGATTCATGGCTACAGGGTGCATATATTTGCATTTTTTGTCGAACTTACATCCTTTTCCTTCTTTTAGGTTTTTACATATTTTTGGATGCAGATCTCTGCAATCATCCCATATCCATCTAAGTATGCACATTTACCATATATTTCATAGTTTTGACATATCTTAGGATGTTTGTAGTAACATCTTTCTCCAAATCTGCAATTCCCTCTTTTCAAAAGGTTGCAGATTTTGTCTTTCTTGTCTATTTTTTCCTCTTTCCCGTCATTGTATAGATCTGGGTAGAGCCTCTTCGGGATTTTGCTTTTCTGTTGTCATATCGTAATTTATTTCTTCGTAGGTATGCTGCTTTATTGCCTCATATGTAGTATCAATGAGTATCTCTGCATCCATACTTTTATCTTGTTCTTTTGTTTTCCTTATTTTTTTTCTGTCATTTCATTTTTGTTTACTTCTCTTCCGTTTTCCTCTTCTTCTTTTTCTTCTTCTTCTTCCTCTTCCTCTTCTTCTTCATCCTCAACTATTTTTACATTCAATCTTGATTTAATAACATTGTCTATCCATGATAGACAGTTGAACAAAAAAATTCTTGTATCTTTTCTCAAATCTTTATTTTACCTCAGCACACTTGTGGATGGGTCGGAATGTTCATGCAGCACATTTTCTGATTAGTTTTGTGGATTGACTATGCTATACCAAACCTTACACAGTTTGCATGCTTTTGGCATTCTTTTTCCTAATGCATCAATTAGTATATTCACAAGATTCACCTTATTCATTTTCTTTGTCGGAATATGTTGGTTTATGTATATTTTCTTTATGAGTCTCTTGACCACTTGGATTTTATTTGGAACTTCTTCAATTATTTTCAAGATGTTTTCATTAGATTTGTTCCAGTTTGAAGGATTATATCCTTCTAATATATCTATGAATGCTTTTGTATCTTTTTGGTTAGGACTGTTGCTGATTTCATAGATGAGAAATGCCAGTTCCCTTCCTGCTACCTCATCGTATTGCGAATCTGCTAGACACGCCAAATTACGCCACCTTTTCCCGCAGTTGGAACTTACTGCCATCTTGTTCTGATTTATAGTATTACACTTGATCACACTAACTTAGAAGACGCTTTATCCTACTATTTTCACACTAATCTTATCACCGATAGTTCCGAAACACTTCTAGATATTTCTCAATTCTAGTCGTATGTTAAACTTGTGATATCTGTTGATTATTGTGACTTCACGCGGGTACGTCTCACCAAGCAAGATGGCTACTACCTGCGGCTCATACAGCACTGCTCTGAGACCACCGAAAGTGTCGAGTCTAAGGCTATTTTGACTCGACACTTTCAAAAGGTGTCAAGTTTAATGTCTGTCGCTATTTCGATTTGAAGGGACTTTGGCCTCAAACACTTTGGCGTTTGTCATCCTGATTGAAGCCGAGGTCTGGAAACTGGAAACCTCCCGTTAAACTGAGTTAAGTCGTAAGAATATCGTTTCCTGCAGCCGTGTGGCGCTAAGATTGATGGCTAGGTAAGTCTCTCTCTCTCTCTCTCTCTCTCTCTCTCTCTCCCACACACACACACACACACACACACACACATATGGAATAAACTGCACCCCAGAATTTGTAAACAGCACAGTGTGGAAGAGTTTAAAAGAAAGCTAGACAAAATCATGAGGACACTGAATGAACAGTAAAACCTGCTCTTACAGATAAGTGAGGCAGCACACGATGTCTCTTCGGTATGGACTAATAAGTCTTTGAGACATCCTAATCCTTGTAACTCTTGTAAATCTCTCTGTGGATCCTTGAATGCGACACTCTCTCTCTCTCTCTCTCTCTTCTCTCTCTCTCTCTCTCTCTCTCTCTCTGCACTTAAGGTTAAAGTTCTTTTAAACGTAGAGGAGCAGGCGCATTATAATTCTTAGCAGTTTCCTTTCAAGGAAAACCGTCTGGTATCAGTGAATTCACTAGTGCAGCCTCTCAGCGTTGTAGATTAAGTTTTAATGACAACTAATAAACGAACCCACATTATTAGAAATGTTGGTACGAACGATATACAGGGCCTTATTTTTAAACTACCACCTTCGACGAAGAAGCGCTTCGTCCCCGAAATGGAATTATTGTGCCGCGAAGCGCCTCTTCGTGCCCAAGGCGAAGATGATCGAAGTCTGAAAAATATTCGAAACGAAGAGGCGGTCTTGACCATCTCTTCGCTAACCGCTTCGTATATTTTTTGTAAAATTAAAAGAGAACCGCATAATTAATGTCATGATTGAACGTATAACACGTGCCAAATATTTTAGCAGTCCATATTTTTCAGTACTTCAATGCATATATGGTCTTATTTACATTCTTGTAAAAGACTGTCTGTACTTAAAAGACCTCACGTTCCCAAGTTCCTGCCTGTCTGCAGTTTATGAACTTC
>NC_087214.1:23591621-23619121 GCF_015104395.2 Macrobrachium nipponense
GAAGTTCATAAACTGCAGACAGGCAGGAACTTGGGAACGTGAGGTCTTTTAAGTACAGACAGTCTTTTACAAGAATGTAAATAAGACCATATATGCATTGAAGTACTGAAAAATATGGACTGCTAAAATATTTGGCACGTGTTATACGTTCCAATCATGACATTAATTATGCGGTTCTCTTTTAATTTTACAAAAAATATACGAAGCGGTTAGCGAAGAGATGGTCAAGACCGCCTCTTCGTTTCGAATATTTTTCAGACTTCGATCATCTTCGCCTTGGGCACGAAGAGGCGCTTCGCGGCACAATAATTCCATTTCGGGGACGAAGCGCTTCTTCGTCGAAGGTGGTAGTTTAAAAATAAGGCCCTGTATATCGTTCGTACCAACATTTCTAATAATGTGGGTTCGTTTATTAGTTGTCATTAAAACTTAATCTACAACGCTGAGAGGCTGCACTAGTGAATTCACTGATACCAGACGGTTTTCCTTGAAAGGAAACTGCTAAGAATTATAATGCGCCTGCTCCTCTACGTTTAAAAGAACTTTAACCTTAAGTGCAGAGAGAGAGAGAGAGAGAGAGAGAGAGAGAGAGAGAGAGAGAGAGAGAATGTCGCATTCAAGGATCCACAGAGAGATTTACAAGGAGTTACAAGGATTAGGATGTCTCAAAGACTTATTAGTCCATCCGAAGAGACATCGTGTGCTGCTCACTTATCTGTAAGAGCAGGTTTTACTGTTCATTCAGTGTCCTCATGATTTTGTCTAGCTTTCTTTTAAACTCTTCCACACTGTTGCTGTTTACAAATTCTGGTGGCAGTTTATTCCATATGTGTGTGTGTGTGTGTGTGTGTGTGTGTGAGAGAGAGAGAGAGAGAGAGAGAGAGAGAGAGACTTACCTAGCCATCAATCTTAGCGCCACACGGCTGCAGGAAACGATATTCTTACGACTTAACTCAGTTTAACGGGAGGTTTCCAGTTTCCAGACCTCGGCTTCAATCAGGATGACAAACGCCAAAGTGTTTGAGGCCAAAGTCCCTTCAAATCGAAATAGCGACAGACATTAAACTTGACACCTTTTGAAAGTGTCGAGTCAAAATAGCCTTAGACTCGACACTTTCGGTGGTCTCGGAGCAGTGCTGTATGAGCCGCAGTCCATGAAACTTTAACCACGTTCCGCTGGTGACCTGTCCTATATAGTTGCCAGACGCACCATTATGACTAATTTTAACCTTAAATAAAAGAAAACATACTAAGGCTAGGGGGCTGCATTTTGTATGTTTGATGGCTGGAGGGTGTATGATCAACTTGCCAATTTGCAGCACTCTGGCCTCAGTTTTTGAGAGCTGAGGGCGGACAGAAAAAGGACGGACGGAAGTAGAGACAAATAGCCGTAAAAGAAAACTAAAACGGAGGAGCAGCAGAATAACTGAATGATCTCTAAAACTGGTGCGACGGAGGAATTTAGAATAATATTAAAATAGATTCAATATCTTCCTTAATCACTTCTTCGTTTCTTTCTTTCGTACGCTTCATCGCAGCTTCGGAAAGCAAAAAAAAAAAAAAAAAAAAAAAAAAAAAAAAAAAAAAAAAAAAAAAAAAAAAATTCAGGAAGAATTGTGCTCATATGAAGCACCCAGAGTGTAAAATCATTAACTCAAAGGCCGAGAAAACGTCCTTACAATCAAAGCTGAAACCAATGCTTCAGACTCACCTGAAATTGCGACTGAAACCATCGCTTCTACAGAGGAAGGAACGACTTATTAAACGTTTACTTTTAAGAATTAACTGCTTCCTTTCTTATACCATATTTATGTACCTCAGCCTCCAAAGCCTCTTCCAGGTTCACATTTACACAAATTACCTGAATGTTATTCATATTTACTTTAACCTTTCTCTTCTCCCAATTACTTTCAAACTCCTTCACTAGTTTCTGCAATTTTTCCTCGCTGTCTCCAGCTAGCACTGTGCCACTACAAACTTCAACCAATCCACACACTATTCATGACTCATTTTCGTGCCCCACAACTTTGCAATTATGCCCACTTCCATGATAAAACTGCAGTCATGGAGACATAACACATCCCTGTCTCAGACACATTCTCACAGGAAACGAGTCACTCACTCTCTCACCAACAAAGTCTCTCACACGTTCACTTCAAATTCTTCCATCAGGAAAAATTTCATCGCTCCATCATCTTAATCTCCACCGCTGGGGCCAATAAAATTATCTCTGCCATAACCTTGTCTTAGCGATCAGGAATTTTAAAAGTGCCTCTGACGAATGGTTCTAAAACATTCAGATCTTAATTACCGGAGAGAGAGAGAGAGAGAGAGAGACGAGAGAGAGAGAGAGAGAGCGAGAGAGAGAGAGAGAGAGCCGAATATAGGCGTGAAAAAAAGGGAATGGCTCAGTCCCCAAATACCTATGCATATATTATATATATATAGATATATATATATAGATAGATAGATATATATAGAAATATCTTATAATAGACTATACTATGTAATATATGATATATATATATACCTTATATATATCTATATATATATCATATATAGTATATATATATATATATCTATATATATCATATTATTATAATAATATAATAATATATAATTACAATTATATATATATACTATACCTAATATATATATATGATATTTTATCTATCCCCTATATATATATAAGAGGGGAGCTACCAAATTGAGGAAACTACCCGGAAATGACTTCTGGTCTACCTGTTTTGGGGAATCGGGATTAAAATGAAGAGAGAAGTGAGGAGATTACCCAAACAAAGGCGAGGGGAGAGACAAGCTCATAACCGAATGAAAGAAGCAGAGAGACGATGAGAAGGAGCGAGGAGAGAGAGAGAGAGAATTAATAAAGGGCCATTTACAGGAAGCGGTTGACAATGGAATGTTCTAAAGGTGGTTCATAGAAGGACTTGGATGGAGAGAGAACCTCCTGGAGTGGGGCTCTGTATTCACACTTGACTGAAGACCCAGATGATGAATGGGCATGAGTCACAATGACGCCCAACAGCCAAATCACGAAAGGGAAAGTAAGTGTCAGAAAAGATCAAACAATACAATAGTCAAGGTCTGAGTTGAGAAAAGTGTCCTGATAATTTGTTAAAAATTGTCAAAGCAAAATCATCAATTCAGAAATTTCTACCACAAGTTTATTTATTACGAAAACAAAATTCAGTAAAATATTATAAGCGCGTTGCCAACTCACTTCACAAGAAGGAAAAGGCTAAATAAAAGTTTTTGACTTATTGGAAACAAGTCAATGACTTATTGGTACTTCTAACCACTGCTTCATGTTGTTATCGGGCATTTGCCAAAGGTTCATTCTCCACTCCCAATCGTCGGCTTGTTGTCAACCTGTCAGCTGTAAGTATGTGACAAGTTGCAAACATATGCTTGGCATGTTTTAGAAGACGGCCTTTCTCGTCCACTCAGGAGAATCACCACTGCTTCATACTATTATCCAATATTTGCCAAAGGTTTGTTTTCCACTCACAGTTGTTGACTTCTTGTTAGCCTGTTTGTGATACGTAGGCGACAAGATTCCAACATTGTTGCTGATATGTTTTAGAAGGCTGCTTTAAATGTTTCCTTAAGCAGAATGTACAACAATAGTAGCTTTATATAAACCCTTCTTTTTTGTGCCGACAGGACGCCATTTCCAAAGAATTCGGAAAATACAAATTCTACAATAAAAAAAAAAAAAAAACGAAATATCTACAACGAACAAGTCTTTGTGTTTGTTTATTTACAGAACACGGTTGAAAAGTACAAACGAATAAATGGTAAAAAATTATGTAGACGTTCGTCAGGCATAAAATAATGTGAGAGAGAGAGAGAGAGAGGAGAGAGAGAGAGAGAGAGAGAGAGAGAGAGAGAGAGAGTTCCCGGAATATTTGTGATACCGGAACAATACGCGACCGAAGTACTAATACTGCACAGTGAATAGGCTGGGAATGGGTGGCATAGGAATTACTCGCAACAGAGAGAGAGAGAGAGAGAGAGAGAGAGAGAGAGAGAGAGAGAGAGAGAGAGAGAGACCCAATGCAAACGGGGGATTTCGAGAGATGACCAAATCGCCTTTTAACTGCGGACAGATGATAGGATTGGAATGGATTACAGAGTGTAGGCCAAAGCCAAACACTGGGACTTATGAGGTCATTCAGCGCTGAATGGGAAATTGATATAAAGGAAGTTTTAAAAGATGTAACAGAAGGAAAACCTCGTAGTTGCACTATGAAATAAGTGTTGGGAGAGGGTGGATAGCAAGATGGAAGAGATAATATGAATGAAGGTGCAGTAAAAGGAACAAAAGGGGTTGCAGCTAAGGGCCGAAGGGACGAAGCAAAGAACCTTATCAAGTAATGCCTACAGTGCACAGCTTGAGTTGAACTGATGGCATTCATTACCCCCAACGGATTTACAGCCCAAACGTTTGCCTGGATGAACCCAAAATATAATTCAGACCCCCAACAAAATATGCTCGATCAGAAGACCCCCAAATATATAAGACTACGATTACGATACTTCAACTACGATTTAGCAACAAAACGTTCCTTAATTATGAATCTAAAGTCACAGACTCTCTCTCTCTCTCTCTCTCTCACTTTTCCACACTTGACAGCCTGGGCTAACCTTCAGAAGACGATTGGGAGGGGGTGGGCCAACTGCCCTTTTAGGACAAAGTCTGTTGGTCTTCAGGGGCCTCAAGTTCTTAATAGCTCCCACGCAGTTAGGATCCCACCCAATTCTCATTGTATCTAAGCGATTAAAACATCTTCATCTATCTATCTATCTATTAATTTGTCGGTTTACTTTTTCCTTTTCAGTAACTGATCTCTTCTTTGTGTGTTGCCTGTTACCTTCTGTTGCTTCTTTCAAATGAACACCTCCAGATTATTCTTTGGCAGCTTGAGTTGCAAGTCAGAGGTCCCTCCTGAGGACCTGTTCCATGTGAATAGGGTTCTTCATCTTCCAATAATAATAATAATAATAATAATAATAATAATAATAATAATAATAATAATAACAACAATTTGGTCGCCTGCAGAAGAGAGGCACAGCAACAATTCCTAAGAACTTTCCTCCTCTTCCTCCTCCTCTTCCTCCTCCTCCTTCAATTACTTAGGTTAGAAATTTCGTAACGAATTCTGCTATACTCGTCCTCTCTCACTTTCCATGAGCCAGGGATCTGAGCATGAAGTTGGGGGTGGGGGAAGGGGAAAAGGTAGGGGATGTGAGGGAAGGTGGTAAAAGCAGGAGAGGTGGGGAAGGGGGAAGAGGGATGTGGGGGAAGTGGGAAGGGGTGGGGGTGGGGAAGAAGTAGGGGAAAGGTGAGGTGAAGAGGTAGGGAGATGGGGAGGTGGGGGGGAGGGCGAGGTGAGGTGGGGAGGGGGTAGTGGAAGGGGGTAGGTGGGAGGGGAGAGGGTGAACTAACCAGGACGTGGAAGGAAGATAGAAGCGGTTACAGGATATTTAACTAAACCAAGACATAAGATTCTACTTAAGGAAACGTCAATTATTGATTCTTCTTCTTCTTCAAACCTGAACCCTTAGACTGGTCGCTGCTTTATCTAATAAGCCTCTCCTAAGTGTTTCTTCCTTGTGTTTCTCTTTTGCCTTCTATTCCTTCGTCTCTCATGTCCTGCAAGTCTCCCATCACCTCAGTAGAAGAATAAGGAGGAGAAGATGATTAAGGACCAAAACAAAGTTTCTTCGGAGCATTTTTTACTTGTTTCCAGACGCTTTAATACGAAACAGCCTCTGATTTTGCTCTTTTCAGGAAAACAAATCAGCTCCTGAACTCTCCATGATCACATAGCCCAGATTAAAAAACATCACGATGGATCTTACGTGAATTCTTATCCTATAGCGGAGGCAAAGGGTGTAGGTGGAGAAAGAGAGAGAGAGAGAGAGAGAGAGAGAGAGAGAGAGAGAGAGAGACTTGATTCCTTATCTCTGTATTTCCGACGCAAAAATAAAACCAAATTTGATTTGCAGATAAAACGATCATCCAAGAGTCGCCTTCCTTCAATCACTAAAATCGGCGGAAGCAATTCAGCCTCAGTGAATTACATCACAAAAATCTTAGATAAAGTCTCCTGTGTAAAAAAAAAAAAAATAAATAAAAAACCTATACCGATTATGAAAGCAATTTCCCAAAAGCCTTTTACTCTTTTAAATAAAAGCCATTTCACTGAGAGTCAATCTGATTTTAATCTCTTGCAGAACTACTAAGAGAGATTTTATTTATTTATAGATTCCGTTTCTTTTATTCGTCCAGAATAAATGTGTCACGTGGAAGGACATCAGTGTGATGGATGGCTGTTTGGGAATATGATTTGACGCTGGTCATTTGTCAGTAACAGATAGTCTGTTGGTTTTCATTTCTGTGATAGGGCGCTCTCTCTCTCTCTCTCTCTCTCTCTCCTATATTTTGTGAACTCTTTCTCTATATTTATTCTTGTTTCGCGCACTAGCGCCCCCCCACCCTCTCTCTCTCTCTCTCATACGTTTCATGCACAATCTTTCCCTCCTCTAGTTTCATGCACCATATCTCTCTCTCTTTCTCTTTTTCTTATGTTTCGTGCACCATGAATCTCTCTCTCTCTCTCTCTCTCTCTCTCTCTCTCTCTCTCTCTCTCTCTCTCTCTCTCCTCAAAGACATCTTGTCAACAGTGTTTCCTCCTTCTCCATCAGATCCTCCACATTCCAGTGAATTTGTACAAACCAATGTTGCATCATAAGTGATTTCCCAAGACTCGAGTCTTTATCTCTCCCTCCCCCAATCAGCGACCCTTTTTTTGACGTCGATAAGTTAATCGGATTTCTTCTCTTCACCCTGATACTATTTGCTTATATTAGACTTCATATTAAAATGACCAAATCCATGATTTTGAAAATTTCTTTGTTCTAATTATTTTTCTATCGACGTGAAAGCCACCTTCTGTAAAGTGATTATTTCTGCCAAGGGAATTTATACATTCATGGCGTCATGTTCCGGATCACATTAGGCCTCAGGAAACGTAATTTTCCACGAGATGTTAAAACAGAGATAAACTTGACACCACGACCGACGAATGGAAGCGGAAACATTTGTTACAGAGAATTCTCAGTCATGGAGATCTCACAAAACACTTCATTATTTCTTGTTAACTTGGACAGCACTCGGCATTTCGGTGGAGAATTTATTGGTCGTGACACCCTACAGACAACCTCTTCTCATATTTACCTCGTGGAAAAGAATAATTTTTTCGGTGACTATTTCTTCGTTTCTGCTTCTTACAAGAGCAACATTCATTATCTTACCTTAAGATTTATTACTTATGTAATATCAAACTACACTGTATCTATCGAAAGCAATTCAAGTGGATTTATTTTAGATCGCTTCCATAAAGGAAAATTAAAGCAGTCTATAAGCATCTATTTTGTGTAAGCGAAGATTCGAGCGAAGATTCAAACAAAATATATGAAAATAAAAAAAAAAGGAGCAAATGGAAACCAGTAATTGGATCCACAGATTTCAAATAAGACCGCGGAGCGTCAGCTGAAGCACAACGTAGACCAGCGCCACCTGTTAGCGTGATGTCACTCCGGGAGTGAGGGAGAATAAACAAAGCCAGTGCCTTGGATTACTAAAGAAAAGGGAAGTGTGAAGTATATACTACAATATCTGAAATCGAGGCGATATGTACTCACTTTCAGGAATCCTTACACACACACACACACACACACACACACACACACAGAGAGAGAGAGAGAGAGAGACTCCCCAACTGCCAGCTCGAACCCTAACTGCCTGATTGGAAAAGAGGATTTCCACGAACTAATAATTATCCAGCAACTCTTGATCACAGAGTGACCTCCTGATTGGTATCAGTCACTTGTAACGTTACGACGCCATTGAGAATAGAATACAGAATGGAGGCCAAAGGCCACGCAGTGGGACCTATGAGGTCATTCAGCGCTGTAAGGGAAATTGAGAGTCAAGGAGGTTTGAAAGGTGTAACAGGAGGAAAACCTTTAGGAGTTGAACAGAGAACGAATTGTTAGGAAAAGGTGGAAAGTAAGCTGGAAAAAAGGGAAAATGACCAGAGGTACAGTAAAAGGAATGAAAGGGGTGCCAGCTAGGGGCCGAAGAGACGCTGGTAAGAACCTTGAGTCATACCTAAAGTGCGCTGCACGAGGTGTATCTCCGTCACTACCACCCTCCCTCACTCACCATCGTCATTCTCAACACCTTAAAAGAAAAAAAAGAAAAAAAAAAAAAAAAACTAAAACTAAAACTGATTTCCTTTCCTCCTATCGACCACAGCACAGAGCCTTAAGGGAAAGGTCTCCCCAGATCAGGTTATGGCCGTCGTCTGGATCCTCTTCAATAAAACAGCTGTCAATGACCGACAGAGGACAGATTTGCAAGGGCCAAGGGAGGGAGGGAGAGGAGGGAGGCTGCTGAGAAAGGTTGAGGGGAGAGGTTGAGGTTAAGGATTTTCTTGGAGATCCAAAGGGATACAAGAAGATAAAGGATTTGTCCCACTAGGGACAACTGGTTAAGGATTGTTCATTACGGTAGGGCAGGGAGGGATATCTGAATCCATTTCAATGGAGGAACACATCCACAGTCATGTCTGGGCACAGAAATACTTACGAATAAATCTGTACTGAGAGCGTTCGGGAATCTATTCGATTCCCTTTTTCAACTGGACAAAATAAGCGGGGGTGGGGAATTCGAACAGAATCCCGAAAGCTTCCTGTATAGCTTTATTCTTAAATATATAATTGCACCCATACATAAGTGTGGATTTGTTCCCCCAATTCAAGACTCATGCTCCTATGAGTATTTTGTAATTCATTTCAATGTTCGTATAAGAAATCTTCAGTCCTCATCCTGTCTTGTATCCAGACGCCGTGAAACCAAAGAATCCTGATGGCAGGACCCCTTGTAAAAATGAGATGAAATAACATATGACTTCATCTCTGTTTTCATCATATTTTCTACTCTGCCTTCGTGTGACTATGGAATCAATTTCACTATCGACTCTATGGATACTGGAAAGTCTTGTTAATGGATTCCAAAGAATGACGGGCAGAGGAAATCAGGGAAATATAAATAAAATCGTTATATTTGCAAATCGGGAAAACCTTCGCTTGTAGGATCTCACCAGTTGAGTAATAAAGACAATTACATCGTACTGAACGTTGCTACATCTTCCAGAAATAATTCGGTAAGTTTCTGTTGTGAAATTATTTTTTGATGAACCGTTTACACCCCAGGGCCACAAACAGCGCCCAAACGAAGCTTTAACAGACAACTGCTAAAAGCAAAACTCAAGCTACAACAAGAGATTTGCGAAAGACCTCCTTCCGAGGTAGTGTCAGGCAAACACCAGACCCCACAAAATATCGCAGTTTTGCCTCGACGAAGGCAAACATCAAACACACACACAGACAGACACTTTTCTGGGAAGTCTTGGAATCCTGACTCAATGGTTAACAAACCTGTGTTGCCTTCCATTTGCTAAATTTTCTCTGCTCTTGGTGCCTCCTTCTGACGAAGGGGATTTTATCGTGACTGGCGCCCTCAGAGAACTGCTGGGGAGACAGACTTCTTCGCTCTGCTCCTTAAACGAGACAAAGTCATGGTCGATGTTTTAGGTGACATCAATTTATTCAGATAACACCGACTAATACCCAGCAACTCTCAACATTAAATACCCAGCAACTCTCAACAGAGTTGAAAACCTCTGAAGTTGATCCCAAACTGAAGCGCTAACTTCTGGTCTGATACGAGATAAAATCTGCGAGTAACCATTGGGCATTGAATCATAAGTATAATATAAATTAAGGAGATTACACCGATAAAATGGATAGGGGGTGAGAAGGGGGATTTTGACTTCTCCCCCATCCCCCACTAAAGAGCTCTCAGAGAAATCTAAAAGTCTAAGACTTTTCTTCGGATATTTCAAAACTTCTTTTTCTATAACCGTTTCGGGAACCCTGAGGGTAACTTGTCTAGAGAGAGAGAGAGAGAGAGAGAGAGAGAGAGAGAGAGAGAGAGAGAGAGAGAGAGGCCATTAATGTGTCAAGCATTTGGATGACTATGTATGAAACAAGAAAAACAATATATAACAAAGAGTATGGTAGTGCAAACATCGAAAACAAAGCATCCAAAATGCGAATAACCAACACCGGATGAATTGTGTCGTCAATCAACCCGAAAGGGGAAAACGTCATGTTGCTAATGTTGCAAAGAACCATTGTTTATTCATAAATTTTTTTTAAGAGTGCTCTATTTTTTACGGATGAAAATTCCGTTTCTCTGGAGGTTTGCTGTGTAAGGCCATGGCATTTTTGGGTTGTTATAGTTTAATAATAATAATAATAATAATAATAATAATAATAAAAATAATAATCATAATAATAATAATAATAATAATTAATAATAATTAATAATAATAATAAGAGAAGCAAATCCACAGTTATGTAAATGTACATATATTTAAATTTAAAAACAGCATAGGATAGCTTTCGGGAAAGTGTTCGGTTCCCCTTTTCATTGATTCCCGAAAGCTATCCTTGCTGTTTTTAAATTTAAATATATGTACATTTACATAACTGTGGATTTGCTTCTCCATTGGAAGACTCGTGCTACTATGACGATTTTTAATAATAATAATAATAATAATAATAATAATAATAATAATAATAATAATAATAATAATAATAAAAAATAATAATAATAATATATAATAATATAATATTATTATTTATTATTATTATTGATTATTATTATTATTATTATTATTATTATTTTATTTATTATTTTTTTTTTTTTTTTTGGGGTTTTTTTTTTTTTTTTTTTTTTTTTTTTGCTCTATCACAGTCCTCCAATTCGACTGGGTGGTATTTATAGTGTGGGGTTCCGGGTTGCATCCTGCCTCCTTAGGAGTCCATCACTTTTCTTACTATGTGTGCCGTTTCTAGGATCACACTCTTCTGCATGAGTCCTGGAGCTACTTCAGCCTCTAGTTTTTCTAGATTCCTTTTCAGGGATCTTGGGATCGTGCCTAGTGCTCCTATGATTATGGGTACGATTTCCACTGGCATATCCCATATCCTTCTTATTTCTATTTTCAGATCTTGATATTTATCCATTTTTTCCCTCTCTTTCTCTTCAACTCTGGTGTCCCATGGTATTGCGACATCAATGAGTGATACTTTCTTCTTGACTTTGTCAATCAACGTCACGTCTGGTCTGTTTGCACGTATCACCCTATCCGTTCTGATACCATAGTCCCAGAGGATCATTGCCTGATCGTTTTCTATCACTCCTTCAGGTTGGTGCTCGTACCACTTATTACTGCAAGGTAGCTGATGTTTCTTGCACAGGCTCCAGTGGAGGGCTTTTGCCACTGAATCATGCCTCTTTTTGTACTGGTTCTGTGCAAGTGCCGGGCATTCGCTTGCTATGTGGTTTATGGTTTCATTTTTCGTATTGCACTTCCTACATATGGGAGAGATGTTATTTCCGTCTATCGTTCTTTGAACATATCTGCTTCTTAGGGCCTGATCTTGTGCCGCTGTTATCATTCCTTCAGTTTCCTTCTTTAGCTCTCCCCTCTGTAGCCATTGCCAATTGTCATCGCTGGCTAGTTCTTTAGTCTGTCTCATGTATTGTCCGTGCATTGGTTTGTTGTGCCAGTCCTCTGTTCTGTCTGTCTTTCTCCTGTCTCTGTATATTTCTGGGTCTTCGTCTACTTTTATTAGTCCTTCTTCCCATGCACTCTTAGCCACTCGTCTTCACTGGTTTTCAGATATTTGCCCCACCCAAAGTGCTCTATTTTCGATGTTGACACAGTCCTCTATACTTAGTAGTCCTCTCCCTCCTTCCTTTCGTGTTATGTATAGTCTGTCCGTATTTGCTCTTGGGTGTAGTGCTTTGTGTATTGTCATATGTTTCCTGGTTTTCTGATCTATGCTGCGGAGTTCTGCCTTCGTCCATTCCACTATTCCTGCGCTGTATCTGATTACTGGCACTGCCCTTGTGTTTATGGCTTTTATCATATTTCCGCCATTGAGTTTTGACTTGAGTATCGCCTTGAGTCTCTGCATATATTCTTTCCTGATCGTGTCCTTCATCTCTTGGTGTTTTATATCCCCTCCTTCCATTATTCCCAGGTATTTGTAGCCTATCTCATCTATGTGTTTGATGTTGCTCCCATCTGGTAGCTTTATCCCTTCAGTTCTCGTTACTTTGCCTTTTTGTATGTTGACTAAGGCGCATTTTTCTATTCCGAACTCCATCCTGATGTCCCCAGATACAATCCTTACAGTCTGGATTAGGGTATCTATTTCCTTGATGCTCTTACCATACAGCTTGATGTCGTCCATGAACATCAGATGGTTAATTCTGTTGCCTCTTTTCTTGAGTTGGTACCCACCCGGCATCCATCTTCCCTTGTAGTACTTTTGTCAATGGTAATCATGGCTACTACGAAGAGTAGTGGGGACAGTGAGTCGCCCTGGAAGATCCCTTTCCTGATATTAACCTCTGCTAGTCTTATTCCAGAGCTTGTAAGTATTGTATTCCAGTTGCGCATTGTATTTTTGAGGAAGCTGATGGTGTTTTCCTCTGCCCCATATATTTTCAGGCATTCTATTAGCCATGTGTGTGGTATCATGTCGAAGGCTTTCTTATAGTCTATCCATGCCATGCTTAGGTTGGTTTTCCTTCTCCTACTGTTCTTCATTACCATTTTGTCTATCAGGAGCTGGTCTTTTGTGCCCCTACACTTCCTTCTGCAGCCTTTCTGTTGGTGGGGGATGGTGTTTATCTCCTCTAGGTAGTTGTATAGCCTTTCACTGATGATACCTGTTAGTAACTTCCACATTATTGGTAGGCAGGTGATAGGCCTGTAGTTACTGGCTATATTTCCCTTACTCTTGTCTTTTTGTACTAAGGATGTTCTTCCTGTGGTCATCCATTTGGGTGCTTGGTGATTTGAGATACAATGCTGGAGTTGTTCTGCTATTCGTGGGTGTAGGGCCTTGAAGTTTTTGAGCCAGTATCCATGGACTTCATCAGGACCTGGGGCTTTGCAGTTTGGCATTTTCTTTAGTTGGTGTCTGACTGTGTCTGTCGTGATCTCTGTGAATCTTTGTTTTATTCTCCCTGTTTCTTCTTCCTTGACTTCCTGGAGCCATGTTGCATGTTTGTTGTGTGATACTGGATTGCTCCATATGTTTTCCCAGAGTCTCTTACTTGGTTCGGCTTCAGGAATTTCTGGGTGGTTGTCTTCCCCTCTTAGTTGGCTGTATAGTCTTTTCTGGTTGGTTCCGAATAGTTTGTTCTGTTGGTATCCCTTATTCCTGTTCATGTACCGTTGGATCTTATGTGCTTTGGCCTTAAGCCTCTGTTTTACATCTTCTATTGTGTTGTTTAGTCCCCTCTCTTGTACTTTGTATTTCTCGTTGAGTTCCTCCTTTGTTTTCTTGCTTCTTAGCCTTTTTTTCTGCCATCTCTTTCAGTTTACTCAAGTCAGATCTCATCACCATGATTTGCTTTTCCAGGCGCCTTTTCCAAGGAGGTTGCTGTTTTGGTTTCTTTTGGGTTGGTTGTGCTGGTGGTGTTGGTTGTTGTTCGAATCCCCATGAGTTCTGCTACTAATCTTGCTCCTGCATATGTCAAGTTATTATTATTATTATTATTATTATTATTATTATTATTATTATTATTATTATTATTACAATAGACCAGACGTGACGTTGATTGACAAAATCAAGAAAGTATCACTCATTGATGTCACAATACCATGGGACACCAGAGTTGAAGAGAAAGAAAGGGAAAAAATGGTTAAGTATCAAGATCTGAAAATAGAAATAAGAAGGATATGGGATATGCCAGTGGAAATTGTACCCATAATCACAGGAGCACTAGGCACGATCCCAAGATCCATGAAAAGGAATCTGGAAAAACTAGACGCTGAAGTAGCTCCAGGACTCATGCAGAAGTGTGTGATCCTAGAAACGGCGCACATAGTAAGAAAAGCGATGGACTCCTAAGGAGGCAGGATGCAACCCGGAACCCCACACTATAAATACCACCCAGTCGAATTGGAGGACTGTGATAGACCCATAATAATATAATAATAATAATAATAATAATAATAATAACAATAATAATAATAATAATAAGTTTTTTTGTTTGCTGGCAAAATTTCTTTATCGCGAGAGTATATATAATGTTCTAAAGGGTACTCTATAATAAAAAGTGTTGCGAGTCCGTGTATAATTTTTAAAACTATACAAAAAGCTTTCGAACCCTTCCCTGGGTTCATCTTCAGTCCAAATGAACAATTAGTTACAACATGTACTGAGGTGAATATAAGACACCGGTCGTTAGCTCGTTTATGGACCAGGTGATGAAGAAAGAGGGCAGTTATCTCCAACTAGGTGCTTTCCTTTCCCCTATCAATCCTTCTGGCTGCAATTCTGTTGGATCTCAGCAATGGTTGTTGCAACGTTGTAGGAAGTTCTTCATTCTAGGGCGTAGATTGGGCACCGTAACCAGACTCCCCTGGGGCAGCGGTTACCTGGACAGGGAAAGGCAAGGTGGAAGCAGCATCAGGAGAAGGAAAAACAGAGGCTGCCGTACAGTTAAAAACAGACTAGTAATATAAAAATTAACATATGGGTCTTCGTTGACAAAAGACTTGTATCCTTTGAATGATTCTCCTAAACTTATAGCAGCTGCCTTGACTAGTCGTCTAACATTTACATTGTTACTTTTAAAAATAATTTTAGCCTTGTTCCAGTTGGGTCTCTGCGATCATTACTGAATGCATGTGCTACTATTGCGCTGTTTTGTGATTGTAGTTCATAATCTCGCTTATGTTTGCCCAAACGTATATAGAGTCCCTGTCCACTTTCGCCAAAATATTTACTATTACAATCTATACACGGTAGTTCGTAAATGCCTGGGACTATGGGATTTTTATCATACAATGAGATGCACCCTCGTAAGAAATAATAACAATGATAAAAATCCCATAGTCCCAAACATCAAACACAGACACTTTTCTGGGAAGTCGTGGAATCCTGACTCAATGGTCATCAATCCAGCGTCGCTTTCCATTTGCTAAATTCTCTCTGCTCTTGGCGCCTCCTTCTGACGAGGGGCGTCTTTCGTGACTGGAGCCCTCAGAGAACTGCTGGGGAGACAGACAGACTTCTTCGCTCTGCTCCTTAAACGACACAAAGCAATGGTCGATGTTTTAGGTGATATCAATTCATTCAGTTAACTTCGAGCTGTCTGTTTAATTCACTTAAATAATAATACCGATGAAATGGGTAAGGAAGGGGGGTTCCGACCGCCATCCCCCCACTAAAGAGTTCTCAGGGAAATTTTTAAGTCTAAGACTTTTCTCCGGATATTTCCAAACTTCTCCTTTTCCAATAACTGCTTCGGCAGGCCTGAGGGCAATTGTCTAGAGAGAGAGAGAGAGAGAGAGAGAGAGGAGAGAGAGAGAGAGAGAGAGAGCCAAAAGGCCATTAATGTACCAAGCGCATAAAAACAATATATAGCAAAGAGTATGGTAGTGCAGACATCGAAAACAAAACGTCCGAAATATGAAATATCAACAGTAGATGAATTGCCTCTTCAATCAACCCAAAAGGGAAAAAGTCATGTTGCAAATGTTGCAAAGAACATTTGGCGAGTCCTGGGGACCTATTTCTTACCTTTCCTTTTGTTTTCAACATTTTTTTTTCCACAGTTGGAAATTATGTTTCTGTGAAGGTTTGTTCTGTAAGGTCATGACCTTTTTGGGTTATTATATCTGTATTTTAATAATAATAATAATAATAATAATAATAATAATAATAATAATAATAATAATAATCCCAATAATAATAATAATCCCGTGCTTTGTTGGTCTAACTCATTCATAAGTAACAAAATCCGATAAGCAACAAAGACCTCACATTGCAGCCTGCACTTCCGTATTTTCTGGATATATGACATCTAACAGCCATTCAGCAATTCCACGTAGTTCCTAACCTAAACTAACATATATTAACATTTACTTTACGTTACTATCAAGTTTAAGAGATCTATCTAAAATGGCAGCATAGCAAAAACAATCCTAATAATAAAAGTCCTCTAAGTTGAGTCTGCAACGACAGCGCGACCATCAAGCCTGAGAACTTGGCTTGAAGGAACCTCTCGCCAGCAGATTGGCCGCCTTCCCTCCGCCTCGGCCAATCAGAAGCCAGCATGCAGGTGGCCCATGACGAGTCTCGAGTATATAAACGAGTAGAATCCAGCAGCAATTTCCCATCCCGAGTATCCGCCGTTAGGCTTAAACTGGATTGTATCCAGAGGTACTCTTCCTTCTCCCCTATTCCCCACTTCCCTGTCCTTATCCTAGTCCTAGCAACTTGAATGGTCCCCTACCCTTTACCCGACGATAACAGGAAGCGCGCAGCGCGTGTATATAATTGTACATAATTATTGATAGGTGTAATGGTGTGAAAGAAGGTGAAAAGAATTCTTGAGAAATGAAAGTGAGAATGAATGAAGATCCCCCTTGGTAGTAAGCCTGCAAGTAACATTAAGACACCTACAATTCATTAACAACATTACAACAACAAGAAAAGCACTACATTTAGCACTATAAGACAGATGGGTCTGTCCCATTCTTTAATCTTATCCCTAATACCTTCCTTTCACCGCCCTAATTCCCCCTTCCAGGCCTTATCATCCTTCCGGGTGACCCGCAAAGGGTTTACACCAATTTCGACCGAACCCTCATCCTATCCTACAGCCGCCCCCCCGGCCCCCAAAACCCCTTAACAGTGACAACACCAGTCTACTCCCACCCTCTGCTGTGACCATACTCAGTCGGAACAAAATATTCGAATTGACTTACTCCGGACTGTAGAAACTCAACAGATCATGATACCCACATTTGAGTTACCAGTTGCATATCCAATCCAACTCCTCCTGATCTGCGGCAATTTCTCCTCCTCAAGATGATGAGCATCGGGGTGTTATTGGCCCCATGCAGCAGCCATGAGAGATCAGTTCTTAGGGAAAAAGAGAAAACTCTATAGAAACTGAATGCAGCTGATGCAGTGATCACTTTCAACAGTACCAGTTAGAAAGAGGGTCTACTTTCCAAATAATAATAATAATCATCATCATCATCATCATCATCATCATCATCATCATAATAGACAGACCTCTGGATGAATTTTCGGCCTGTTATGAGAACTAAATATGTAGCAAATCCCTGAATACAGGAATAATAGATGAATAGAAGAACAGATGCATAGATGGAGATAAACCTCGCTTCTGAAAGGGTCATTGACTCTGCCTGTCTCATGAAGGAAGGTCAACACAGGTCACAGAGACGAAGACTCATTCTGAAGTCAGGTGTCAGACTCAGGGGCGCTTCTGGGTGCTTGTCTCTTATCAGGAAACTGAATGAGGGACAAAAAGGACTTTCCTAACTAACAAGAAACAAAGTGTGAACGAAGGACACTGAGACGTGAGGTGAATTGTTAAGGAGCTAAGCAACACAAAGCGAAAAAAGGGTCATTTTGAACATTGTTTAGTTGCTATGAAGTTTTCATAATCTTTCATTTTCATCATAACTCTTTGACATCTCAATCATTGCTGTAGAGCACATTCTATGACTTCAAATATTTTCCTTTATAATTTAAATGCAAAATTACACAATACTACAAGAAGATCAACTGCTATCCGACATACATATTGACTCGTTCTGACAACAGGTATTTAGTTGAAACTTTCATATTTAGAGAGATTTCAACTGCCAACCACATTTGCCTAACTCCCCATTTCGTTCGTTGTAGATTAGGCCAGCCTTGTGCTGGCACGGCCTCTTGCCTAGCAAATAATTCAGAGATACGAGTACCCATCCATGAGAGAGAGAGAGAGAGAGAGAGAGAGAGAGAGAGAGAGAGAGAGAGAGAGAGAGATTTATGAGCCATGTCAGACTCGATTTTTTTTTTTTAAGTAGTTGGAGTTGATGAAGTGAGCTGTCAGCCTCAGAAAGAGGGAGGGAGAAAAATGGATTTCATAAAAACCTTTTATCTGTTGTGAAAATCCTCACTCACACGAGAACCTTTACTCTTCTGAGAACCTGGAGATGAAAGAATTCCTGATAATGAAAAGAATGAAGATGAAAAGACATTGAATAAAATTCCAACATCAAAGATAAAAAAAAATTAAGATAAACAATAAGAAAGCTGTAAGCAATATTTTAACAAAATCCTACATAAAATAAAGACGTGAAAAGAAAATATCAAAAAGGAAAAGTAAAAACTTAAAAGTGATGAATAGAGGTAACAGAAAGACATCAAAATTCCAAATATGAAAATATGTTAAATTAAATATGATTATAAACACTTGCCATATGTATGCCTGTCATGAAGCCTAATTATTCTATATTAATCCTCTATAACCACGATTTAAAAACACATGCCTGCTTGTTAGAGAGAGAGAGAGAGAGAGAGAGAGAGAGAGAGAGAGAGAGAGAGAGAGAGAGAGGATAAATAATACGGAATGAAAAAACAATGAACTTTAGAAATGAATTTTGATAAAAACAAACTATTTTATCTTTTAAATAAAAATATCGCTCTTTAAGATTAAAACCGGATATGAGGAACATTATAAATGTAAATCAATAGTATGTTTATTGATTACATCGATTTAATACGAATAATAAGTTCATTGAAACCAGAAAATCTTCTACAAGAGGGAAAAGGGGGCGGGGCATATGCTGCGCATGCGCACTGAGGCGCAACAGACCTCCAGGTTGTTCCCGAGCGTCCAATGAAGGTAAAATTTCACTGGACTTGTTTAATGCTTTTAGCAATTTGTAATTTTTCTTTTTATCTTCATTTCCTGAAGTTTTGCACGGTCATTCTTGTATTATAAATATACAAAAATGCACAAAAATATACGAATGTACAGTCACTCAGCCACTAAACAGGCTGTCTTCAACATCAAAATGTTCATAAATAAACCACAATTCTCGCATCTTTAAGCTTATCATTAATGAGAATAAAGCCCTTATTTTATCTCCCATAGAGATACTCTCTCTCTCTCTCTCTCTCTCTCTCTCTCTCTCTCTCTCTCTCGTTCCTTTGAGAACTGTATTACTTGGGGATGAAGAGGAAAGCTAAACAATGGAGTTTTTGTTATTAGTTGGTTTTCTGTTCATCAAGAAGCAAAAGAGCTCTCAAAAATAAGAGGAATTTGTTGTTGTTGATTTGAAAGAATAAAAGAGAGAGAAAAAACCGCATTATCTTGCGTTCTCTTTTAATTATTTCGAAATAGTTTGGCAAAGGAATGTAATATGAAATGTAGGCCAAAGAGAAAAAGCTGAGACCTATAAGGCCATTCAGCACTGGAAGGGATACTGAGAATAAAAGGGTTTTAAAGGCGTAACAGGAAGAAAACCTTTTGTAGTTGAAGAAGCACTACGGAACAATTGTTAAGAGACGGTTGGTTAAGGGAAGTAAGACGGAGGGGAGAGAATATGAACGGAGGGACAGTAAAAGGAATGAATGGGCCTGTAGCTAGGAGCCACAGTGACGCTGCAAGGAATCTAAATTATGACTACAGTGTGCCACCTGAGGTGCACGGCACTACCCACCTATGGGTTTGTTTGGTTAAGTGCTTTCTGCGCATGCGTCTCGTCTATTTCATGGCTTCATAGTGGTGTAAAGTTTCTGCTGTCATGAGCACCTTCAGTAGACAACGCCAAGTACCACTGCATTACTCTCTATTTCAGCCATTATAAAACTAAACATCTCAATAACTCGTTTCCAGCTAACAAGAAATCTTTAAAGTCATTATCCACGTTAATGGGGAGAGAGAGAGAGAGAGAGAGAGAGAGAGAGAGAGAGAGAGAGAGAGAGGGGGGGGGGGATGGGGGTTTCTTCTTTCCAGACTCCTGTTGGAAAAACGAGCAAACAAACATTTTGAGCAGCCAATTTATTCTCTATATTTTAGGGCTGTTGCCTTGTATAATAAGGCGCCCTATGAGGTAATGTTAGACTTGCGATAATCTTACGCTAAGTCGGTTGGTATTGCACTTCCTTATTCAATGGAGTGTCTTGGGGTTTGTAGATCACTTACGAAGTCGGTATTATCTTCTTTGGTTATGACGACGATGTGTTAAACTCATGATGATTCGGTGATGAGGTGAGGTTCTAGTCGAAAACACGAAGTACAAAAATACTTATATTCTCTGAATTTACATGGTGAAGATCAAGTAGGATTGTACAAGTCTTCTAATGACGATAGCTTGATCGCTTCTGCCAATGATGATGGCTAATTCTATTCTCTCTACATGATAAAGCTTAGGTAAAGAGGTACAGGTCTTCTAATGACGATAGCTAACTCTATTCTGCTCTACTACCATCTCGGTTACCAGTCATAAAGGAACAGACAGTAGCTCGAACATATGAACATACAATCAGATGACATAGTTACATACGAACATACAATCAAAATGAGACACAACACAGATCACGTAGGCCGCTTGAGCTATAGGTCACGGTGTTTGTCTCAAGCAGGAAGCTTGGACTAAAGTTTATAAACAATTGAATGACTACAGGTGACGGCATGTCAACTTAGCCTACATACTTTATGGTATACGTCATCTTAAGCGTCTCTAGTCTGATCACATTCCTACAAGTAATCTGGTTGACCTCTAAAGTTTTAGTCTTTTTTATATATATGGACTAACATTCCATATTTTTATTATGTAACTATTACATAAAAGCTCGGTCAGCTACCAAAACCAACCACTGAATATTACTCAAACTTGACTTGCATTTGACTTATAGGAGTGTGATACAGACACTATGTGAATATATATAGATAATATATAAAATACTTATACGTAAAAAAATTCATGGTGTACACTAATACAGATTCAAGTAATAAAATATTAGACATAATATGCATATGATATTCGTAAATAATAGTGATCACGTGATATATACTGATACAGTTTTTCACTTCATCTCATTAAGATACATATGCTACAGAAAATACTAATGTACTCTGATAATCGCATAGAATGAAGATTAACATGATAAAAATCATATTTTAACTGATAAAAATTTCATATATGAATTGATAAAATTATTAATGTTTATGCTGATTGATTCGTTGATTTTTATGCTAACTGTTATATATCTCCAGTTATTGGTAAGATAAAAGGTAACAGATTGATTATAGGCTACCTGATTTATTTATACATATGTATATGGATTCATATAATTATGATTAATATATGTGCACTTTAAATAGATTCCTATTGTGTACACGCAAAGATATATTTCGATTCTGTTATTTATGATCATTTATATATAGATTCCTAGTGCGTACACGCAAAAAATATATTTTGATTCTGTTATTTATGATCATTTACATATATAGGATACATGATACTTTATATATATATTTGGATATTTAATTAACCTATGGTTACGTTTTGCTTATTGATTTTGTCGTGATTCCTTTTTTATTATAGTTTGTTACCCTTCCGACTTCTTACGGAGTGTATTATATTGACTCCACTTGTATCCATATTTATTTTATTTTATATATTTATTTATTTATATATATATATTTGATGTAAATTAATGGTTGGCTTGAAGATGTGGAAAAGTGTTCTAGCGGCGTACCGTATAAGGCTACTTGCGGTATCAAGATATGAATGATAAAGGTATTTAAAACCGCGAGAACCGCTATAATCCAGTTCGGATCCAATATCACGAGTTGTAACTCGTAAGACATTGACACTTTTTTATTTATCCGTTATTCTACCAAACCGATTGACTCTGGATGATAAAATATAGTATTGGTTTTCTTAAACAAAAGGAATTCACACGACGTTAAGGAGATTGTTGATTTACACCACCCGAGTCACAGATTATTATGTGTTGAATTCCATGTTTACTGATTTAGCACTCATAAATATTCCTAACGCATTCAATTGCGGTGTTTGTTTTTAGTGCTAATAATTCTATATAACGTGTCAAGGAACTATTAACACTAAGAAGTGTTTATTCCCTCTGTCAGACTCTTAATTCTGTTAATAATTCTACGTATATTCTTTCAAGGATTGATTTGGCACAGGATAGGCCCTTAAACTGACAGGTGTCTTAGTGTGTCCCTTGTTTTCATGACACGTGTTACAATTAGTTATGTGCTTTTTATATCTGTAAGCATCGTAGGCCAGTAAAACAGTGATTTGGCTTTCTGTGACATAGTAGGGAACCCTGGATGACGGAATGCAACCAGTTTAGGACGATTGGTATGAAAGAGATTATTACTAATTTTGTTACCTGGTCGTTAGGTCCACCTGCTGTGTTCTTCGGGTTTTCCTCGTCACGGACCTACATATAATACAACATTTGATTACATAATTCTGATACACATACTTTAAATATACTTTTGCTTTAGGGTTTCTGCTCGAAGTGTTTATTGTTTTTGCTTAGCCGCTGACCCTGTTTCCGTTCGAAGTGTTTATTACTTTGCTTATTGCTGCTGACTCTTGCTTTGTTCGGTTTGTAACAGTTCTGCGCTCCAACCCAGATATTCAATGCTCGCGATCTCTTCGGTTAAGGAATTTTTCTTGTTTAGATACGGTTTTAACAATAGGCACGGATGTTTCTATATATATATATATATTTTTTTTTAGTTCAATTAATGGTTCCTTGCAGTATGGTGCGGGATTGCGGGATAATGCGTCAGCTATGATAATTGCTTTCCCAGGTAGATATCTTAACTTGGCTCCAAAACCTGAATGATCATTTGTCACCGAGTTCCTTTTGGACTGTTATTAAAGCCTTTGAAAAACTCGGTAAAGGACTCATGTTCAGTAAGGACTTTATCAGGATAGCCATAGATTATGAACTTAAAATGTACTTGTGAGTTAAAGATACCTAGCCCTTCCTTGCCTATTACTGTATATTTACTTTCAGAGGGCTTTAGTTTACGTGAATAAAAAGCTATAGGGAAGAACTGTTTATCATATTACTGAAGTAGTACCCCTCTTACCCCTTGGTCTGAGGCGTCTATTGCAATAAAAAAAAATTTCCTTATTTAAATCAGGGATTTTTAAGTTAGGTGAGCTGCATTATTCCGCTTTTAAGATATCGAATGCCTGTTGATGCTTTTTAGACCATAATAAATCTACGCTCTTCTTCGTAAGATCTGTTAAAGGAGCTGCTATGATTGAAGAGTTACATACTTGCATACGATTGTAATACCCACTACAGCGCAAAAGTGCTGTATCCCCCTTTTTATGTTAATAGGTAAGTTATGAATAGCCGACACCTTACCATGGACTACTTTAAGACCTTGACCAGACACATAAAACCTAGATAAACATGTTCGGTTTTAAAAAACTCACATTTAGATATTTTACTCTGAGATTATTTGTCTTTGTCTCTGTAGCACTAGCTCTAGTTTATGTGAATGTACTTCTAAGGTATTAGAAAAGATTACAAGACCAACCAATAAGCATGTAGGGTATCCCCTAAAAGCCTCCAAACACTATATTGTGATTGGGGCGCAACGTAAGCCGGAGGCATAGGTAAAAATTGATAATGTCCCCTGAGTGTGCTGAAAACGGTGTATGAGGTACAATCACTTAGGTAATGGTATCTGGTAAAAGCTTTTAAGTAAGTCCAAGTGGTGAAAAATAATTTATTCTGGCGTTTGAGGGAAAAATTATATGGGCTATTTGATTTCCTAATGACTCCTATTACTAACATTTTTCAACTTCGTCATTTATCTCTATTTTGAAATTTCATTGAGAGTCTATACGAAGGTACGTATATAGCTTTATGTTTGTCCTTTGACCGTATTTTGTTTTCAATGACATCCGTTTTTTCTCCCAGAGATCACTCGCTAGTGGAGAAACTTCCTGGTATTCAGATAAAAGATAAAAAAAATTTTTTGCTGAATCACTTCTGCTTGAATGACTTTACGGATATTACTTTAGATAGAGTATGAGAGATTCATCTACGACTGGTTGGGCAGGATTAAAAATTAGCAACAATAAAAAAAATGCGATATTTATATGTATAGGTTTTGTGGATTACTAGATTAACCTGTTGCTGCGACCGTGTCTAGGGCTTTGTTCGCGGAAATCGTTATATTTCAGAGTGTCGGGAAGGATTTAAAATTTCAGATCCCAGCAAAGTCTTTTTACATGCACTAAGACATTCGAGGGTGCATGCGTCTCGAGATTTTGCGTGCAAACTGCGACTGCGGTTGTCGGAGAATTCTGTTGGGTCATTTGAACAATGTAACGATTTATGAGACAAATGTATAGTTCCTTTATATAAGTTATTATTTGATTAATTGTCTCTTTTTTGTTCAAACTGATTTTAATATGTTTGAAGGTTTATAGGATTTTCCTTTGATAAACACGCCTTATTTTGCAGGATGTAAGATAATATTTTGTATACCCCTAGATGGATCTTACAATTACACTAGATACAGATCAATGTTTTTTATAACTATAGAGGTATCTGTAGCGCTCGCTTATCCGGACTTCTCATTAGGGAAGTTCGAACAACAGACGGTGAGTCCGTAGATAGAGGATATTACGTGTACTAAGGAATATACAAGATATTCTAATTTTTTACGGCGCGTTACAGTTCGGGCTTAATTTCCACCACTACTTATAATAACTTATTGTATTAAAAAAAACGAGAACCTGCTCTGGTTACTTGATACGTCGTGTATTCATAGGAAAAATCCTTTTTAATTCAAAAAGATATTGGCATGTAAGATCCAACATCGCTTTTCCCCACTCTGCTAGAGTCGCTTATTGTGTGGAATTTGCTATGCTTTGAACACTTCGGCAGATTTAACTGACCCTGACCGCTTGACTAGGTGACCCAGTATCCGAGTTTGCTTTGTTTGATTCTGAAAGGGCTACTGTTTACCTATTTCTTTTTGTAATAATTAGGATCCTTCTCTTTATTACCATCGGCAACGTATTGTATGTTTTTAGCATTATGTTGCTGCTAGTTACGTATAAAGCAACGAATGTATGAATGACGAACTATAAAGAATTGAGCGATTACTATTAAAATAAGTTATCTCTACTGCGTTATCCAGTACTTGCTGTTGTTTACTTCATTCTTTGCTAAAATTTGAAATAGTGAGGGATCCTGGTCAGCGCATTTAGCCTAATGAAAGTTTTTTACAGACATGTTATTCCTTGCAATCCAGCCGTATTTTTAAAGTTAAGTTGAGTCATTGAGGTTCGATATTTTATATAACTCAAAAAACTCAAGGCTAAAACTGCGATCGGGACTTGCAAAGGAGCATTCATTGTCATGACCCGAAATAGTGTTACCTCTAATTTATCTAGATTTGTACGGGTGTTCCATTTGTTTTTGTGTGTTTTCTAATCACTACGGTGCTTAACGACCCTATCCATGCATCTGTATAAATACAGACGTCCACTGCGTAAAAGCATATTCACTGTTTAATATGATTTGTTACGTAAGGGATTAATAATCACCCAAAATGATAAAATTAACATAGTATATGATTATGATATTTCAGTAGAACTTCTGGAAACAGACACTCAAAGATAAAAAAACTCGCAGTAGCGAAATCTCAATGATGTAGATAATTTCTGTAAAAAAGTAAGATTAAGAATGTCTCGTAACTTCAGCCACAGGAATAACGAAATTCGACCTGCAAAGGAAACACTCAGTTACTCCAAATGAATAAAAAATTGTACTTAGCATGCTTTTGTGGGAAGTCACGGTGTTCCGAATAACGACACACGGCCTTGGTCCTCCTTCTCTATTTAGCGGATGACCTGCTTTTTTGGCTTGAGTTTCCCCCGTGTGCGATGTTTGGATGATTCGAGCCCTTGTAGATCCGATGCTGCAGACGCATTCGGTTTGTTTCTTGAAGTGCCGGAAACGCTCAATAACGATGTTTTCTTGATGATTCTAATGAGAGACGAAGCTTGTGTTGCCGTAGGAAAAAGACACGTCGGGTTTGTTTCTTGAAGTTATATTCACTACTGAAATTGTTCACTAAACGATGATACTAAGTTGCTTCAAGAATCTCTTGCTTTCGTCGTCGTTGAAGAGTTCTTGTTGTTTTGTGAAGTTGCTCACTAAACGATGATACTAGGTTGCTTGAAGAATCTGCTGCTTCCGTCGTCGTTGACTTCTTATGATACATGTTCATTATTCTGGTTTTTCTTCGGAGAAGTTGTAGAGTTCTTCTGGGACTCTGCCACCACTTTTAGGGCTGTTGCCTTGTATAATAAGGCGCCCTATGAGGTAATGTTAGACTTGCGATAATCTTACGCTAAGTCGGTTGGTATTGCACTTCCATATTCAATGGAGTGTCTTGGGGTTTGTAGATCACTTACGAAGTCGGTATTATCTTCTTTGGTTATGACGACGATGTGTTAAACTCATGATGATTCGGTGAGGAGGTGAGGATCTAGTAGAAACCATGAAGTACAAAAATACTTATATTCTCTGAATTTACATGGTGAAGATCAAGTAGGATTGTACAAGTCTTCTAATGACGATAGCTTGATCGCTTCTGCCAATGATGATGGCTAATTCTATTCTCGCTACATGATAAAGCTTAGGTAAAGAGGTACAGGTCTTCTAATGACGATAGCTAACTCTATTCTGCTCTACTACCATCTCGGTTACCAGTCATAAAGGAACAGACAGTAGCTCGAACATATGAACATACAATCAGATGACATAGTTACATACGAACATACAATCAAAATGAGACACTACAGATCACGTAGGCCGCTTGAGCTATAGGTCACGGTGTTTGTCTCAAGCAGGAAGCTTGGACTAAAGTTTATAAACAATTGAATGACTACAGGTGACGGCATGTCAACTTAGCCTACATACTTTATGGTATACGTCATCTTAAGCGTCTCTAGTCTGATCACATTCCTGCAAGCAATCTGGTTGACCTCTAAAGTTTTAGTCTTTTTTATATATATGACTAACATTCCATATTTTTATTATGTAACTATTACATATACACTCCGACCGTTTAATAACAAATCTGGATTCAAATACCTTTTTATTAGTGAATGATTTAAATTACCGTTTATTAATAAATCATCATCAAAATACCTGACATGCTCTAATGGCCAATGCACCGATCCGGATAAAATTCGTTAGCTTTCGGATACAATAACGAAAAAAAGAAAAATAAAAGTGAGCGGTACTGACGAATACGTTAAAAAATGGGTTTACTTTGACCAAATATATCAGCGTCACCAAACCAGCTTCATTTAAATCTTCATATTTTGATTAATAAAAACAAAACCTTTTTTTTACGGCTGATTCAGAATAATTAAGAATCTTTGACTCTCATTTATATGAGAATCAGTGAG
>NC_087214.1:23624121-23670688 GCF_015104395.2 Macrobrachium nipponense
AGTATTAAATGAAGGAGAAAACACGCAAACCATCATAGTGATGAATGCGCAGGGTTTAGTTACGAGTAACTCAAAAAGAAAAATAGAGTACTTAGAAGAACTAACCCAAAATAAAAAGAAAATAGATATAATGAATATAAGTGAAACCTGGTATTCCCAAGAGACTGGGAATGATGATCAAATAAAAGGGTTCCAAACTTATAGATCAGAATAAGAAAAAAAATAGGAATCAAGGGGGAACCGCAATATGGGAAAGACAAAAAACAAGGAAAAATATATGAGAAATATAGTAACTCAGAATGTGAACTAATAGCGGTAGAATTTGAATCTGAAAAATTTATGAACATAGTAATATATATACCTCCTATACTAAAGAGTTTGACTTAATAATTGAAAAATTGGATGATATATGTAGAAATCACAAGGACTGGACTATTCTCCTATCTGGTGACTTCAACTTTCCTTTTCGTAGAATGGAAAGAACGAATAGGAGATTGTGGTTGTACTTATACATATAAAAAAGAGAGTAATAGTAGTGCAGAAGATAAGAGGCAATTTGAAAAGCTATTAGATATGCTACTAGAATACACATTCAACAAATAAATCACCTGCCAACAAGAAAGGAAAATACTTTAGACCTAGTATTTGTGAACGAGATGAATTATGTTAAAGAAATAATAGTTTATAATGCGAGTATTTCAGACCATAATGTCATAGAATTAACAGTTCATTCCAAAGCAAGTGAAAATAGAGATAAGCAAGAAATGAAAAAGTGGGAAGGATATGGGAAATACAACTTCTACAGTAAAAATATAAAACAATGGTCCAGAAATTAATGAAGAATTAAACAAAGATTGGGATAACATTTTCGTAAGTGATGACATAAGGGTAAATACGGAGATATTATATAAAAAATATTGGAGCATAGGTGGAAAATTATATACCGAAGAAGAAAAAGTAAAACATCATTCATGCATACCAAGAGACAGAAGGATCTTGTTCCAGAAAATCAGCAAAGTGGAAAAAAGGTCTTGCAAAAGAAAAAAATGCATGGAAAGTTATAGAACTAAAAAGTAAGATAGAAAATGCAGAACAAAAGATTATAAAATCAAAAGAAAATGAAAAACGGGACTTGGAAGAAAAAACCCTAATAAATATCAAGCAAAACCCCAAACTATTATACTCATTGCGAAGAAGATGAATAAAAAAAGAAAATAGATAGGCCCTCTGAGAATTGAAGGGAGATTAACGAATGAAAAAAAAGGAAATTTGCAACATACTGGCAGAACCGATATAAGAGAGAATTCACCCCTAGAATAGATAATGAAGATAATGATATAGAAGTAAGGGGGAAGAAAATAGTGAATATTTAGCTGACATAGAAATTAATGAAGCTGATATTGTGCAGGCAATTAATGAAATTAAAAATGGAGCTGCTGCAGGGCCGGATGGAGTCCCTGTTATTTTGTTAAAGAAAGTAGTTCATTCTATCGCAAAGCCACTTGCAATATTATTAAGACAAAGTGTAGATACAGGCAAGATTTATGATGAGCACAAATTAGCATATATCACCCCTACTTTCAAAAGTGGATCAAGACTAGAGGCAAGTAATTAGGCCGTGAGTCTAACATCACATATTATGAAAGTGTATGAAAGGGTAATGAAGAAAATATTATGAAACATTTAATAAAAAATAATTTGTTTAATATAGGACAACACGGTTTCGTACCCGGAAAAAGTACACAAACCAACTGTTAGTCCACCGTGAGAACATATTCAAAAATATGAAAAGCGGAAATGAAACAGATGTGGTTTATCTAGACTTTGCAAAAGCTTTTGACAAAGTAGACCATAATATATTAGCAAAGAAAATTAGAAAACACAATATCGTAGATAAAGTAGGAAGATGGTTAAAAGAATTTTTACACAACAGAAAACAGATAGTTATTGCAAACGATGAGAAATCGGATGAAACCAAGGTAATATCCGGTGTGCCACAAGGTACGGTGCTAGCTGCAATATTGTTTGTTTATTATGATTGAAGACATAGACAGTAATGTTAAGGATTCGGTAGTGAGTAGTTTCGCTGATGACACAAGAATAAGTAGAGAAATTACTTGTGATGAAGATAGGAACGCTCTACAAAGAGACCTTAACAAAGTATATGATTGGGCAGAGGTAAATAGGATGGTATTTAACTCTGATAAATTTGAATCAATAAATTATGGAGACAGAGAAGGAAAGCTATATGCATATAGGGGACCTAATAATGAGAACAATCACAAATAAGGAAGCAGTTAAAGACCTTGGTGTGATGATGAATAGGAACATGTTATGCAATGATCAATAGCAATTCTGTTGGCAAAATGTAAAGCAAAAATGGGAATGTTGTTACGGCACTTCAAACAAGAAAAGCTGAACACATGATTATGCTTTATAAAACATATGTTCGTAGTCCACTTGAATAATGCAATATGATATGGTACCCACACTATCAAAGGATATTGCACAAATAGAGAGTACAAGGTCCTTTACAGCTAGAATAGAAGAAGTTAAGGACCTAGACTACTGGGAAAGACTACGATTCCTTTAAAAGTTATATAGTCTAGAAAGGAGGAAGAAGAAACGCTACATGATAATTCAGGGCATGGAAACAAGATAGAAGGAATAACAGAAAATATCATGGAACTAAAAATATCAGAAAGAGCAAGCAGAGGTAGATTAATAGTGCCCAAAACTATACCAGGAAAAATAAGGAAAGCACACAGGACATTAATCCACTACGCACCAGCATCGATAATGCAGCGTCTATTCAATGCGTTGCCAGCTCATCTGAGGAATATATCAGGAGTGAGCGTAGATGTGTTTAAGAATAAGCTCGACAAATATCTAAACTGCATCCCAGACCATCCAAGATTGGAAGATGCAAATATACCGGAAGATGTACTAGCAACTCTCTGGTAGACATTAGAGGCGCCTCACACTGAGGGACCTGGGGCAACCCGAACGAACTGTAAGGTCTGTAAGGTAAGGTCTCTCTCTCTCTCTCTCTCTCTCTCTCTCTCTCTCTCTTCTCACAAAAGAATAACAACAGCAACACACTCCCTTCCCCACCCTCCCCCACCCAATCCCCAATCTTCATTATTCCTCCCACTTCGTCGTATCTGAAAAAGGGAACAAAAGAGCATCGCTCATCGATGATACCGACGACAGACAGACATATAAATATTCCCCGAAATTCATCTGTCCTCAAACGACCACTATTCCGAGCGCAGTCCTCTTGGCCTGGAATGAGGTAGCAAAGACAAGAGAAAAAAAGATAAAAGAACTTAAAATAAAAATAAGAGAAACAAATAAGAGAAAAACTAAAAACATAAAAACTAAAAACAAAGAGTAAATTTTAAAAAAATGAGAAATAGTAAAAATGAAGGGAAAAATTAATTATATGAAATAACATATCTGGTAGGAACTCTTGGTACCATCGGATCCCGAAAGCTGTCGACGACACGAAAAGTAGCAGATTCAAATATATCGAGTGTTTCAATTTCACAGAAGTCATATAGAAACCAAATAAATAAATAAATGAATGAATAAATAACCAGGGAGATTCTCAATTCCAGGCCATCGTAAATTCCCGAAATTTCCCTTCTGTGAACCAACTCGGAAACCTCATTTGGAATGACTTTGAAACTCCTCTGTAATATCCCTCCTTCCCCCACGTGGGCAACCACTCCCCCCCTCTTTTCCAAAACAAAATAATTATTTCCTGAAGGTGATCTCAAAAAGATGCCCCCCGCCCTATAATGTAATATCCCCAGTGGCCTGGGGACATATTATATGCCCTTGCGTCCCAAAAACCTGGACATGAATCCTTAACACTACCGCCGAGGGTTCTTGTCCAAGGGCTTATACTCTGTAAGTGATGCCGAGATGATCTTTACTCGAAGGAAGCGTCGTCTAGGGATGAGGAAGGATGCTGAAGAAGGGTCCTGAAGTAGGAATGGGAGGAGAGGACTGATATGATGGGGCGTCCCGAGTATCCTTCAAAGGATAAGAACCACTTCTGCATCCTTCCCCCAACCTTGACATTTTAGTTCGGTCAATTGAATCCGGTTGTCTTTCCCGTCGGCGTCTGCGAAGTCACCGTTACTGAGATGATAATAATAATAATAATAATAATAATAATAATAAGATAATAATAGATAATAAATAATGAATAATAATATGAATAATTAATAATAATAATAATGTATTTATAATCAAATATGCAAATCTCAGACTGACTCTCTCTCTCTCTCTCTCTCTCTCTCTCTCTCTCTCTCTCTCTCTCTCTCTCTCTCTCTCACGCATAAACACATCAAAAGGAATTGAAATTTGAACATCAGCGAGAATGAGAACGTTGAGTAATCGTCTTCATTGGTAAATAAACAACCCAGAGGGGAACCACTGACATCTTGCCAACAAACCCCAAAGGGAATCAGATGAGAGACAAGAGAAACAGATCACAAACAGAGGTATAAGTACCTGATATGTCTTACCAAATGAAATTTATTCCAAAGGAAGCATCGAATAAGCTCTCGAGTCTAATGACAAAAGAAGAAATGGAGATATATTCCAACACCAAAGAAAAACAACCATCCAGCGTAACAATGCCTGCGCAAAGAATGGAAAAACAATTCCAAACGAAGAAACAAAGATAAACAAGCAAAGAGTCCATCTCAGTGACATTTCATATTATGGACCGATGAGTTCTGCTCACTACAGCACAAAACTGATATGAATCCCCAGAGAGAGAGAGAGAGAGAGAGAAGAAGAGAGGAGAGCGAGAGAGAGAGAGTTGATGAAATGGCATCAAGGTGGTAGTTCTAAATTCTCCTCGTAGTTACATGTCAATACTAAACAATACCCCACCCCCTATCTCTCTCTGGATTTTATTTTCCTCTTGTTATAATAGCAATACACCTTCAATAAGCTCAGCATAGCCTTTATGGAGGCTGTTTTAATTACGATTTTTCTGTTTTATTTCGAGAATTATGAAAAACCAAAGGACAACTCTTGAGGCTCTTTTGTCCCCCTTTGTGATGTTATAGAACAAAAACGCTGACTTGTGGAAAGGAGTTGTGTTATTTATGCAAGTTGCAAATTATGAGTTTCAATCATATCTCCAGGTTATTATGTGCATTATTACTTTATATTTACTTAGTTACTAGTACAGTTGAAAAAGGTGTTTCAAAACAAGTCTACGCAGAGGTTGAAGGTAAACGTCTTTGAATAAAGAATTAATTAAATGTGGCCAAAGAAAAAAAGGAAAAATATTCTCCACTCCAGGCCAGAAGGGAGAGCCAAAACAAAAGATAGAGAGAACAATAGGTAGAGAGAGAGAGAGGAGAGAGAGAGAGAGAGAGAGAGTTCAAACCTTTTGCAACCTTCACAAAACTCCCCGGTCTCCACAAAAAAGCGTTTGTTCTATGGCATCCCATTATAAATAAATATAATATAATCCTGGCGTTTATGAAACCACAGTGACCCTTTGGTAGGTGTTTGTTCAGAGAACAAAGACTGGGCGTTTGTGAGTTTGTGTGTCTCTTAATTTCATTACCTGGGCTTTTAGTCCTAACCTGAAAGCCCCTTTTTTCTACTATGAAGTTTCTTTTCTATTCTGACACTTTTATTTCGTAGACATCAATTAGACTAAAGAATGTAAGTTCCACTTTATAATGAATCTGTCAAGCATACAGTCTAAGAGGTGAGTTTGTAGTCATTAGGTCGGCGTTGTCTCTCTCTCTCTCTCTCTCTCTCTCTCTCTCTCTCTCTCTCTCTCATACACACTCACACACACACAAACATGATAGAAGAGGAATTTACTCTTATCGAATTGAACTGAATATGGAATATAAGCCAAAGGTCAAGCACTGGGACCTATGAGGTCGTTCAGTGCTGAAATGGAAGCTGACAGAAAAAGGATGATAGGTGCAACAGGAGGAAAACATCGAAGCAGTTGAACTATGAAGCAACTGTTAGGAGAGGGTTAAGGAAAGTAAGATGGACAAAAGAGAATAAGAGCGGAGGTACAGTCAAAGGACCGAAAGAGGTTGTAGCTAGGGGTCGAAAGCACACTGCAAAGATCCTTACGTAATGCCTAGTGTGCACCGGATGAGGTGCACTGATGGCACTACTACCCTATGGGGATTTACTGTTATCGCCTGCCTATTTCATAATAAAAGATAATTTATTATTGATGGAGCTCATAGCTCTCTCCTCTCTCTCTCTCTCTCTCTCTCTCTCTCTCTCTCTCGATGTTATTTATCCACTACCTCTCCTCCCGTTATGATTACAATTCAACCTTTAATAAGCTCGGCATATCCTTTGTGAAGGAGGCCGTTTTAATTGCCAATGTTTTATTTTACCTCTATAATTACCAAAAACAAAACAAGGCCATCTCTTGGGGGTCCTTTATTTCCTTTGCTTTGGATTTCGTTTTTTCTTCAGTTTTCCCATTTATCCAGCGAAACTTCATCTATGGAACGTCTGAAGAGACGTCGAGTTTTGCTCTTCTGAGGCCTTCGACTGATTTTTCTATATTATCACGATTCTCACTCGTGACTTTGCTTGTCTTTTCAATAAAGCACTCTCTCTCTCTCTCTCTCTCTCTCTCTCTCTCTCTCTCTCTCTCTCTCTCTCTCTCTCTCTCTCATAATTTTCACTTGAGAATAATGTTCAAGATTTTGGGTACTGAATTTATTATGATTTTAGTGATTAAAAAGAGTGAAGAAACAAAAGAGGTTCAGGTATAATAAAAGCTGAGAAACTTGCAAGAGACCTTAGGAGTATGTAGTGATAGGTAATGGATCTTAATAAGGCACGAGATGCTTAAAAAGTGATGTCAAATGTAACCAGCCACCTTCTTTTGAAAACGGTATCGTATTCGGCTTAACACAATTGATTCTCTTCCGAGGATTGTAGCCAACGGAAGGTCATGATATAAAGTCCTTCTGTATCTAATAATTTGCTTTAAATATCTGATAATTTAACTACATAGAAATGCACTCATTATGGAAAGTACAAAATCAATACGAGAATAACATTACAATTTCGTTAAAACAAGATTAGGAAAATGAGAGAGAGAGAGAGAGAGAGAGAGAGAGAGAGAGAGTATTACAATTAGTCAAACCGAAATCTCTACTCCAGGATGACTATTATACGCAAGGAAGGCGTCGATTATCTGAACAATGAACGAATTTGCATATTCGCGGCAGCGCTGACGTCATCTGATTAATAATAATAATAGGGCTGCCCCAAAAGGACTGACAACGGATCATGTGCAGCGAATAACTAATTACCACTTCAATATGTCGCCTGAAAGAGCCTCTTGGAGTCGGAGGCACTGAGGGATTAGTGCCACTAAGTGGAATATTAGAATTGAGGCCAAAGGGCTGAGAGGGAAACTGAAAGTAGAAAGGTTTGACAGATAAACAGGAGGGAAACCTCGCAGTTGCATTATAGAACAAATGTTATGAGTGTGGAAAGTAAGATGGAAGAAAGTCAATATGAACTGGAAGTACAGCAAAAGGAATGAAAAGGGTTGCAGGTAGGGGTCGAAGGGACGATGCAAAAAAAACTTAAGTAATGCCTACAGTACGCCGCGTGAGAGTGCTTTTTAATGCCTCTGTTATCAATATATTTGATGAAAAAATGGTAGTTAAGTCTGTATATAAGTTCATCATATCTCTGCCCTGCTTACAGTTCACCCTAAATGAAAGATGGACTGTCTGGAAACAGTCGAAGAACAAGATTCCAATGGGGTTCAAGGAATTTGGACTTCGTTTGGGATTTCAATAAAGACAGTTGCAGTCTGCGACTTTCGCTGATGAGAAACAAACGAAGGAAATAAAAACAGATGCAGTGGCTAACCATACATGGTAATATGGTTCTTCCCACCTACAGAAGATTCTAAATAAGAAGTCATCGCACCCAACACTCAATAAGTAATGAGTGAATAAGAAATCTCTTTTCCAGGACAAGCTGTGAATCACGACTGCTTTCAGAGAGGCCTGAATTTTCTTTTTTTCCGGACCAGATAGAAAGGAATAAAAAATTTAGGCCCAAGGCCAAGTGCTGGGACCTATGAGGTCATTCAGTGTTGAGAAGGAAATCTGAGAGTAAAAATGTTTGATAGATGTAACAGGTGGAAAGCCTCGCAATTGCACTCTGAAACGATTGTTAAGAGGGTGGAAAGTCAGACGGAAGAAGAGAATATCAAAGGAGGTACAGCAAAAGGAATCAAAGGTGTTGCAGCTTGAGGCCGAAGGGACACTACAAAGAACCTTCATCAATGCCTACGAGGTGCACTGATGGCACCACCCTGTTACGCGGATAATTACTTTTCATCTTCATACACGAAAATAAAAGACTTCAATTGCGAAAGAGAGAAAGGGAGGCTGGTTCGCATCCACATGAGGTGACACAAGAGGAAGACATTTGCCACGCTGATCTTGGCGTCTTCCCCCTTTGTTAATGAGTAGAGAAATAAGAGGAGGAGGAAAACAAAGAGGGAAGAGCAAACAGCTTCAGTTTCCTCACTTGAAGAAAAACATATTTTACGAACCGTATTACGTAACTGTCAACATTTGCCTAAGTTGAACTTAAGATGTGAGGAGAATTTCTCCCTACACAACGTTTGGAATTACACGTAGCATAAATTTCGACTTGGTTCTAATATGTTCTTAAAATCATTATATAAGCAAATTTAATGCAGCTTTATCTCAGAACTTTAACAGGGTTTGTTTAGTAATTGGAGATTTTTCTAAACTTAAAATGAATTATCAAGTGACATTTCAGAAAACCTGACTCCAGCAAATCAAAAGACAAGAACTTAGCTTTGAGGAAGTCTGGCCATAACAGGAATTTAGTACTTGGGTAAGTAGACATTTCTAATCTATCTCTTCTAATATTTTACTGTTAAGTAAACTACAGTAAAAAATATATTTATTTTGGAAAAATGTAATTGTAAAACAGCTACGAATCAGAGCCCATATAAAAGAAATAAAGGCAAATGATCTCATACAGACACAGTGGAAAAAAAAACCCCACATTTTAGTTATTGATGGAAAACTTGACACTGGACAAACAAGTTGGTCAATCGACTGTACGTACTGGCTCACGGCCTGAAACTGTGGAGAGAGAGAGAGAGAGAGAGAGAGAGAGAGAGAGAGAAAGACGAGAGAGAGAGAGAGAGGAGAGAGAGAGAGAGAGAGAGAGAGAGAGAGAGAGAGAGAGAATAATTCCCAATACTACCTCTTTAAGCACTTAAAAACTCAGTCGTGAGACTCGTCACTGGCCATTTTTTTTTTTTTTTTAAGGATCAAATATTCGTCTGTAAATATCTCCCTCGACGAAATTCTACAAACAAGTCCATCGTCAGGACAGACAGACAGACAGACAGATAAAGCATCACAGGGATCATGTGTCGTGTGTCGCTGGTATTGTTGGAACTCATTCCATTGCTCGAATGGCCTCCAGTGCATTTGCATTTTATGAGTGAAGGTGATGATATACAACTGCCTACGGGGTGGGTGGAGGGTAGGGAAGGGGGAGAGGAGGGGTGCCTACAGCTAGAGGAACGGGACGGGGGTTATGGTAGGGGGAGAGTGGTGCCAAGATAACAAATAGGCCTTCGCGTCCTTTTCGGAAGAGTGACGTTGGCTGACACTGATTTGAGGCCTTGTGGTTAATACACCTACGTTATTCACTATACATAAATATATATATATATATATATATATATATATATATATATATATATATAGTGTTTATATGTATAATATATATATATTATATATACATATATATATATATATATATATATATATAATATATATATATATATATATATATATTTTATGTATATATATATACATACTATATATATATATATATATATATATATATATATATTATATATATATATATATATATATATATATATATATATATATATATATATATATATATATATATATATATTATATATATGTATGTATAGTATATATATATATATATATATATATATATATATATATATATTATATATATATATATATATATATATATATCGTGTTATGTATGTTATACACTATATAAAGTTTTGTTATGTACTATGTAAAGTGTTAGTTACCTTTTTCACTGTATACATGGCTCTTTCATTCAATATATAATGATATGTTATTCACTATACAATGTTGTCCTTCACTCTATACATTGTTATCTTACTCACTATGTAAACAGTCACTTCATACACTAGATAAGGGTCAGGTTATTATTCAACATTCCAAGTGTTACCATCACATTGCTTCCTTTTTTTCCGTCAATACTAACGTCGGTACTTCTCTTTGAATGAAATTGTCTATATATTTTATTTTCACAACACTAAAAGTTCCCGCTTTGTTCCCAAGAGACTGAGTTCCCATACACTCCCAAACACCGAGTTTCCAACTGATATCTATGCTTGGTTTCCTTTTGTCTCCACGAGAACAAGTTCATAAACCATGACTACGAGACCGGGTTGCCATTTTTCATAAGAATGAGTTCCCACTCTGTTCCCAGAAGATTGAATTCCCAACTGTTTCAAAAGACTGAATTCCTTATTTGTTACCAGAAGGAAGCATTTCCATCTTATTCCAAAGTTTAAGTTCCAAATGTATTCCTAGATGGTTAAATTCCCACTTGATTCCAAAACTGAGTTTCCACAGTTTTCCCACAAGGTTTAATTCTCATTTGATGGTAATTACAAATTTCCCAATTTGTTCCCAGAATAGTGAATTCCCATTGAATTCCAAAGTATTTCAAAAGGCCAAGTTCCCAGTGTGTTCCCAAAAGGATAAATTCAAATTTTCATTCCAAAGATTACGTTCCCACATTTGTTACCAAAGTTAGTTCCCATTCGTTGCCAATAGACTGAGTTCCTACTTCAGGCATATCAAAAGTCTATTTGTTTTTTAAGAGAAGAGTTCCAACTTTATGCAAATCGAGGTTCCCACAAATTTCACCTTCATTCAGACACAAGAACCTCCTACCATTGAAAAACCACGTGCCCAAAAGAAACTGTTATATAGGCCTATTTAAACCTATCTTCACATATCAATGACATTCCAAAATAGATGTTCTTGATATCAATTGATTGTTTTATGAAAGAAATAAAAGACGAGATTATTCAACCACAGCTACAGTCACGTCAATCACGAAAATATAAATAATGCATAATAAATATGCACACTGAAAAACCCAATTATGCACATGCACGTCCAGCGTCTAATTTGCATACAGATATTTGTTCTATGGAAATTGGCCACTGTCCATCATACCATGGGACTCAATATACCCCAGTACACTTATAACTCTCTCTCTCTCTCTCTCTCTCTCTCTCTTCTCTCTCTCTCTCTCTCTCTCTCTCTCAATACGCATATATACACGAGCTATATAAATACGCAATCAGTTAAATAACGAATAATGACAGGTGCTAACTAAAAGATTGCCGAGAGAGAGAGAGAGAGAGAGAGAGAGAGAGAGAGAGAGAGAGAGAGAGAGAGAGAGAGAGATTACTGGCAAATGATCATTACCAAGGATTACTCGCCCAATGAGGCAACAAGGACAATGGTATGGAAACTGAACTGACAATCCATGACGATCATATTTATCCAGTACATTACACTAGCACAGCTTCATTATGCCTACCCTGTTTCAATGCCTTGTTTCAGCTCCCAGCTTGATAATTACTCACTTCTCCCCACCTTCATAAACCTCCGTTAAGGCTTGGGTGTCTCGTTGCGGCCAATAATTTATTTTCCTTCCAACGTTAGCCAAGAGATAATGAAGCAGGTACTTCGGATGGAGGCAAAGACAGGAACCCTTTATAGCTGAGACCGAACCATTATAAGGACCCAGATGGGAAGAGTCTTGGGTCTTTTAAAACAAAGTCTCATTCTCTTATGCCGGCAAGAACCCTTGCCTAAATGTGGGCCGTAAGTGTGCTAAATGTTGTTAAAAGTTGTGTGTAAGTGTGGTGAAGTGTTGTCCAAAAGTGGCCCATAAGTAGGGTAAAGTGTTGCCCATAAGTGGCCCTCAGATGTTGACGAAACTTGCCCAAAAGCGAGCGGCCCCTAAGTGTGGCATAGTGTTGCCCAACAGTGGCCTATAAGCATGGTAGTTTTGCCCAAAAGTAGCGCGTAAGTGTGGTGAAATGTTGTCCAGAAATGGCTGTTTAGTATGGTAAAAAGATGCCCAAAATTGGTCTATGATTGTGGCAGTGTTAATGGGAATAAGATGTTTGAAGTGGAACCCTAAAATAGGTCTACCTCCCGAGCTCAGCTTTGTTGCAAAATGGTTATTCCTATCAATTTGAAAGTTATGCCCTCTTGAGGCAGAACAGTTTCTATATTCCATCTCTGACTCAGTGTCAAATTAACGTAATTTATTGATTGTTTATTTGCTTAAATCAGCCTTGTAACTTAGTTTTAAGTGTTCTCTTATATTTAGTTCAGCAGCTGTATTTTTTTACGTTAACGTAACGTTCAGTGTTTTTGCTCAGTGATTCCTCCTCTTGTTGTGAATTACCTAACTATCGTGTTAACGATTGTTTTTATTTTGTTTTCGAGTTGGAATGGAACTGTAGTGCTGTGAGTGGAGGCCGGCCGAAATAGTTCGGGCCTGTATAAAGCTTCTGGACGTACGCTCTGTTGTTGGCAGCCTTCTGGGAGATTTACCTACGCCCCTTTTTGGAGGAATACTCCGACGGACCTCCCTTGGAAGTGGTTTTCCGTAGATGTGCTGAGCCATCTACGGCGTATGTGCATTGTGGAGTTTGATCACGGCTGTGATAGCGCAGGTTATCGTCACTTGCGACGCCTGTACTCCTGATTCCCGCCGGAGGATTTGGTGGAAGACGTGGTCGTCGCTGTCCCGCCACGTAGGCGGCGTTACGCCAACCACTGTCCTGTCCGTCTTCAGCTGCTTGTCCAGGAGAGCTAAGGGCTCGTGAGGAGGCTCGTAGGGAGGCAATTGCCAGGTAAGAGGTGATTATCCTGTGTTGTCCCTCGGCATTGATCTCGACCCCTGGGGCCTGGGTCTACCTGGACAATTTGTGGGCTCCCCCGTATAGCTGCTGGGAGGTTGAAGCAACTTCCATGAACTCCTGTGCACTTCGTTGTACGCGAGGATTTGCGTATTTAAATATCAATTATATTTGTATATATATGTATGTTTTATTGAGTTGTCGGTATTGGGTATTTACTGTCCCTCGGAATATTATTTGAATTTAGTTTTAAGTTTATTACCAACACTGTTAGGTAGGAGATTTAAGGTTTTCCTGTCTTTATTTTCTCTAAGTCTTCCTTCAATCTTATAATTATAGGTTAGTGGTTTTTTTTTATTATTGGGCCCGTAGTATTATCATTTGAGCCTTTGGCATGTTTATGCCCTTTCCTTTACTTTGTTAGGGTCAGCTTTCAGTATTAGGAGTCCTTGTGAGCTGTTATTTGCTCCTTGTATTTTGTGTATTTAATGTTAAGCTTCCTCACAAGGCTTATTTAGTGTTAAGTGTATTTTGTAATTAAATATTGTTAATTTTGTTCTGGTGTTTGTGTCCACATTCCTCATACCCTGTGTACTTTCTTACTGCCTACGATCTCTGTGATTATTGAAATATAAAGAACCTGTATTACGGCCAAAGGGGTCGTAACACTCAGTATTAACGTGCGTCCACACTACAGTAAAACGTCATAAACATGTCGGCTTCTCATCACATACACATCACAAACTGGTTGCATACAAGTCAATGACTTAACTGGTAATACTAAACAGTGTTTCAAACGATTATACAGTATTTGCCGTGGGTATGTTCTCCACTAATGTCACAGACTTGTTTTGCAACCTGTTTGCGATTAAGTAGGAAATAAGTTGCTAGCTTCGATCTCCCGGAATAAAAAAAAATATATAAAATAAAAAGCTTTTCTCTTCCTTGAGCAAAATCGAACGGATGGAACACACAATAATGAGAAGGAGAAAATTGTCTTTCTTTGTTTTCGATTCTCCTATGACTCGGGGACCAGTCAAGCATAAGGGATGTTAACACTCTCTCTCTCTCTCTCTCTCTCTCTCTCTCTCTCTCTCTCTCTCTCTCTCTCTCTCTCTCTCGGGATGGTTGGTGTGCCGTCTTTTCAGAAGAGTTTGAATCACACCCATAACTCGATAAAGGGATGAAAAAAAAAAAAACATTAAAGAAACGTGTATCGACACCTACATAGGCTGGTTCTACGTTACTGACGGAACACGACTGAAAAACAAACAACACGAACGCACGCGTGTGCACGTTAAGTAAAGCACAAACATCGAAACTAACTGTTGTTGTCAGTCACACACACAAAACAGGAGGCTTCGGTTACTGGTTCATTCATAAGCGATACAAAACTGAAATACAGAATGTTCTACGATTTTTGTTGGTCTGAAAATTGTATTGAGAGAAATATTGGTCATGAGATATAGGAGGAGGCCTATTATTTCTTTCTCTCTAGGAATATTAAAGTGAAAAAATAAATAAAAATGATTATATGCGACTTCTAAAATAAAACTATTCTAAATGAGAATTCTTTTCTTTTTATCCACTTTTCTCCTTATTTTCATTTAAAAGTAAACTCGTTGCCTTTGCAGAACCTGAAAGTTGATAAATAAGCAAAGCATTAAGGAGAAAAACTCTCTTGAATTAAAATCTGACGCTGAAAAGAACCTCAAGTAGTGACTACAGTGCACCGCATGAGGTACACTGACAGCACTAACTTCCCCTACAGAAATCAACGGAACTTGGATAGTCTTTCTCTGTCGCTCACGAGACAGACATTTCATGAACAGGTTTTAAAAATCTGAATACAAATGAAGAAGAAACAAGTTGCGGTTCCATATGACAGAGAAAGAGATGTAGATTGAGAATTTCAACCATGATGTACTGTGGAACAATTTGCATCAACCTTAAGTCTTACAGAACCCAATATTCCCGTGTTTTAAGACTTGACATTTTCGTGACAAAAATTAATTTTCCTCAGAAACCTTCTTCCCACTGGAAACCCCAAATGAAGTAAATTTAACTTATTTTCCAGTCGTATCTGCCACAGCATCTGACATATACTGATGGAGGACTCCACTGGAGGTAAAACTAAAAGGCGACGTCCTTCTCACGTCTCCAAAAATAAATGAGATGAATACTTAAAAGGATCAAAATACCTGTGTCCCTGGTGTAATAAATAACTTCAGAGCCTGACAACAGCTCATGGAAATTATTATTCTCTCTCTCTCTCTCTCTCTGTGTGTGTGTTTGTGTTCGTGTGTGTTTGTGTGTGAAATGCCTCTGCAGGTGGCTATCTTTAGCAAATGAGAGATGAACACGTGGTGACAGCTATTTAAATTCTTCTGTGGCCACATTACATTAGGAGGGAAAATACTAATTAATAAGTATACGCAAGCACACAAGATGGAATAAAAAATCACTCACTATGACGTTCGTAGATTGCGTATAAGGGTAAATTCATGTAAATATGTTCCTGAAAACCTGAGAACTACCAGGTTATAAAACAAACTTTAAATCTTAAAAAGTTAATATGAAAAAAAACGACATAAACAGGGAACTGGCAACTGCTTCCAAATAAGTCAAATACCAGAAAGCTCCTACGACGCGGCACCTTTTCATGAAACACAATACACAACGAATAAAGCTCAGCTGGTCTGTTAATTTGGACTTTTCATGATTCCTCTTTTACTACTTTCACCTTCACATTCACCTGTCTAATTCATCATTCTATCTTTCATCAAACTATGCCATAAACATCTAAAACCAGACACTATCATCCAGGAGAGAGAGAGAGAGAGAGAGAGAGAGAGAGAGCGCAACATCTAAACGAATACTCAATTCATAATTACTCTTGTCTTGACATCCTGCAACCACAAAGATTTAGAACTAATTTGTGGAGTAAAAAAAAAAAAGGATGATAATATATCTTCATGGATTGTTGAGCTTGAAAGGGTTATAGAGAAGCGTTAAAGCAAACCGGTTTCACAATAAATATCCTAAAATGGAAGAAAATACATAAACGAAATCAGGAAATCACAAAAAGTAAGAATACTGAAACATCTTATGTTTCTGTCGATTACAATTTCATTTTCAGCATTTATAGTTTTTATTTTGAAGGAAATTTAAAGTCGTTTACAAACATGAGCAACACTAAACTGTGTTCATTTTTTAATTAGAAATTATCCTCTATACTTTGTCATATTTATGTTCTTTAATGAAAAGAAAGTAGTTCCATGTTTCATCAGAATCTTGCAACTCACGAATGCTAAACAGGAATTCAGAATGAGCTCAACATTAAACCCTCATCTGAACCAGATTATTATTATTTCAGAGTTGGGGGAAATTGGCCAAAAAATAAATCAAAATAAAACATGACGACTAGATCAAGGAGACTCACTCATGTCAATTATGACCAGCCAGCTTCATTACTTTGCCATTGCTGATAAAATGAATAATTAGGCGCGCAAAAATATTTGGGAAAAGACATTTCCAAAAACTGTAGGAACGCAATCCGTTCTAGACACTCCTCATCAAATGTTCCAGTGTTTAAATATGGGTTTCATGGCAAAAATGAGTTAGAAGCTGAATTCAAGATAAACAAAGCATGTTTAAACAAAATTTGTTTAAATCAAACATGTTGACGTGTTCTGTCTGACACTAGTGACACCGAACTACCGTTCTTACTCAAAGCAGATTTAGCTAACGCACAAATTATCATAAATCGTTCATTTTTTCCGATAACTAAATACTAAGTCAAGTCAGCTTTCTCTCCATAAACTGCTCCATCGAATCAGCTTTCCCTTCACAAAGCAAATCTTACCCAAAGGCAGCGGTCATTTCCCAATGTGAGTTGAAGTAAGGCATCGTCACACCAACAGGCTCTTCCAGGGAATTCCAAACACAATCCAGCAAATCCCGTTCTTCCATTCCAGGCCCATGTTCCAGGCCACAGGGCGTGATGGAGCCTGGGATCCAGCTCTGATTCCAAGGACATGGTTTGGTCGTTTAAATGATAAAACTAAGCCAGGTTATGTTAGATAGGTTAGATTCGAGGGGGTAACTTGATGGGATATTGCATATCAATTTGTTGACGTATTTTCAAATAGTTATTTCTACAACATCGATTAGAGAAAACATTATGAAATCATTTTCAATGCAGCGACTTTTTCTTCATTTTAATCTACTTATACTTTCTTATCAACTTTATTAACTGCTGAAGAAATATGGTTAAAAACCGTCAAAACAAAAGAGACAATATCTGCATTAGCTTCACTACGCTCAAAGCCTTAATGATATCAGGCTCGGCCTAAAAACTGAATGACCAGCGTTCAATCCCCGATCCAGAAATGGAGTGAGTAATAAATATGTAATGCTCCATCTCTTAAAACTATTCCCGAAAACGATACAAATTCGTGTGGGAAAATCCGGTACAAGTCCTTTCAGAAGAATCGCCTGTCCCCGATAACAGAATATCGAGCAGCGACGAAAATCCAGTTATGATCGGGCGGCAATTCGTTCCAATAATGTTGCCATTGGCGTCATGTCAGCAGTTTCATTCAGAGTTGTAGAGGATTCGTTTTACGTGCCGTGGGGGAGAGGGGATACAAGAGGGGGGGAAGAGGAGGAAGAGGAACACGAGAGAGAAATGGAAGCGGAGCTAAATTTACTACCAACTGGTGGGCGGTGACGCCATGTTAACCATTCCGCTAATCATAACCGACCGTTTGAAAGACGCTTCTCATAATTCGGATGTTTATTGTTATTGTTTCTTTTGTTTGTAGTTTTAATTTTCCTTGGTAATCAATGTTTTTAAACGCATCGCCCTCAAACGCTCTTATACCCATATTTCTACTGGCCAAAACAGGTCTTAAAACCACACTCTCTCTAGGCCTATACACACCCTTCAAAACCCCTAGACCGATCCAAGATGGCCGAGACTGTCCTTTGCTTTCAAGGCAACGGGATCAGATGCTAAACGAATACAACTGATTCCTAAGCTCCAACAAAGTCCCTTTCAGCCTAAGAGGGATTTCCGGGGCACATTCCAAGGTCGCATTCCAGTTCCCATTCACGGAAAGGTCGCTTCATCTGAGCAGAAACTATAGTCCTTTCGACTTCAATCTTCGGTGGGATAAAAATTCCCTGATGGTTCGGTAACCTAAAATAAATCGTCGCAATGATAAAAACTGTTTTTTGAGGGATGAAAACTAGATTTCATTAGCAATGGGGAGAGGGGTAGTACAACCATTGTATCTCATGCGGTGCACTGTAGGCATTACTCTAGGTTCTTTGTAGTGTCCCTTCGACGCCCATCTGCGTACTTTCATTCTTTTTACTGCACATCCGTTCATATTCTCTATCTTCCATCTGATTTCTAACAACTGATTCAAAGTGCAACTGCTTCCGAGTTTTCCTCCCTTACACCTTTCAGGTCTCTCTCTCTCTCTCTCTCTCTCTCTCTCTCTCTCTTGTATCCTCAAAGCCTGCAAGGTACAGTGATGCTCAAATTTCATGTAACATGACTCCATAGGATTTCGTTCAAAATTCACTAACTGGCAACCTAGCATGCTCCATATTTATCTATTATTTCAGAGCGAAAACGCGATTATCGCACACAGTAAGGCCATAATATGGTTCATAAGAGTGAAATCTGTCAAATATTTCAAAACTGTAAGAAAATGTCATGTGTGAACAAATTTCAGAAAAACTCTCACGAAACATTTTCAAAACTTTCATTCACTCATCGCTGAAGCATTTAACCAAGACGAAGTCGCCATCAACCCTGCTCAAATGTTAAATAAAAAAACTAAAAAAATTGTCATAACATTAATAATGCTTCCAAAGCAAGCATAAAATTTGAAATATTCCTATTTCATTGCTTTTACACCTCAACACTGAAAAAAAAAATTAAATATTCATATATAAAAGTAGAATGCGCCCACCGATATCAACGTGTGAGGGGAGTATGTGCGACGTATGATTAGTGTTGGTGCAACAACAGCCTCCTGGTGTAACATAAGTAGGTCTACAATGAGTAGCGACCATGAAATTATCTTGGAAACATTTACTTTATATGTGTTAGAAGAATATTTGGATTTTCATACATAATTATTTGTTATATATATATATTAAATATTTCAAAAATGATGGCACAATAGCAAATATTCGCTTATGCAATATTCTTTTGTCAAAGCCAAGATATTATTCCTAGGACTAGGTGTTAGATTTCTTTACTTTGCACTTAACATTCACATCTCTCTATTAACAATTTCTGGCCAGAAAGCAATTGAGGTTATCTACAAATTATTGCACCTCAAGTTACCTTATGAAATAATTAATTATACATCAAAAGTGAGGAGAAGGACTTTTAAGAAAATAGTATTTTAAACCACTTGAAAAACGTGTTTAATACGCCTTGATATTAATACTTATGATATTTCAATTGATAGCCATCTTCTACATATAACCAAAATCATCATCGTCTTTTATTCTTCAAAGAACAGGTAATCTCTACAAATAAAAACATTAGTAACAGATTACATCTCAGAAGTCTTAGATTATTTTTTTAGACCTATAAATCATCTTGCAACATACAGGCAGCTGAAACACAGCCTGAAACTTCAACATTCAAAGAAAACATGTTTTAATTGATATTCTTGCTTTGAAATTGTTGTTATGACTGTTGGTTGAGCTTATTATGTCTAATGTCACAATGCTGCAGACGTGGTTATGTTGACCAGTCCGAGGAGCATGTTAAGTGTGCTTTCATTGCTGGCACCGCTAACTTGATCACACCGCATTCTGAACTGAACAACGTTAAAAAGAGAAAAAAAACTTCAAATCACACAGATTACGAATTATACCAATGCATAATAAGGAAAATAGGGTTAGCTGTGAATTCGCAAACTTTTCGACATGTGTGATATTACGAATAAAAAAAAAGTCTAAAACTACTTGGCAACGTCACGTTGAGTCTGAGAATCTGGACGATACAAAAAGAATCATTTCGCGTGAGATTTGAGCACCACTGTGCGCCAAGTTCACAACAAAACCCGAGTTCGATTCCTGAACAGGACGAGTGGGACTCATAGTCTATTTCTTTAAATATCCAGTGCGCCTCTGTTAACCTAAGAACTGAGTTATAAACCTGGCTGTTAGACGACTGCTGAAGGTCGCAGCTGGGTTCGAAAGAGAGAAAGGGGAGACAGAACATTAGACATGAGGTTCGGAATATGTACCTCGTCGGGAGGACCTCGAAGAGGTAGTTTGTCATATTTTGACTTATCCCTTCCTGATGGACAATATAGAAGAGAAAAAAAAGGTAAACAAAAGTTCTTTGTTGATGACGAGAGAACAAATTTCTAGCTCTCATCACAACAACAAGGAAGAGTAGTGGAACAGTTGACTTATCTGATAAATAAAAAAAAAATAAAACTAATGGCTCCGAAACACATTATACTCGAATTACCTAATTAAGACAATATAAGCAGAAATTACAAGCCATCTGTGTTGTAATATAATGAATATCAGTCTCTATTCAGATCTAATTACTGACTATCATCAATATTCACGAAGTCCGAAAATTTTACCCATCTCACATACCGATAATTTCGCTGTGTGGATTCTCACGCATGCGCACAAGACACCGACGAATTCGAAGAGATTCGGGGAGATAAATCTCGCTCAATGAAGAGAGGCGGTGACAGGTCTCGATGAGAGCACAAGAATGATGTAATCTGGAATTGTATTTTAACTTCAAGACAATAACTAAAATATTTGCGTTCAAAATACATTTTTCCCCTCCTTGCTTTTTTGAAAGACTTATCTGATAAAATTTAGCGAGATAATTTGTTGCCAGAATCCCTCCCTCCCACCGAGTGTTCGGTCTGATTTCATTTACGTCAACAATAAGATTCTGATGAAGCGTCAGTCATTTTGAAAGTTGCTTCAGTTGCCCTCTCTCTCTCTCTCTCTCTCTCTCTCTCTCTCTCTCTCTCTCTCTCTCTCTCTCTCTCTCTCGTGACAGTCACCCATGTAAGGAATGATAACTTTCCCCTTTATTTATTCTATCCCTAAAAACTTAATGAATTAAAAAAATATTTTTAAAGATCGAATTTCATAAGGTTAAAAATGGTCCTTCAAAAATCGGGAAAAAGCCTTTTAACTCCCACTGGAAAGGAACAAAAGTGTGTGTGAAAGAGAGAGAGAGAGAGAGAGAGAGAGAGAGAGAGAGAGAGAGTGTGTGTTTGGAATGCAGCATGCATATATAAATTCATACTAGACTTCGTAATAGGTTCTACGGCATCAAAGTGACAAACCTTGCAATGACAAACCAGCCATTGACAAAGATTTCTGCCCTTAAGTATAAAAAGAAAAAAAAACAACATTCCACCTGACGGATAAAAAAAATAAAATATTTGCTCTTGAATCAATGCAACTCGATCTTTTTCACAATATATATAAATAAAAAAAAAAAGCGGGAGATGGGGGAGGAAGGGAGAGGCAGAATAAATCCAATTTTGAGGAACGAAAGTCACACACGAGAGAATAAAAGTAAAGAAGAAGAGAAGTCCAATTGGATCCACCGCTTTTCTTCTTCAATTCGGGGAGGAATTTCCACCGCTCGATATCCTCGCCTCTCTTCAATACAAAGTCGGTTTTCATCTAAAAGCCTTATACAAAATAAAGCGCATTTATAAAGACCTACAGGGTGAAGCAAAATGAAATTCCAGAGATCTTCAATAACTGACATCCAAAGCTGTCACTGTATCCATCCGAGGGAAGATTCAATTGTTCAACAGAAGATTACAATTTTCATGCAATACAACAGAACTGTTTAAAAGCCAACCAGTTTCTGAGAGAGAGAGAGAGAGAGAGAGAGAGAGAGAGAGAGAGAGAGAGAGAGAGAGAGAGAGAGAGAGTTCAAATAAGCAAAAAGAAAAAAAAGAAAGGGAAAGTTCAGCAAGGTAACACAAAATCAATTTCCAGAGATCGTTCATAATTGCCACCAAAGACTGAAATATTCATCACTGTATCTATACGATGTTTGATTTATTTGTTTAACATGCAAGCACAATTTTCTTGCTGGAATGAACCTAGCAGTTTAAAAGCCACTTAATTGCTGAAATAAAAGGAGAGAGAGAGAGAGAGAGAGAGAGAGAGAGAGAGAGAGAGAGAGAGAGAGAGAGAGAGAGAGAGTTATTTTCTGTTTTTATCTATATGGTCACAAGATCTGTTTGTAAGAATATTCATAATTTCAGTTCATGTACAGATCGTTTTAGTATTTTAACTAATTTAACGTAGCCTATGTCTATTGCACACTTTTTATAGGCCTACCACTACTCAAAAAACCAATTAAAACTAAAAAAAACTCAACAGCAATTATTTAACACACCTGTGGTAAAGAAAGCCACGTTAACACAAGTGAAAAATGTTAACGATAAAATTAATTTTAAAAATTTACCAAAGGAAAAAAATAAACAAAACGGCTAACCAGAGTCTGTCTCTAAACCATAAGGCGAGCGTCAGGTCACGTGACCTTGATCCCACAGATCAAGATTCTTTACAAAATTCAATAAATAAATACAAATAAATAAAACCTTATATTATAAAAATAGGGTTGTGAAACAAAATAGGAACCCACATAAGTAGCCAGAGTATGGCTTAATAAGTCATCAAAAAATGGTCACTAATAAAAGTCCGATTCGTTGCAGGAAAAATCTGATATTTCCTTTTTTTATGAATAAATAAAAGGTAAATCAATTAATATGCGGTTTAATATTGAAACGCCAAAGGTTTCGGTAGGCTAAAAGGCCAAGCACTGGGGAACACACTCGGCCACTCACCGCCGGACTGGAATATGGAATTTAGGCTTGAAGCCAAGCACTGAAATCCAAAGGATTATTCAGCGCTATAATGACTTTGGTTTGAAATGCATGTCACTGAATTTATGAATTAATGCATAAAATAGTAAATTATTTTTAAAAACTACAGTAAAAATGGACATTTGGTCAAAATTGAATTTGGTTAAACCTGGTATCCTCCATGTAAAATTGTAACTTTAAATTTATGATATGCATACAATCTTAAGTGTAAAAACGGTACAAAATAAAAAATAAACATAAAAATACTTGTGACTTTAGTTTGTTAAAATTTCAGTCGGTGACTGGAAGTAGAGAACTAACCTTTGTCTTGTGCTGGATAATCGTATGACGCGCTGGTTGGGAGTTTCCATCAAGTCGATCATCTGTATTCAACATGTTGGTGATGTGCACGCGCACGTGTGTGTAGCAAGTTCCAGATGTATTTTTACGACATGTTCTACTGCATTGTGGAAGTACACTGATTCTATATACAAGCTGTCAAAAAATCCATCTTTTAAAAGACCCACCTCCCCTTTTCCAGAACTAACTCCTTTTCCAAGATCCACCCCTCTTTACTAGGACTTACCTCTCCTTTTCCAGGACTAAACCCTCCTTTTAGAGGACCCACCTCTCCTTTTACAGAACCCCTTCTTCTCTAGGACACCCCACTTCCTTTCCAAGACACGCCTTACTTTTCCAGGACGCACCCCTCCTTCTCCAGGACAAACTCCTCCTCTTTTCGGACCTATCCGTTCTTTTCCAGGACCTTTCCCCCCTTTCCCGGAGCCACTCCCCCTATTCCAAGGTTAACCCCTTCTTTTCCAGGACCACCCATCCTTTTCCAGGACCCATCCCTTCTTTTCCAGGACCCGTCTCTCATTTAAGAAAACCCATCCCTCCTTTTAGAAGACACACCTTCTTTTCCATATAACACAGCCCTTCTTGTCCAGTACCCACCCTCCTTTTCAGAACCCACTTCTCCATTTCCAGGACCCACCCCTTCTTTTCAGGACCCATCCTTCCTTTTCCATGACCTACCCCACCTTTTCCAGAACTCATCACATCTTTTCCTGGATCTACCCCATCTTTTCCAGGAATTGTCCATCCTTTTCCAAGACCAACCCTTCCTTCTCCAGAGCCCAGCCCTTTCTTTCCAAGCTTCCTTGCGCAATTCATAACCGTCTTCCAAAATATTGTGGCCTTTCCATTCCATTCGGAGGCTGAGACCCTCCCTTCCACATGGCTTATAAATCTCCTGGGTGCCTCGTTGTTGTCAGCAATAAAACCCGACCCCTCATCTGACGCTGCTGACAGCATGTCCACCGCCTTCCATATTGGATTTTATTAAAACCCCCTCTCCCTCCTCCCTCTCTCCTACCAACCCCTTCCTAACCCACATCCCCTCCCGCCTTCGTCTCGGGGCGGAAATATTGGGGAATTCGAAGGGACGCTTCGCTTTATATTAAAGGATGCTGGATCGATGGGGAGGCCGTCTTTTTAGAGTAAATGTGAAAATATTGACAAAATGAAAATATTTTCTCTATTGTAGTCATGACAGTTTCTGTCAGATATATAGATGAAAATTTGGGTTGCATCTGAATTTAAGATTTATTTATCCAATTATAAATAAATATAGTTCTTTATTTGTTTATTTATCTATTATCATTCCTATTTATTCTGAGGACAGACAGGCTAATTAGAGTCAGACATACAGTATAGTTTAAGCAAGAAATCATGTACAGTTTTTCTTATTGTGTTTTAGGATGAGGATTCCCATATACATTATCCTTCATCCCTCTGAGAATTCCCTTGCATACCTATTTTAGCATTTGTCCCAAATTGTAGCCCAAGTATACATTGCAATCCGTCACACTCAGGATACCAGACTAATTACTCGTTCTCATAATAACGAGGAATGCAACCAATATTTTGCTTAATCTCTCTGTCTGAAGCATAAACATGAATCAGTTTTATACCTACGAGAGAGAGAGACTTACATCAATGAATACTAAGAAGGGGAGATAACACGAACTTTTTGATCAGTGTTATAAATTTACCTTCCATGGACGAAGGGAAACGCCGATTAAATCTTCACAAGACATTCGATAAGGAACTATCCAAAGACAAAACGAAATGAGAGAGAGAGAGAGAGAGAGAGAGAGAGAGAGAGAGAGAGAGAGAGAGAGAGAGAGAGAGAGAGTCTGAAAAAAGCAAAGAAAATGCCATCATATAATGATCAAAGGCTCATTAAACTGACAAATCCTAATAAAAGATAATGATCTTCTTTTTTAAAAAAGTCAGTCAGTGATGCGGAAAATATTCTGCTTTTCCTAGAAAAGAAAAGATTCGAAAGAAAATGAGAATAAAGTGGATTGTCTATATTGGCAGAATGAGGCTGAAGGAAATGAAGTCACAAGGCTTCAGAATGGACACTGACACTTGGGAAGATTGTTATGACACCCGTCACCTTGCAAGGGAGAGGGGGGAGAGAGGGGAGGGAGAGGCGGAAGGAAAGGGGAAAGAGAGCCCCCCTACCCCTAAGAAAAAAGTTGACCAACAAAGCAAAGAAGTGTCATGGGAAAAGAGGCTTATAAGACATTGGTTCTTGATGTTTATGCAATCAGCTGTTTAATCAAAACTGACAATCAGCTGTTTAACTAAAAATTAAAATAAGCTGTTTTAACTAAAGAAGACAATCGGCTTTTCCTGGCCAACTCCCCCCGACCTCTTCTCTCTCTCTCTCTCTCTCTCTCTCTTCATCTCTCTCTCTCTCTCGTACCCTGTAGAAAGCATCTAGTTCATAACTGGACAACCCGAGTACGATTCCTGAACCGGACGAAGGGTGGGGGGTGGGGGGCGGGTGAGAATGTTGATTGGTGGGTTCCCTAAAAATAAAATGCTCCTCTATTGACCTAAGTAGTGAATTATATACCAAGCCGTTAGACGACTGTTGAGGGTGGCAGCTGTGTTGGAAAGAGAGAAAGGGCCTGGAAAGGGGAGACGCGAGTTTGACTGTTCTGTCGAAATGAGTACCTCGTCGAAGGGCCTCAATGAGGTAGTCTGTCACATCCTGACTTTTCCCTTCCTGGTGGACAATATCCAGGAGAGAGGAAAGAAACATCGCAAAGTAGAAGCCATCGGAGCTGGCATATAATGAGCATCAGTCTCTATTCAGATTTGATTTACGAATGTCTTCAATGTTCACGAAATCTGCAAATGTTATCCGTCTCAAATACCGATAATTTCGCTGTGTGGATTCTCACGCATGCGCACAAGACATCGACGAATTCTAGGAGATTCGGGGAGATAAATCTCGCTCAATGAAGAGAGACGGTGACAGGTCTCGATGAGAGAAGAAAAATGACCAAAGCGCTTAGGTTTTTCAAGCACACTTTTCTTGTGGTCCCTGGAATTTTGTTTCAACTTCAAAATATGTTTTCTTTTTCTAGAATTTATTGACAGAATGACTGACTTAACAAATCCCTCCCTCCCTCCAGAGTTTTCAGTCTGAATTCTCTTATGTCAATAACAAGATTCTGATGAAGCGTCAGTCATTTTGGCTCTTGCTTTACTTTTGGTAAGCTTCTGTCGGGACAGAGAGCTGCAAATAGAAGAATAATATGAGGCTGCTTGAGTCTCTCTCTCTCTCTCTCTCTCTCTCTCTCTCTCTCTCTCTCTCTCTGAGTGAAAAATAACCCGTGAAAATATGAAAACAGGTCAAGGGTCACAGGCCGCAAATCAGGGGTCAGTGGACAGCCCTCTTTAGCATCTCTCATAAATCACTGACGACAGAGAGGAGGTTTAGAGGGAGGGTTACTGAGGGGGGGTGGGAGGTAGGGTTTGTATGGCAGCTAAGGGAGTGGGAGGGAGGGAGTGGGTGTTAATTAGAGAGGTGGTTCATGGTTGGGAAAGGGAAAACGTGGGGGGGGGGCGATCGTGGAAAGAGATCGTGCAGTGGAAGAGAAAGGGGGTTATGGCACAGCAAAGGTGGTTTCAACGTTTAAAGAATAAACACAGGATTTATTTATTTTCCTTTTACTTGCTCATTTATTCAATCTATTTAGTCTCCTTTTTATATCTGTTAAAGTTACTCTCACGATTTTATTTCGAAAGGAGGCAACTTTGAGAAGCTCATTCCCAACATCAATGCCCCTTCAACTTAGTTAATAATAATAATAATGATAATAATAAAGAAAAAAAAATAATAATAACAATCCCTGGCTTTCTTACACTTAAATTATCAAAGTATAATCTTTAAGAACTAACAATATACTTCAGTAGCCTCATTATACAAAGCCAATTAGGTCCGAAGAGAGAGAGAGAGAGAGAGAGAGAGAGAGAGAGAGAGAGAGAGAGAGCGCATGTTTGGAACACGCATGCGTATAGGAACTCTTATACTGGATTTCCTAATAGAAACCTGGGGGCAGACAATTAAACAACAACAAAGATTTCTGCCCTTAAGTAGAAATGATTTTCCCATCGGCTGTGAAAAAAAAAAAAAAATTCCACCTGACAGATAAAAAAAACTTTTTTTCGCAGATATATAATTATAAAAAAGGTGGAGGCATGAGGAGAAAGGGGTATTCAGCCTAAATTCAATTTTGAGGACCGAATGTCGTACAATAGAGAAAGAAGAAGAGAAGGTCAATCGGATCCAACGTTTTTCTTCTTCCTTCCATAAAATCGGGTTGGAATTTCCATCGCTCGTTGTTCTCGCCTCTCTTCAATACAAAAAGTCAGCTTTTCCGGGAAATATATTGAAAATGAATGAAGTGCAGTTTTAGAGATCTACAGGGTGAAACAAAATGGAATTCCAGAGATCTTTAATAACTGCCACATAAGACTGTAGCACTGCTTGCATACGAGGTGAAATTTAACTGTTCAAGATACAAGAAAAATTTACTGCAATCCAACTAACAGTTTCAAAGCCAAGTAACTGTTGAAAAAACTCGAAAGAGAGAGAGAGAGAGAGAAAGAGAGAACTAAAATAATCTGGCTAATATTACTCCGAGAGTCCAGTAAACGTCAGTAATTTAAGCAACACAGAAGCATTTTAATTGGACTGCAATTATTGTTTCACTTGAAAAACCTCCTTAACTTGAAAGAAGAAAACCAAGACTTTAATATTAACTCATCAAATGTCCACGCTTGGGTAGTAATGGTCAATGGTAGCAAATATGAGAAGTAGTAGTATTAAATGGTGGTAAATATGACAAATAGTATGCAGTAAATCATAGTAAATACGAGTAGTAGTACGTAGTAAATAGCAGTTAATCTGCCCTTGAAAACCCAAGAAATCATGAATGAATGTCTCTTTGTCATGAATAAAAGTGTCTTCGACACGCAATGACGCAATAACGCTTCTTTCGTTCATTGAATGAGAGAATGAATCAACTGCAGGGGGAACACAGAGGCTGGAAAGAGAGAGAAAGGGGCAGAATCAGAGGCTTATCACCAAACGCCCCATCCAGACGGGACCTGGAACGATAATGATAAGGAGTCCCTCAGTCATGATCAATGGTGACGTCGGGAGGTCACAATTTAATTATATTTTCACTCCTCCTCATAATAAACTCTGGGAAGTGTTTGCGGTGGGGGGGGGGGAGTAGTTTGCTGTTTGATCTGGTACGCTATCAACCACTAACCAAAGTCATTAAATATGGTGATTATAAGATCTCTCTCAGAAGTGAAGACAAGAGACATTCCAGAAATGGTCTCCTTTCGCTGTTTGGAATCAGGATTCAATCCTGGATATGTTTAGACGAACCGACGAAGGATATTATAGAGAGAGAGAGAGAGAGAGAGAGGTCAAATCCTCCATTATCTCGGCCAATGAGGTTTTAGGAAGCTCAGAATTCGGAATGAAAGCGTCAAGATTTCTATTTCAGGCTTAATCTGATTCCCGAGTTCCAATATTATTCTTTATTTCTTTAAAACTGACGACGAATGGGAGTTTATTCTCTTCAGTTCTTTGTCCCGAATTAAAAGAAAAAAAACTAGAATTGGATAAATGGACTTAAGGAAGGCATTAATAATTAATTATTCCACAAATGAAGAGGATTTGAGAGAGAGAGAGAGAGAGAGAGAGAGAGAGAGAGAGAGAGAGAGAGAGAGAGAGAGAGATTCTCAAAGGCTGTATGGAGTAGCCTCATGGATCACATGGAACTGCTACTGAAACATGATCTTGGAGAGGAGCGCCTTGTACTTGTAGAATTCAATCTGCTATCTAGTTTAGCTCCCTCTACCCATCACTGAAAACTTAATATTATTCAACAATTATATTAACTAAATATCATAAAAATATGTTTTTATTCATGTGAATAATCCACGATATCTTCTGCAGTTCCCACACATCGAGTCTCCGTCCGCTGGGAAAGGTCCCACTTCATCGGCTGACATCTCTCTAGATTTCCCCCGTTTATGTAGGTTGGCAATTAAATCCAAAATACTTGGGAGGAGCCGAATAGGGTGTGCATCTGGGTAGGGGCAGGATGGAGGAATAATTGGGCCTTAGGAAGAGGGGAGGAGGAAAAGTCGGGAACAAAGGGAGATATTCCTCGTTTACCTCAGCTGAGGCAATTTGGGGAGAGTTAGAATTCGTTAGTGAGGCCTTGAACATACATGACATGGTTAGTCTCTCTCTCTCTCTCTCTCTATTGTTTCTAGCCCTGACTTTGTTCATCGATAAAAATGCCAAAGTTAAAGATTTAAAGCGAAAAATTATGAAAATTTATTTATAACTTGAACAGAAAGTAATTGATAAAGCTATACTTTACTATATTACTGTAGTTACTCTGATTTCTAAATAATGATGTTATGGCTAACAATAAAAATAAGCAATATCAAAATAACTCATGCGACTACAAACAAGTAAATAAAGCACTTATAGAATAAATGTATAACTTGTGAAGTAAAATAAAAAAACTAACATTATTACACATCTAATTAACGATTATATCATTATCACATTAATGATGCCATTAGAAGTTCTACATACCAGTCCTCAGTTGGTGGGTAATAAACGTTCTTTATGAATGGTATTAATGTCCACTAATTACATTACTTATATCTCTCTCATCTATACTATATTATTCTTTAAGTTATTCTGGCGTCAAGCAAAAATTCATTATTTAGCACCAGAAAGTAAAGCAACAGGAAAAATAGAATGATTTTCGGTCAAAAAAATCTATTATCCTTTTCATTCCTTAATACTCAAACTTCCACCTTTTGATTTCTTGAACTTCCTCATAGGAACAGTGATGAAGGGCTCTCCCCTTCTCCTCAAATGTGACGATCACCTGGGAACCGTTTCCTATGAAACTGAAGAAAGATGTTGATTCTCACGAGAAATCACTAGAGAAGGTGATTAGTGTTCTTATTGCATAGGAAGCTTCAATATTGGTGTCCATCAGCGTAGCTTGGTGCAATCGAATTTTAAATGGTCTGGGATTAGTTATATGTGGGATTTATGAACAATTGCGAGGAAATGGATGGAAATACACGAATGATACACAAACCAATCTAAACGCAATTGCATTCTCTCTCTCTCTCTCTCTCTCTCTCTCTCTCTCTCTCTCTCTCTCTCTCTCTCTCTCTCTCTCTCTCTCATACTTTTAATGGTAACATATACAGTATTTATGAAGTTCAGTATTTTTCAGAAGAAATGACTAAAATAAATAAAAAAATGGAAAACAAACGACTAGATATAGTTGAAATCCTTACCACAGTACCTTAAGTAATGCCTCGATAAATCCACAAAAGAGAACATACCTGAAATAAAAGAAAAAAACAACTTTAGAAAAAAGATATGACATCAAATTGCATAAATTATTTGACTCTGCCTTTTACCTTGTTATTTTTTGCTTTCATCGTTGTCCTAAATTTGCCTTTCCTCAGAAAAAACAAAGACAAAGGGAAAGCTGAATATAGCCTCTTCCCTTACACTCCAAAACAAAGGGGAGAGAGAGAGAGAGAACCCAGTTATATGATCTACATAATAACAAGGACTTAGTCCTACTGTTCTTATTACTATACAAACAAAAAACAATTCCCTACTCTTGACAGAGGCCTTTAATTTATGTAATATACACAAGAGAGAGAGAGAGAGAGAGAGAGAGAGAGAGTCAGGCGCGCGTTTGTACCTTATATTTCTTTCCTCGTCACCTGACTTCAAGGTTCCATATGTACCCGAATATTTGCTGCTGTTTTTTCGTTGTTATGGATATTTGAAGGTTCTGGATTTCTGTCTTCTCCCTCGAATGGTTACAAGAAGAAGAAGAAGAAGCAGCAGCAGCTTCGGTTTCCAATAGGGAAAGCGTCGGTATTTGAGAGTTCGTCTTCCTGTTCTCTTCTTTATTTAGAAATAGTTTGGACCGAGACACAGTTAGTCCATTCGCCTCTCTCTCTCTCTCTCTCTCTCTCTCTCTCTCTCTCTCTCTCTCTCTCTCTCTCTCTCTCTCTCTCTCTCATAGGCTGAGGAAGGCAGGACTTAGCCATCAGCCCAGTTGTTATGTTCCATTCATTCATTCATTCCTCGAGATGATTCAACAAAATGTTTATTATGAAATGTTTGAGCAACTGATAAATATAAAGAGAAAATATAGTCCAGTGAAATTATCATAAATTTTGTAAAATAACCGACTTTCTTTCATGTATAAACTAACTGAGCATGTATGGGAACTATTAAAACATCATCATAAGTTTTCTATTTATCAAGAGTTGTGGTTATTCTTATGGATAGTTAATTTTTTGCGGATATTGTGTCAATTTGTTGCATGGAGAGAGAGAGAGAGAGAGAGAGAGAGAGAGAGAGAGAGAGAGAGAGAGAGAGGGGGGGGGGGGGTGGCCGGCGTGTTTACTTATTCCAACTCACCCTCCCTCAAATTTGAGTAAATCCTCCAATCGGGATCCGGGCAACGTCTGGGCAGTTTCATTCCATGAAGAGATCTCGAAGGAGGAGGAGGAGTCGGTGCTCGTTGTTGCCATCATTGAAAATTCCGAGGCTGTGGTCACTTTTATGGCCTCAGGCAAGATTAGTTTAAGAGGCTCACCCCATTTCGGGGGACAAATTGGCTCTACGTGATTTCACCCTTTTGAAGATAGTGAGTCTCTGTGTGTGTGTGTGTCTCTCTCTCTCTCTCTCTCTCACACACACACACACACAAAAGGAATCTCCTTCCGTGACACTTAATCTTCCTTTGTTTTTCCAAACTGCAGAGATTGCAGCGGATTCAAAGAAGATTTTAAAAGCCCGAAGCTCTAATGCCCTCTCTCTCCTCAGGAAGGGGATTAATGAGATTATCAACGAGATTATTTAGAACCTCATTAAAAGAAAGAAAAAACTAAGTTCTTTGATGAAGAAGGTGAGGTGGAAGGAGAGACCGACCCGAAATGTCTTCAGATTATTCAAGGTGTCAGTGTCAGGTGGAGTTTTGCCTGCGTGGAGTCTCTCTCTCTCTCTCTCTCTCTCTCTCTCTATCACACACACACACACACACACACACACACACTCACAGGTTTTTTGTCGAGCGGGTACCATGTAAGAAATTATCTCAAATCGTGGACGTGTTCAGTAGTTTTCCTGTCATGTCCTTACAGACCTTACAGACCTTCCATCTTGTTCGGGTTACCCCAGGTCCCTCAGTGTGAGGCACCTCTAATGTCTACCAGAGTGTTGCTAGTGCATCTTCCGGTATATTTTGCATCTTCCAATCTTGGATGGTCTGGGATGCAGCTTAGATATTTGTCGAGCTTATTCTTAAACAAATCTACGCTCACTCATGATATATTCCTCAGATGAGCTGGCAACGCATTGAATAGACGCTGCATTGTCGATGATGGTGCGTAGTGGATTAATGTCCTGAGTGCTTTCCTTATTTTTCCTGGTATAGTTTTGGGGGCTATTAATCTACCTCTGCTTGCTCTTCTGATATTTTTAGCTCCATGATGTTTTCGGCAATTCCTTCTATCTGTTTCCATGCCTGAATTGTCATGTAGCGTTCTCTTCTCCTTTCTAGACTACATAATTTTAAGGATTGTAGTCTTTCCCAGTAGTCAAGATCCTTAACTTCTTCTATTCTAGCTGTAAAGGACCTTTGTACTCTCATATTTGTGCAATATCCTTTTGATAGTGTGGGTGCCATATCATATTGCAATATTCAAGTGGACTACGAACATACGTTTTCTTGTTTTTAAGTGCCGCAACAACATTCCCATTTTTGCTTTACATTTTGCCAATAGAATTGCTATTCGATCATTGCATAACATGTTCCTATTCAACATCACACCAAGGTCGTTAATTGCTTCCTTATTTGTGATGGTCTCATTATTAGGTCCCCTATATGCATATAGCTTTCCTTCTAGGTCTCCATAATTTATTGATTCAAATTTATCAGAGTTAAATACCATCCTATTTACCTCTGCACAATCATATACTTTGTTAAGGTCTCTTTGTAGCGTGTTCCTATCTTCATCACAAGTAATTTCTCTACTTATTCTTGTGTCATCGGCGAAACTACTCACTACTGAGTCCTTAACATTACTGTCTATGTCTGCAATCATAATAACAAACAGTATTGCAGTTAACACCGTACCTTGTGGCACACCGGATATTACCTTAGCTTCATCCGATTTCTCATTGTTTGCAATACTGTCTGTATTCTGTTGTGTAAAAATTCTTTTAACCATCTTCCTACTTTATCCACGATATTGTGTTTTCTAATTTTCTTCGCTAATATATTATGGTCTACTTTGTCAAAAGCTTTTGCAAAGTCTAGATAAACCACATCTGTTTCATTTCCGCTTTTCATATTTTTGTATATGTTCTCATGGTGGACTAACAGTTGGGTTTGTGTAATTTTTCCGGGTACGAAACCATGTTGCCCTATATTAAACAAATTATTTTTTATTAAATGTTTCATAATATTTTTCTTCATTACCCTTTCATACACTTTCATAATATGTGATGTTAGACTCACAGGCCTATAATTACTTGCCTCTAGTCTTGATCCACTTTTGAAAGTAGGGGTAATATATGCTAATTTGTGCTCATCATAAATCTTGCCAGTATCTACACTTTGTCTTAATAATATTGCAAATGGCTTTGCGATAGAATGAACTACTTTCTTTAACAAAATAGCAGGAACACCATCAGGACCTGCAGCCGCTCCATTTTTAATTTCATTAATAGCCTGCACAATATCAGCTTCATTAATATCTATGTCAGCTAAATATTCACTATTTTCGTCCCTTACTTCTGTATCATTATCTTCATTATCAATTCTAGGGGTGAATTCTCTCTTATGTCGTTCTGCCAATATGTTGCATATTTCCTTTTTTTCATTCGTTAATCTCCCTTCAATTCTTAGAGGGCCTATTTCTATTCTTCTTTTATTCATCTTTTTCGCGTACGAGTATAATAGTTTGGGTTTTGCTTGATATTTACTAGGGTTTTTTCTTCCATGTCCCGTTTTTCATTTTCTTTTGATTGCATAATCTTTTGTTCTGCATTTTCTATCTTACTTTTTAGTTCTATAACTTTCCATGCATTTTTTTCTTTTGCAAGACCTTTTTTCCACTTTCTGATTTTCTGGAACAAGATCCTTCTGTCTCTTGATATGCATGACTGATGTTTACTTTTCTTCTTCGGTATATATTTTTCCACTATTTTCTCTAATATTTTATATAGTATCTCCGTATTTACCCTTATGTCATCACTTTGTTTAATTCTTCATTTATTTCTGACCATTTTATATTTTTACTGTAGAAGTTGTATTTTCCATATCCTTCCCACTTTTTCATTTCTTGCTTATCTCTGTTTTCACTTGCTTTGGAATGGACTGTTAATTCTATGACATTATGGTCTGAAATACTCGCATTATGAACTATTATTTAACGTAATTCACCTCGTTCACAAATACTAGGTCTAAAGTATTTTCCTTTCTTGTTGGCAGGTGATTTATTTGTTGAATGTTGTATTCTAGTAGCATATCTAATAGCTTTTCGAATTGCCTCTTATCGTCTGCACTACTATTACTCTCTTTTTTATATGTATAAATACAACCACAATCTCCTATTCGTTCTTTTAGTATTAGGGGGTCTATATATTACTATGTTCATTAATTTTTCAGATTCAAATTCTACCGCTATTAGTTCACATTCTGAGTTACTATATTTCTCATATATTTTTCCTTGTTTTTTGTCTTTCCCATATATTGCAGTTCCCCCTTGATTCCTATTTTTTCTATCTGATCTATAAGTTTGGAACCCTTTTATTTGATCATCATTCCGAGTCTCTTGGGAATACCAGGTTTCACTTATATTCATTATATCTATTTTCTTTTCAATTTGGGTTAGTTCTTCTAAGTACTCTATTTCTCTTTTTGAGTTACTCATAACTAAACCCTGCGCATTCATCACTATGATGGTTTGCATGTTTTCTCCTTCATCTAATATTGGCAATAATAATGATTTTCCCATGTCTCTTTCCTGTTCTGGTATGTTGTTCTTTTTTTCATTTCCAGAAATTCTGACATTAAAAAATCCAACTTTTCCATAATATTTGATCTTCCTTCATCATAATTATTCATTTTGTGTCTGAATCTGCAATTTTCTCCATATCTGCAATATCCTCTTGCATAATAAATACAGTTATTATCTCTTGAGTAGTATCTTGGAGCTGAGGCTTTGAAATTTTTTGCTGACATCTCTGCATATCTCGTTGATGGCTTGCTTTTTTCTTTTACCTGATATTCTTTATTCCTCTCTTTATTTGTTTCTTTCTTATTTTGGATTTTATTACTTGATTGATTATTTATTTGATTATGATTCATGGCTACAGGGTGCATATATTTACATTTTTTGTCGAACTTACATCCTTTTCCTCCTTTTAGGTTTTTGCATATTTTTGGATGTAGATCTCTGCAATCATCCTCATAGCCGTCTATGTATGCACATTTACCATATATTTCATAGCTGTGACATACCTTAGGATGTTTGTAGTAACATCTTTCTCCGAATCTGCAATTCCTTCTTTTCAAGACTTTGTCTTTCTTGTCTATATTTTTTCCTCTTTCCCATCATTGTTCAAATCTGGATAGAGCCTCTTCGGGATTTTCTTTTGTGTTGTCATATCGTAATTTATTTCTTCGTATGTATGCTGCTTGATTGCCTCATATGTAGTATCAATGAGTATCTCTGCATCCATACTTTTATCTTGTTCTTTGTTTTCCTTATTTTTTCTGTCATTTCAGTTTTGTTTATTTCTCTTCCGTTTTCCTCTTCTTCTTCTTCCTCTTCTTCTTCATCCTCAACTATTTGTACATTCAGTCTTGATTTAATAACATTGTCTATCCATGATAGACATGTTGAGCAAAATATTCTGGTATCTTTTCTCATATCTTGCATTACCTCAGCACATTGCGGATGCGATGGAATGTTGCATGCGGCACACTTTCTGATCAGGTTTTGCGGATTAACTATGCTATACCACACCTTACACAGTTTGCATGCTTTTGGCATTCTTTTTCCTATTGCATCAATTAGGATATTCACAATGTTCACCTTATTCATTTTCTTTGTCGGAATATGTTGATTTATGTATATTTTCCTTATGAGTCTCTTGACCACTTGGATTTTATTTGGAACTTCTTCAATTATTTTCAAGATGTTTTTCTGTTTGATTTGTTCCAGTTTGAAGGATCATATCCTTCAATAATATATCTATGAATGCTTTTGGATCTTTTTTGGTTAGGGCTGTTATTGATCTCAGAGATAGAATGACAGCTCCCTTCTGCTACCTCATCGTATTGCGAATCTGCTAAACACGCTAAATTTCGCCATTTCTTACCACAGTTGGAACTTACTGCCATCTTGATCTGATTTACAGTATTTCACTTGATAAACTAACTTAGTAGACGCTTTATCCTACTATTTTCACACTAATCTTATCACCGATAGTTCACGAACACTTCTAGATATTTCTCAAATTCTAAACGTCTGTTAAACGCGTGATATCTGTTGATTAATTGTGACTTCACGCGGGTACGTCTCACCAAGCAAAATGGCTACTGAGAGAGAGAGAGAGAGAGAGAGAGAGAGAGAGAGAGAGAGAGAGAGAGAGAGAGAGACTTTCTTCTTTCTAGATTCCAGCTGGAAAAACGAGAAAGCAAACACTCTGAGCACCCAGTTTATGCTCTATACATTCCGACCCTTCATTAATAAATCTGAATTAAAATACCTTCTACTAGCAAACCAGATTAAAAAAACCGTTTATGAATAAATCATAATGAAAATACCTGGCCTGCTTTTACGGCCAACGCACCGATCCGGATAAAATTCGTTTACGGCCGCACAAAATAATAATAAAAAAGGGAGCAGTTCTGACGGATAAATAAATAAATAAATTAAAAATGGGTTTTCTTTGACCAAGTAGATCAGGAGAACCAAACCAGCTTCATTTGAATCTCCATAATTTCAAGAATCTTTGACTCTAACTGATATGAGAACCAGTGATTCCTATCTATTTATTTAGATAGCAAGAGAGAGAGAGAGAGAGAGAGAGAGAGAGAGAGAGAGAGAGAGAGAGCTGGTGAAATTATATGATAGTGGTAATTCTCATTTTTCCTTCTCGTATTAACTTGCCAATACAATGACTCTCTCTCTCTCTCTCTCTCTCTCTCTCTCTCTCTCTCTCTCTCTCTCTCTCTCTCTCTCTCTCTCTCTCTCTCGTACAGCTAAAAATGAAGAAAACTTACAGTTTCAACCATATTAACATATCATTCTATACAATTATCACTTACTATTCATTTGGTTACTAGTAACAGTTGAATAAGTTTTCAAAAGTTCCTACTCAAAGGTTGAAGGCGAAGAAAGGTCTAGGAACACAAAATCAAATAAGTGTAGCCAAAGAAAAAAGTAAAAATAGTCTGCACTCCAGGCCAAAAGGGAGACCCAAAACTAAAAGATAGAGATAGAGAGAGAAGGGAGAAGATAAAATGGAATCAAGAAGAATAATAGGCAGAGGGGAAGAGAGAGAGGGACACTTGCAAATATCAAGGACCATTGCATTCAGCACAACAAGTGTATTTACTGCCTTTGCCACAAAGTATCATCCATATATATATATATATATATATATATATTTATATATATATATATATATATATATATATATATATTTATATATATATATATATATATAGAGAGAGAGAGAGAGAGAGAGAGAGAGAGAGAGAGAGAGAGAGAGAGAGATTCAGCTCAATTACTTCCAGACTTAATGACTGCAAAGTCACCTTCTAAGTTGTGTAACCTTGACAGGTTCAGACAAAGTAGAACATTTATATTTGAGTCCCATATTTGCCTAAGAAATGGAAGTGTCTAAAATGAAAATAAATATTACAACAGACTCAAAAAGAAAACTTTTGGAGCAAGAACAAATGCCCGGGTAATAGAATTAAGAGACGCACAAACGCCCAGTCTGTGAACAAACACTTGCCCAGAAGTGTAACTGAAGGTTTTCGTAAACACCAGGATTATTATATTTATGTGATATAGAACGGAGGCTCTTTTGTGGAAGGAAGTCTTTTTTGTTTGTTAACTAGCCTCAAGGTTTGGATTCTCTCTCTCTCTCTCTTGCTCTCTCTCTCTCTCTCTCTCTCTGGTAGCAACACAACCTTTAATAAGCTCAGCATCCTTTGTGGAAACCGTTTTAATTACGATCTTTTTTTTACCTCGAGAATTATGAAAACCCAAACAAGGTCATCTCTTGGGTTCTTTTGTTCCCTTTGCTTTGGATTTCGTTTTTCCTTCCGTTTTCCGGTTTTCTAGCGAAACCTCATCCTGGAACGTCTGAACAGATGTCGAGTTTTGCTCTTCTGAGGCCTTCGACGGATCATGGAAAGGGAAGTTATTTGCCCTTTGAACCCCCCCCCCCCCCCCCCCATCTTCTCTCTCTCTCTCTCCTCTTCTCTCTCTCTCTTTCAAGGAACCTACATATATTAAAAAACTTTGTATTTTCGTGTGAATGTTTATTTATACTGTAAACTGCTTCCGCTCTCTCGTCTCTCTCCCTCTCCTCTCTCTCTCTCCTCTCCCCTCTCCTCTCTCTCTCCTCTCTCCTCTCTCTCTCTCCATAACCTTCAATAGAGAAAGATATTGAAGATATTCAGTCCTGAGAGTATTATGATTTTAGTGAATAGAAACGAGTCTAGAGAAAAAGGTTTCGGGAATAATCAAAACTTAGCAACTTGCAAGAAACCTTAGGAGTTGGGTATGATCGGTAATGGATCACAATGAGACCTGAGAAGCCTGCAAGGTGAAAGTAAAATCGAACCACCTTCTTTTGAAAACTGTATTATATTCGGTTTAGCATCATCACTGACTTCAATTGTAATATAAGGTCCTTATTTACCTACGAATTAACCTGAACTATCTGATAATTCAACTAAATATTTTAAAGTCTATAAATAAAGATGAACTTAAAAAAGCAATTTCAAATAAGATTATGCGAATAATATCACAATCTTGTTAAGAAAAGGTTAGGAAAACCAGAGGAAAATTAATGACCTTACCTTACCTTACAGACCTTACAGTTCGTTCGGGTTGCCCCAGGTCCCTCAGTGTGAGGCGCCTCTAATGTCTACCAGAGAGTTGCTAGTACATCTTCCGGTATATTTTGCATCTTCCAATCTTGGATGGTCTGGGATGCAGTTTAGATATTTGTCGAGCTTATTCTTAAACACATCTACGCTCCCTCCTGATATATTCCTCAGATGAGCTGGCAACGCATTGAATAGACGCTGCATTATCGATGCTGGTGCGTAGTGGATTAATGTTCTGTGTGCTTTCCTTATTTTTCCTGGTATAGTTTTGGGCACTATTAATCTACCTCTGCTGCTCCTTTCTGATATTTTTAGTTCCATGATATTTTCTGTTATTCCTTCTATCTGTTTCCATGCCTGAATTATCATGTAGCGTTCTTGTTCTCCTTTCTAACGACCTATAATTTTAAGGATTGTAGTCTTTCCCAGTAGTCTAGGTCCTTAACTTCATCTATTCTAGCTGTAAAGGACCTTTGTACACTCTCTATTTGTGCAATATCCTTTTGATAGTGTGGGTACCATATCATATGAATATTCAAGTGGACTACGAACATATGTTTTATAAAGATAATCATGTGTTCAGCTTTTCTTGTTTTTGAAGTGCCGTAACAACATTCCCATTTTTTGCTTTACATTTGCCAACAGAATGGCTATTTGATCATTGCATAACATGTTCCTATCATCATCACACCAAGGTCTTTTAACTGCTTCCTTATTTGTGATTGTCCTCATTATAGGAGGTCCCCCCTATCTGCATATAGCTTTCTTTCTCTGTCTCCATAATTTATGATTCACATTTATCAGAGTTAAATACCATCCTATTTACCTCTGCCCAATCATATACTTTGTTAAGGTCTCTTTGTAGAGCGTTCCTATCTTCATCACAAGTAATTTCTCTACTTATTCTTGTGTCATCAGGCGAAACTACTCACTACCGAATCCTTAACATTACTGTCCTAATGTCCTTCAAATCAAATAATAAAAACAATATTGCAGCTAAGCACCGTACCTTGTGGCACACCGGATATTACCTTGGTTTCATCCGATTTCTCATCGTTTGCAATAACTATCTGTTTTCTGTTGTGTAAAAATTCTTTTAACCATCTTCCTACTTTATCTACGATATTGTGTTTTCTAATTTTCTTTGCTAATATATTATGGTCTACTTTGTCAAAAGCTTTTGCAAAGTCTAGATAAACCACATCTGTTTCATTTCGCTTTCATATTTTTGAATATGTTGCTCACGGTGGACTAACAGTTGGGTTTGTGTACTTTTTCCGGGTACGAAACCGTGTTGTCTATATTAAACAAATTATTTTTATTATTAAATTGTTTCATAATATTTTTCTTCATTACCCTTTCATACACTTTCATAATATGTGATGTTAGACTCACAGGCCTATAATTACTTGCCTCTAGTCTTGATCCACTTTTGAAAGTAGGGGTGATATATGCTAATTTGTGCTCATCATAAATCTTGCCTGTATCTACACTTTGTCTTAATAATATTGCAAGTGGCTTTGCGATAGAATGAACTACTTTCTTTAACAAAATAGCAGGGACTCCATCCGGCCCTGCAGCAGCTCCATTTTTAATTTCATTAATTGCCTGCACAATATCAGCTTCATAATTTCTATGTCAGCTAAATATTAACTATTTTCGTCCCTTACTTCTATATCATTAATCTTTCATTAATGCTATTCTAGGGGTGGTGAATTCTCTCTTATATCGTTCTGGTCCAGATATGTTTGCAAATTTCCTTTTTTTCTTTTTTTCATTTCAGTTAATTCCCCCTTCCCATTCAATTCCCCCTCAGAGGGCCTATTTCTATTCTTCCTTTAATGTGTTCTTCTTTCGCATATGAGTATAATAGTTTGGGGTTTTGCTTGATATTTAATAGGGTTTTTTCCTTCCAAGTCCCGTTTTTTCATTTTCTTTTGATTGTATAATCTTGTGTTCTGCTATTTTCTATTCTTACTTTCTAGTTCTATAACTTTCCAGGCATTTTTTCCTTTTGCAAGACCTTTTTTCCACTTTCTGATTTTCTGGAACAAGATCCTTCTGTCTCTTGGTATGCATGAATGATGTTTACTTTTCTTTTTCGTATATATATCCACTATTTTCTCCAATATTTTATATAATATCTCCGTGTTTACCCTTATGTCATCACTTACGAAAATGTTATCCCAATCTTTGTTTAATTCTTCATTAATTTTCTGACCATTTATATTTTTTACTGTAGAAGTTGTATTTTCCATATCCTTCCCACTTTTTCATTTCTTGCTTATCTCTATTTTCACTTGCTTTGGAATGAAACTGTTAATTCTATGACATTATGATCTGAAATACTCGCATTATAAACTATTATTTCTTTAACATAATTCATCTCGTTCACAAATACTAGGTCTAAAGTATTTTCCTTTCTTGTTGGCAGGTGATTTATTTGTTGAATGTTGTATTCTTAGTAGCATATCTAATAGCTTTCAATTGCCTCTTATCTTCTGCACTACTATTACTCTCTTTTTTATATGTATAAGTACAACCACAGTCTCCTATTCGTTCTTTCCATTCTACGAAAGGAAAGTTGAAGTCACCAGATAGGAGAATAGTCCAGTCCTTGTGATTTCTACATATATCATCCAAATTTTTTCAATTATTAAGTCAAACTCTTTAGTATTAGGAGGTCTATATATTACTAGTTCATCAATTTTTCAGATTCAAATTACCGCTATTAGTTCACATTCTGAGTTACTATATTTCTCGTATATTTTCCTTGATTTTTGTCTTTCCCCATATATTGCGGTTCCCCCTTGATTCCTATTTTTTTCTATCCTGATCTATAAGTTTGGAACCCTTTTATTTGATCATCATTCCCAGTCTCTTGGGAATACCAGGGTTTCACTTATATTCATTATATCTATTTTCTTTTCATTTTGGGTTAGTTCTTCTAAGTACTCTATTTTTCTTTTTGAGTTACTCGTAACTAAACCCTGCGCATTCATCACTATGATGGTTTGCGTGTTTTCCCTCCCTTCCCCCTTTTTTAATATTGGTAGTAATAAGGATTTTTCCCATGTCTCTTTCCTGTTCTGGTATGTTGTTCTTTTTTTCATTTCCAGAAATTCTGACATTAAAAAATCCAACTTTTCCATAATATTTGACCTTCCTTCATCATAATTATTCATTTTGTGTCTGAATCTGCAATTTTCTCCTTTCCGTTTCTGCAATATCCTCTTGCATAATAAATACAGTTATTATCTCTTGAGTAGAATTTCGGAGCTGATGCTTTGAAACTTTTTTGCTGACACCTCTGCATATCTCATTGGTGGTTTGCTTTTCTCTTTTTACCTGATATTCTTGATTTCTCTCTTTATTTGTTTTCTTTCTTATTTTGGATTTTATTACTTGGTTGGTTATTTATTTGATTATGATTCATGGCTACAGGGTGCATATATTTGCATTTTTTGTCGAACTTACATCCTTTTTCCTTCTTTTAGGTTTTTACATATTTTGGATGCAGATCTCTGCAATCATCCCCATAGCCATCTAAGTATGCACATTTACCATATATTTCATAGTGTGACATACCTTAGGATGTTTTGTAGTAAAACATCTTTCTCCAAATCTGCAATTCCCTCTTTTCAAAAGGTTGCAGATTTTGTCTTTCTTGTCTATTTTTTTCCTCTTTCCCGTCATTGTGTAGATCTGGGTAGAGCCTCTTCGGGATTTGCTTTTCTGTTGTCATATCGTAATTTATTTCTTCGTAGGTATGCTGCTTTATTGCCTCATATGTAGTATCAATGAGTATCTCTGCATCCGCAATACTTTTATCCTTGTTCTTTGTTTTCCTTATTTTTTTCCTGTCATTTTTCATTTTTGTTTTACTTCTCTTCTCTTCCGTTTTCCTCTTCTTCTTTTTCTTCTTCTTCTTCCTCTTCCTCTTCTTCTTCATCCTCAACTATTTGTACATTCAATCTTGATTTAATAACATTGTCTATCCATGATAGACATGTTGAACAAAAAATTCTTGTATCTTTTCTCAAATCTTGCATTACCTCAGCACACTGTGGATGGGTCGGAATGTTGCATGCAGCACATTTTCTGATTAGGTTTTGTGGATTGACTATGCTATACCAAACCTTACACAGTTTGCATGCTTTTGGCATTCTTTTTTCCTAATGCATCAATTAGGATATTCACAAGATTCACCTTATTCAATTTTGTTCTTTGTCGGAATATGTTGGTTTATGTATATTTTCTTATGAGTCTCTTGACCACTTGGATTTTATTTGGAACTTCTTCAATTATTTTCAAGATGTTTTCATTAGATTTGTTCCAGTTTGAAGGATTATCCTTCTAATATATCTATGAATGTTCTGTATCTTTTTGGTTAGGACTGTTGCTGATTTCATAGATGAGAAATGCCAGTTCCCTTCCTGCCCTGCTACCTCATCGTATTGCGAATCTGCCAAGTAAGCTAAATTACGCCACCTTTTCCCGCAGTTGGAACTTACTGCCATCTTGTTCTGATTTCAGTATTACACTGTTAAAACTAACTTAGAAGACGCTTTATCCTACTATTTTCACACTAATCTTATCACCGATAGTTCACGAACACTTCTTAGATATTTCTCAAATTCTAGTCGTATGTTAAACTTGTGATATCTGTTGATTAATCTGACTTCACGCGGGTACGTCTCACCAAGCAAGATGGCTAACGAATGAAAAAAAGGAAATTTGCAACATACTGGCAGAACGATATAAGAGAGAATTCACCCCTAGAATAGATAATGAAGATAATGATATAGAAGTAAGGGACGAAAATAGTGAATATTTAGCTGACATAGAAATTAATGAAGCTGATATTGTGCAGGCAATTAATGAAATTAAAAATGGAGCTGCTGCAGGGCCGGATGGAGTCCCTGCTATTTTGTTAAAGAAAGTAGTTCATTCTATCGCAAAGCCACTTGCAATATTATTAAGACAAAGTGTAGATACAGGCAAGATTTATGATGAGCACCAAAATTCGTAAATATCACCCCTACTTTCAAAAGTGGATCAAGACTAGAGGCAAGTAATTATAGGCCTGTGAGTCTAACATCATATTATGAAAGTGTATGAAAGGGTAATGAAGAAAAATATTATGAAACATTTAATCAAAAAAAAATAATTTGTTTAATATAGGACAACCACGGTTTGCGTAACCCGGCAAAGAAAGAGAGAGAGAGAGAGAGAGAGAGAGAAAGAGAGAGAGAGCAGAGAGAGAGAGAAGAGAAGAGAGAGATGGGGGGGGGGAGGGTTAAATATGAAAATAGCAGAGCAAGCAGCATAGGACGGTGGTGTGTCGGATAAGCAAGTGCAGGAAATACAATCATGTTTTGCTGGTGGTTGGAAATCCGAGATTATCTGTGTGTGTGTGTGTGTATGAACGGAGGTAAGTAAAAGGAATAAAACGTTTGCCTCTAGAGCCGAAGGGACCTTGCTAAGAACCTTAAGTAATGCCTACAATAAACCTCAGAGGTGCATTGACGTCACTACCTCACGATGAGGGACACTATTTAATGGTTCTCCCCTCAAATAGCATGATCCGTAGACGCTGTCTTCAGAGACACTGTCTCTACTGCAATACGGATATGTGGATATATATACAGGGTGTAACATGACTTTAAGCAAATAGTTTGGGAAATAAAAGAAACAGTCATTTCGGGCAGAAAATGCTCTATAAACATATGCATTTCAAGGCTTCGTTTGTCAGTGAGGTGAATTTTTAAAACAACGTTATCATAAAACGGCATGTTGGAATGAGTAGCTTCGGATTGTGGGGTGTTTGGGGGGGGGGGGGGGGGCGGTTAATGAATTACATTGAGGAACTGGCTTTCTAGTCTTTTAATTATGGAATATTAGAAAAATTTTTTTTAACTGGTGTGTGAGGAATACTTTTGATGGAGAAGGAGACATTATTTATTATAATTTTAATTAAATCTTTGATCTTTTGTTAATGAATAGACCTATCTTTGATGGAGAGGAGAGTCCATTTGGCTTCCTTTTCTTTCCTTTATCCATGTCCAGTGAATACTATTGTCGGAGAGGGAGGTTTCAGTGATGCTTGCACTTTTTCCCCTTTCTTCAATATGTGAAGAATACATTAGATGTGGAGGTATTTTATTCACAAAGGCATAATCGCTGATTTCTTTTTTTGCATATAAGCGGAGTTCACAACCGTGAAATCTAGAAATGGAAATGTTGCAAAATCCATAAATAAACATCATATCTGCATATTCCACATTACTGGAATAGTAAGGCATCGTCTCCAGTTTCCTGCTCTCGAAATGAATAAGGAATCTGGCACTGACTTACTCCTCTAGTACATCGTTTATGTGCCCATCTTACTTGCCCTAAGTTTAATGATAACGGTTTTTTTTTACCAGCAAACGAAGCCTTAACATGCATAATTGTTTCATGAACATTTTCTGCTCAGAATGACTTTTTCTTTCATTTCCCAAAATATTTGCATAAACTCGTATACACATTGTGTGTATATATATATATATATATATATATATATATATATATATATATATATATATATATATATATATATATATATATATGACAGGAGTGCGAGGTAGGAAGATGATCAATGTATTCTTATTATTATTTGGGTCCTACAGGATGAGAATAAGGGGAGAAGGATTTACCAAAACGAAATTTAGAACTGGGATCATGTAAACAAGCTACACTCTCTCTCTCTCTCTCTCTCTCTCTCTCTCTCTCACACACACACACACGCTCTCTCTCACACACGTACACAAAAGACGACAATAGCAACACAATCCCTTCCTTTCCCTCCCCCTTTCAATCCTCAACTACAATTATTCCTCCCACTTCGGCGCATCTGAAAAGGGAACAAAAGAGCATCGCTCACCGATGATACCAACGACAGACAGACAGACAAATTTAAAATTCCTGCGGGAAATGGCCTCAAACGTCCATTG
>NC_087214.1:23671188-23701129 GCF_015104395.2 Macrobrachium nipponense
GAACTACTTTCTTTAACAAAATCAGCAGGAATTCCATCAGGCCCTGCAGCAGCTCCATTTTTAATTTCATTAATAGCCTGCACAATATCAGCTTCATTAATATCTATGTCAGCTAAATATTCACTATTTTCATCCCTTACTTCTATATCATTATCTTCATTATCTATTCTAGGGTGAATTCTCTCTTATATCGTTCTGCCAGTATGTTGCAAATTTCCTTTTTTTCATTCGTTAATCTCCCTTCAATTCTCAGAGGGCCTATTTCATATTCTTCTTTTATTCATCTTCTTCGCATATGAGTATAATAGTTTGGGGTTTTGCTTGATATTTAATAGGGTTTTTTCTTCCAAGTCCCGTTTTTTCATTTTCTTTTTGATTGTATAATCTTTTGTTCTGCATTTTCTATCTTACTTTTTAGTTCTATAACTTTCCATGCATTTTTTTTCTTTTGCAAGACCTTTTTTTCCACTTTCTGATTTTCTGGAACAAGATTCTTTCTGTCTCTTGGTATGCATGAATGATGTTTACTTTTCTTCTTCGGTATATATTTTTTCCACTATTATCTCCAATATTTTATATAATATCTCCGTATTTACCCTTATGTCATCACTTACGAAAATGTTATCCCAATCTTTGTTTAATTCTTCATTAATTTCTGACCATTTTATATTTTTACTGTAGAAGTTGTATTTTCCATATCCTTCCCACTTTTCATTTCTTGCTTATCTCTATTTTCACTGCGTTTGGAATGAACTGTTTAATTCTATGACATTATGGTCTGAAATACTCGCATTATAAACTATTATTTCTTTAACATAATTCATCTCGTTCACAAATACTAGGTCTAAAGTATTTTCCTTTCTTGTTGGCAGGTGATTTATTTGTTGAATGTTGTATTCTAGTAGCATATCTAATAGCTTTTCAAATTGCCTCTTATCTTCTGCACTACTATTACTCTCTTTTTTATATGTATAAGTACAACCACAATCTCCTATTCGTTCTTTCCATTCTACGAAAGGAAAGTTGAAGTCACCAGATAGGGGGGAGGGAGAGGGAGAGAGAGAGAGAGAGATAGAGAGAGAGAGAAAGGCGAATGGACTACTGTGTCTCGGTCCAAACTATTTCTAATAAAGAAGAGAACAGGAGACGAACTCTCAAATACCGACGCTTTCCCTATTGGAAACCGAAGCTGCTGCTGCTGCTTCTTCTTCTTCTTCTTGTAACCATTCGAGGGAAAAGACAGAAATCCAGAACCTTCAAATATCCATAACAATGAAAAAACAGCAGCAAATATTCGGGTACATATTGAACCTTGAAGTCAGGTGACGAGGAAAGAAATATAAGGTACAAACGCGCGCCTGACACTCTCTCTCTCTCTCTCTCTCTCTCTCTCTCTCTCTCTCTCTCTCTCCCCCTCTCTCTCTCTCTCATCTCTCTCTCTCTCTCTGTATATTACATAAATTAAAGGCCTCTGTCAAGAGTAGGAAATTGTTTTTTGTTTGTATAGTAATAAGAACAGTAGGACTAAGTCCTTGTTATTATTTAGATCATATAACTGGGTTCTCTCTCTCTCTCTCCCCTTTGTTTTGGAGTGTAAGGGAAGAGGCTATTTTCAGCTTTCCCTTTGTCTTTGTTATTTCCGAGGAAAGGCAAATTTAGGACAAAGATAAAAGCAAAAAATAACAAGGTAGAGCCAAATAATTTATGCAATTTGATGTCATATCTTTTTTCTAAAGGTGTTTTTTCTTTTACTTCAGGTATGTTCTCTATTGTGGATTTATCGAGGCATTACTTAAGGTACTGTGGTAAGGACTTCAACTATATCTAGTCGTTTGTTTTCAATTTTTTATTTATTTTAGTGATTACTTCTGAAAAATACTGAACTTCATAAGCACTGTATATGTTACCATTAAAAGTATGAGAGAGAGAGAGAGAGAGAGGAGAGAGAGAGAGAGAGAGAGAGAGAGAGAAAGCAATTGCGTTTAGATTGGTTTGTGTATCATTCGTGTATTTCCATCCATTTCCTCGTAATTGTTTGTAACTCCACATATAACTAATCCCAGACCTTTTAAAATTCGATTGTACAGAGCTACGCTTATGGACACCAATATTGAAGCTTCCTATGCAATAAGAACACTAATCGCCTTTTCTAGTGATTTCTCGTGAGAATCAACATCTCTCTTCAGTTTCATAGGAAACGGTTCCCAGGTGATCGTAACATTTGGGGAGAAGGGGAGAGCCCTTCATCACTGTTCCTGAGGAAGTTCAAGAAATCAAAAGGTGGAAGTTTGAGGTATTAAGGAATGACAAGGATAATAGATTTTTTTGACCGAAAAACTAAAATCTTCTATTTTCCTGTTGCTTTACTTTTCTGTGCAAAATAATGAATTTTTGCTTGACGTCAGAATAATTTAAATGAATAATATAGTATAGTGAGAGAGATATAAGTAATGTATAATTAGTGGACATTAATACCATTCATAAAAAATGTTTATTATCCACCAACTAAGTCTGGTCCTCATTATGTAGAACTTCTAATGGCATCATTAAGTGGTGATGATTATATCGTTAATTAGATGTTTAATAATATTATTTTTTTTATATTTACTTCACAAGTTATGCATTTGTCGTAAGTGCTTATTTACTTGTTTTATGTCGCATGGGTATTTTGATGCTTATTTTTTATTGTTAGCCATAACTATTAGAAACAGAGTAATTACAGTAATACGATATAGAAAGTATACTTTGTCTTATCTTTATGTTCAAGTTATAAATATCATTAATTATCAGAAATTACGTAATACGAGTTATAGTACGTATAGCTTATCTTTAGTTCTTTTGGCATTTTATCGCTTTAAACTTTAAGTTTTTGGCATTTTTATCGATGAACACAGTCAGGGCTAGAAACAATAGAGAAAGAGAGAGAGAGAGAGAGAGAGAGAGAGAGAGAGAGAGAGAGAGAGAGATAGTAGAGAGACTAAACATGCCATGTATGTTCAAGGCCTCACTAACGAATTCTAACTCTCCCCAAATTGCCTCAGCTGAGGTAAACGAGGAATATCTCCCCTTGTTCCCGACTTTTCCTCCTCCCCTCTTCCTAAGGCCCAATCCTTCCTCCATCCTGCCCCTACCTAGACACACACCCTCTCCAAACACCCTATTCGACTCCTCCCAAGTATTTCGGATTTAATTGCCAATCTTCATACACGGGGGAAATCTAGAGAGATGTCAGCCGATGAAGTGGGACCTTTCCCAGCGGACAGAGACTCGATGTGTGGGAACTGCGGAAGATATCATGGATTATTCACATGAATAAAAACATATTTTTATGATATTTAGTTGATATTATTCAACAATAATATCAAGTTTTCAGTGATAGGTAGAGGGAGCTAAAGTAGATAGCAGATTGAATTCTACAAGTACAAGGCGCTCCTTTCCAAGATCATGTTTCAGTAGCAGTTCCATGTGATCCTCATGGCTACTCCGTACTGCCTTTGAGAATCTCTCTCTCTCTCAAATCCTCTCCATTTGTGGAATAATTAATTATTAATGCCTTCCTTAAGTCCATTTATCCAATTCTAGTTTTTTTTCTTTTAATTCGGGACAAAGAACTGAAAAGAATAAGCTCCCATTCGTCGTCAGTTTTAAAGAAATAAAGAATAATATTGGAACTCGGGAATCAGATTAAGCCTGAAATAGAAATCTTGACGCTTTCTTCCGAATTCTGAGCTTCCTAAAACCACCTTGGCCGAGATAAAGGAGGATTTGCTCTCTCTCTCTCTCTCTCTCTCTCTCTCTCTCTCTCTCTCTCTCTCTCTCTCTAATATCCTTCCTCGGCTCGTCTAAACATATCCAGGATTGAATCCCGAATCCAAACAGCGAAAGGAGACCACTTCTGGAATGTCTCCTGTCTTCACTTCTGAGAGAGATCGTATATTCATCATATTTAATGACTGGTTAGTGGTTGATAGCGTACCAGATGAAACAGCAAACCACCCCCCTCCCCGCCCACCGCAAACACTTCCCCCAGTTTATTATGACGAGGAGCGAAAATATCATTAAATTGTGACCTCCCGACGTCACCATTGATCATGAGTGAGGGACTCATTATTATCATTATCGTTCCAGGTCCCGTCTGGATGGGGCGTTTGGTGATAAGCCTCTGATTCTGCCTCTCTCTCTCTCTTTCCAGCCTCTGTGTTCCCCCTACAGTTGATTCATTCTTTCAATCAGTGAAAGAAAGAAGCGATATTGGGTCATTGAGTGACGAAGACACTTTCATTCATGGCCAAGAGGAGTTCATTCATTATTTCCTGGGTCTTCAAAAGCAGATTTACTGCGATTTACTACGTACTACTACTCGTATCTACTATAATTTACGACATACCATTAGCCATATTTACTACGATTTAATACTACTACTACTAATATTTACTACCATTGACTACTGCTACCGAAGCGTGGGCATTTGATGAGTATTTCAAGACTTGGTTTTCTTCTTTTAAGTTAAGTAGATTTTTCAAGTGAAACAATAATTGCAGTCCAATTTAAATGCTTTTGTGTTGCTTAAATTACTGAGGTTTACTGGACTCATGGAGTGATTTTAGCCACATTAGTTTAGTTTTCTTCTCTCTCTCTCTCTCTCTCTCTCTCTCTCTCTCTCTCTCTCTCTCTCTCTCTCTCTCTCTCTCCAGTTTTTTCAGCAGTTACGTAGCTTTAAAACTGTTAGGTTGATTGCAGTCAATTTTGCTTGTATCCTGAACAGTTAAATTTCACCTCGTATTGATGCAGTGCTACAGTCTTATTTGGCAATTATTAAAGATCTTTGAAATTCCATTTTGTTTATCCCTTTGGATCTGTAAAAGTACACTTCGTTAATTTTCAATATATTTATACCCGATTTTATCGAAGGAAGAAGAAAAACGGTGGGTCCGAATGGATTTTTCTTCTTCTTTCTCTCTTGTGTGACATTTGGTCCTCAAAATTGAATTTATTCTGAATACCCCTTTCTTCTCCCCCCCTCTCATAAAATCCAGTAAATTTCTTCTTCTGGAAAAAATAAAATTCAACCATTTTTATTCCACTTCAGTAGCTGAATGAGAAGCACGTGATGGTCCTCGTTGTGGCCATCTTGGAAACTTTCATGGTCTGAGGATGTCACTTTTATGTCCAGGGAAAAGATTGTCAAGAGCCACCACAATTTCGTTGACACATTGGCTTTGCGTGAATTTACCCTTCTGAATCCACCAGGGATATGCCTTTCTCTCTCTCTCTCTCTCTCTCTCTCTTTCTCTCTCTCTCTCTCTCTCTCTCTCTCTCATGAGTTACTTATGACAGAGGCTAAAGAGGGCTGTCCACTGACCCCTGATTTGTGACATGTGATCCTTGGCCTGTTTTTACATTTTCACGGGTTATTTACTGAGAGAGAGAGAGATATACTCAAGTAGCCTCATATTATTCTTCTATTTGCAGTTCTCTGTCCCGACAGAAACTTCCCAAAACTGAAGCAAGAATCAAAATGACTGATGCTCCATTAAAATCTTATTACTGACTAAGTTAATTCAGACTGAACACTCTGGAGGGAGGGAGGGAGGGATTTGTTGAGTCAATCATTCTGTCAATAAATTCTAGAAAAAGAAAACATTTTCAACGTAAATGTTTTTTTTTTTTTTATTGACTTGAAGTTGAAATAGAATTCCAGATAGCATCATTTCTCTTCTCTCATCGAGACCTGTCACCGTCTCTCTTCATTGAGTGAGATTTATCTCCCAAAATCTCTTCGAATTCGTCGGTGTCTTGTGCGCATGCGTGAGAATCCAGACAGCGAAATGACCGGTATTTGAGGCGGATAAAATTTGCAGATTTCATGAATATTGATGAAATTCGCAAATTAAATCTGAGCAGAGACTGATGCTTATTATATGCTAGCTCCGATATCTTCTACTTTGCGATGTTTTATTGTTTTTTATTAATTAACTCGAACAAATAATGTGTTTCGAAGCCATTAGGATTTTGTTTACTCATCAGATAAATGATCTGTTTTTCCATTGCTCTACCTCGTTTTTGTGGTGATTGGGGCCATAAATTTGCTTTTTCCTCCTAAATAAACAACTTTTGTTTATCTTTCATCTCTTGTATATTGTCCACCAGGGTGATTCTAGTTTTTTTTCGATTATTTTCTTTTCTATGAAAAGGAGAATCTTTTCATCATCACTAAACAGATTTTTTTTTTATCAAAAGGATCGTTAGCTCTCATTAGGATTTGTCAGCTTAATGAGCCTTTGATCATTCATTATATGATAGTATTTTTTGTATGCTTATTCTCTCTCTCTCTCTCTCTCTCTCCTCTCTCTCTCTCATCTCTCTCTCTCATTTTTTCGCTTTGTCTTTGGATAATTCGGAATCAAATGTCTTGTGAAGATTTAATCGGCATTTCCCTTCGTTCTTGAAAGAAAAATTCATAGCACCAGATAAAAAAGCTCGTGTTATCTCCCGTTCTTAGTATTCATTGATCTCTCTCTCTCTCTCTCTCTCTCTCTCTCTCTCTCTCTCTCTCTCTCTCTCTCTCTCTCTCTCTCTCTCTCGTTAAGCAAAATGTCAGTTTCAATTCTCGTTCTTATGACAGCAGCTAATTAATCTGTATCCTGAGAGGACGAACTGCAATGTATAACTGGGCTACAGTTGGGGAGCAAATGCTAATATATATAAGCAAGGGAATTTCTCAGAGGGATGAAGGATAATGTATAGGGGAATCCTCATCCTAAAACACAATAAGCAAAGCTGTATAAAATTTCTTGCTTAAACTCTGTTGTATGTCTGAATCTAATAAGCCTGTCTGTCATAGAAAAGAACGGGTTAGTTCTGGAAAAGGAGAGGTTGGTTCTCTTAAAGAATGGTTTAGTCCTGGAAAAGGAGGGCTAAGTCCTAGGAAAGAGGGGTGGGTCCTGGAAAACAACGGAGTTAGTTTCTGGAAAAAGGGTGGATGTGGTCTTTTAAACAGACGGATTTTTTGGACATTTCTTTGTCTATAGACTTAGTATACTTACCACTCTGCAGTAAAACATGTCATAAGCTTACATCTGTAACTTGCTACACACACACATACAAACACACACATAGTGAATACAAATCTTCGATTTAGTGGAACTCTTAACCAGCGTGGCATACGGCTATCCAGCACATGCCAAAGGTTAGTTATCCACTTCCGGTCACAGACTGAAATTTTAGCAAGCTAATGTCGGCCTTAGAAAATAGTGGTCATTTACGCTGTTCCTTGTATTTCAATGACAACATAATTAAACTAAAGAAAGTTTCTTGCATCTAATAGCCTCCTGTTTTCCGGTTTCCTTCTTTCCTCGTCCTCCTGATCCTCCTGAAGCCTCGTGGTGGCCCTCAGTGTTTTTGTTCTTTGTTCATTGGAGCAAGGAACTCTATACGTTGAACTATGCATCATTTTGTAATGAGTGAGGTCTATACGATTTTGTAGTTTTAGTAATGAGTGTTTTCGTCAGAAACGTTTTTGTTTTACGTATCAGATTTACTGTCAATTACAATCTTCTTTTTCTCAGCTGATATTCTTCTGAAATTGTCTAAATCAACAAAGCTTTTGAAATCTTAGTACCCCCTTTTTTTAACCGAACCTTGTCAGCAATGAGTAATCTCATTCATATATTGTTGATAGTCTTTAGCTTTGTCAAGTCACTTTTAAGCCATTTGCTTTACCTCCATTCCCGCTTCCTTCCTTCAGTCATACTGTCCAACCTCTCTGACTATCACTTCTTAATACAACTGTGGGATTTTCACCCAGTTCCATCTTTAGATCCTTGTACGTCATCTTTATTTTGTGGATCTCTTCGTCCTGCTGTCCAGCCACTCCAACTCCCTCCTTTCACTGTATTTTACACCGACATATGAGGGTCGTTAGAATGCAGCAGAATCAGTGTCATGAAAGGATATTAAAATATTTCGCTTGACACTGCGTCTCTGCTGATGTCTATTCTTCTTCGCCATTAAAGACTCCAGTATTCATGGATCCTGTAGTCCTGTCAGCCTCCAGTTTGTATGGAAATACTTATGCGAATGAGTAGGAGCATCTGCAGTCGTCTTTGCTTTGAAGCAGCGGCAGAGAGGAACGTCAACATCTACACGCACACAGACACGTGAGTTAGATGTTTGCCTTTTTCAGAAAAAAAAGGGCTTCGTTTCGGCTGGAATATTGTCCCTTGGGATGATCTAAAGGAATGACGTATCTTTTGTACTTAATGGTATTAAAAAAAGCGAAGGTATTCCCTGGAATAGGAGTTCCAAGAATATAGTTTGGTCGTAATGGCCAGTATGCATATAATGCTGACTCACATTTCATATTTTAAACTAGCTGATGAACCCGGCGTTGCCCGGGATAAAAAGGGGCATGGTGTTATTAATGACAACCCCCATAGGGCAGATTATGGAATCACTTTCAGAATGATTACTCACTTGTGATCCTGTCGAGCCAAAGAAGGTTTGAAAAATCTGTATCTTTATTAAATTATTCTACCGAGTTAAAAAGAAGTTGTGAAAAATCCGAAGAGTTTGCTGCCATCTCAGAATGTTGTAAAACTGAGGGAGTATGAAAAAGGGGGTTTAAGGCCCCTTAGAAACGGCCCTCGAATTTTGGATTTTGACTACAACCCTCCTTTTGGGGAAGGGAATCTATGGTAAAAATTTGATAGCCCTAGCTTTCATAGTCTGGCGTGCATAGCGAACAGACAGACAGAAATTGGCTTTTATATATATATAGATTATTAAAAAATGCGCCTTAGTTTCTACGGCGTAAACGAGTATTCTGTACAGAGTATAGTAATATATGAAACTTTCAGCCACGGCCTGTAGGTGGCCTATATTGTAGGTGCCAGAAGTACGATCTTGGCTAATTTTAACCTTAAATGAAACCAAAACTACTGAGGCTAGAGGGCTGCAATTTGGTATGGTTGATGATTGGAGGGTGTATGGTCAACATACCAATTTGCAGCCCTCTAGCCTCAGCAGTTTTTAAGATCTGAGGGCGGACAGAAAAAGTGCGAACGGACAAACAAAATTGCCATCTCAGCAGTTTTCGTTTACAGCCATGCAAAAGACCAGAAGGGGTCTGATGCGAGCGGTGATTTGGTCAGTGGGAGTTGAACCAAAGGAATTTCCATCCTTTTCCTGATATGACGAGACGTGACGTCATTCGTTGTTAGTTCGAGGTCAGGGAAGGTCTGACGTTATCGTGTGTCCTCTGTCTTCTATTTCGTCACAGACAATAAACCTCGTCTTGACGACCTGATCGTGAATTGAACACCAACAAAACTCTCATGAATTCATGCCTTGCGTAAATCTTTAAGTTTTTCAAATAGTTTTATTCGCTCACATATTTTGAGACAGTTTCGTAATTTTGTTATTTAAGTACGAATGTATGTAGTTCATATGAATATTATTCTCGTAATAAAAATCAATTCAAAACCAGAGGCCTTCAGTGGAAAATAATTATCGTTAGTCTTTTTTTTCAGTCGATGAAAAATGTAGGATCCAATTTGACTCCTCAGTCTTCAAAACAGAATTTACTTGGTACTCTCTCTCTCTCTCTCTCTCTCTCTCTCTCTCTCTCTCTCTCTCTCTCTCTCTCTCTGTAAGTAATACTTTTTCTGCATAATAAGTTTGACAAGATGTGGAACTTAGCAAAATTCTTCTTTAATTTGTTCATTTATGTTACCGTTTTAACTTCCCGGAACATTTGGATTTCGTAGCTGACCTGCTTATAATTCCGCCCATTTCTTAAGGTTTAAGTGTTACTTAAACCCTAATATTCCAATATCTTTGAAAACCAAAAGGTCAAGTTAAGGTCGTGTGGGTTCAGGTCTTTTTAATGTTGCTTTAGAGAGCTGTGAGTGTATTAATTAATTAAACAAAATAAAAACTTTACAACAGGATATGGCAAACTTAACGCAAAGAAAAATAAAAACAATGAAATAATAAATGCAATATATAAAACAACAATGATACAGTTATGTAATTATGTGTATAATATAAATAAGAATAATAAAAAGGAAATTTTCTGATAATATAGGATGAAGCAAGCATAGTGAAAAGTTAACGACTGACTTTTGCTAAACGGAATGGGAAGGAGGTGACGTGCCAGATGTACGACGTGTCTCCTCTCTTTCGTAGTATTCATAGTAGTGTGTTTGTGTTCATTTACATCCTGTCGTCCTGCTAATTTCGCGTATAAATAATGAACTTTGAGGCGTAATTCATGTCGGTAATAGTTTTTAGAATATTCGTAAGCTGTAATTAATCTGCGTTATGTGATAAATTAAAAATGATCGAGGTATGCAAGTGAAGTCTTATCATGGCTTCAGTGCAGCCGATGTTTGGTCCTCCTACGCTGACAAGGTAAGGAGCTACTTCAGTTCATTCAGCTGCATTTACGCGTTAAAAACGTAGTTTTATTATTTTTACATTAAGTAATATAGGCAGCCTCTTGTTTGTAGGTTAATTCAGTTGCGTTTTCTTATTTAAACTTAACATTAAAGAGGCTTTGAAATTGTAAAATATGATAGGCAGCCATTTACATGTCGTTATTGAATGATCTGAGTATGATGTTTCCATTGGTTTAAAGGTTGACATATTAATCAAAGCCAAACCTAGGCCTATGCTTCGAGGAAGGTTGGTTTACCTGTTGCTCTTTTAGTTTAATTCAGCAGTTTTTTTTTCTTGAACATTGGATTTGAATATTTTAAATTATGAAATTTGTATAGGTAACCATTTATTGTAGTGGTTGATCCATGCGTGTGTGGTCTGCCAATTGGTTTGTAGGTTGGGTAACATATCTAGGTCAAGCCTAGACTAGACCGGTTTCTAGGCCGAGTCCCACGGTCAAGCCATGTTAATTTCATGGTAAAACGGGTCTGTTTTGACACTATTTGTTCTTTACAAAAGGCTCTTGTTTGCATTAAAACACCCTCTGGCCTTTCATTTATCTACTGGTTAGGAGAGTTTACTTTGTTTACATTTTTTTTCTTTGCCATTAGTTCCTGAAGACTTTAAAATTACAATTTGATCATCGTATGGAAATACGAGTCATAAATTAACATTGCGAGTGACAGTGGGATATTTCCCATTGCCCTTCAGTCTCCTTTCGTTAATTCGATGTTAAGCTTGATCTTTTCATATAACGTCATGAAGACAAGACCTTTGTAGGCCTATTTCATGTGTTTATAATTTTCCTCGTACATCAAACACCGGAGAATGTGGCAGGAGCTATTTTAATTAAGGGAGTTAGACAAATGCATTGCCCAATCTTTATTTGGTTGGGGGGGGGGGAGAGGATTGGATGGTGGTGTCACACCCCCATTTACTCCTTTTCGGCAGTCAATGAGAGAGAGAGAGAGAGAGAGAGAGAGAGGAGAGAGAGAGAGAGAGATTGTATCTGAATAATTTTTTAACACGTCGAGGCCATCCCTCTCCTAATTGGTATATGATGGTGCGCTGTTAGACTTAATTCCTTACGACTTAGGTCTGTTACCCAACTCTCTCTCTCTCTCTCTCTCTCTCTCTCTCTCTCTCTCTCTCTCTCTCTTTGAAACAATGGTGGCAGCATCTTAATTGTGGCACAAAATACGATATCCCCATTTACTTACTTTTACTAGTTTCAGTGAATACTAGTGAAGTTTCGTATATTACCAGCATCCTGACGCTTTTGATTTATCATTACACATCTTTATTTTCCAATTTAAAATCCACATAATAGACCTATGCGATGTTTGGGCTGCCAAAATGAGGCTTGACTATAGAAAGTTGTTGAAGCCTAAAATATTGATGCTTGGAAGCCATATAGAGGTAGAAATGGAATTTCTCTCTCTCTCTCTCTCTCTCTCTCTCTACATCTCTCTTATCTCTCTCTCTCTCTCTCTCTCTGTAGTCAGAGGCCGTAGAGATATGAGACCGTTGATATGGAAATAGAGTGACAGATGTAAAAGGAACTACTTGCTTTCTGATTCATTTATTCATTTATTTAATTATTTAGTCATTTTTTATAAGTTTATTTTTTATTTATATATTTTTTGCAAAGCCAGTCGTTCGTGCAACAAGTCAAAGGTGATTTCATATTGATAAAGAGGCATTTAAGAACTTATTGGTTAGAGAGCGCGAGAGAGAGAGGCTCAGATATGCATTTGATCCAACTGTCAGGTCGTTTCTTCAAATTAAAATAATTCCTGTTTTAGAGTTAGAAATGTCTGTCAGCATTATCGGATGCATTGTTGGGATAATAAATCATCGTAGAAGTTTATAAATAGCGAATGAACTTATATTTTCATTACATTTTTGTGAAATGGAAATTCGTCTATTATTCTGAAAAAAGTAACTATTTGCGTTTTCTCATTTAAAATCCACATAGGCCTAGGTGATATTGGGGTGGGATATTAAAACAAAACAACAATAAGTCAACATTGAATGTTGTAAATGCCTTAAAGAATGATGCTGGGAACTCTCTCTCTCTCTCTCTCTCTCTCTCTCTCTCTCTCTCTCTCTCTCTGAAGGTGAAAAGCACAAACCCACAAGATGTTTTCCATCCCAAGTGCCGCTTCAACATAAAATTATTCGCTTCTTGATAACAATTTATGAAGTAAAGGATTTGTGCGGATGTCTGAAAACTTATCATGAATATTTCAAACTACTTTTGAAATAATAAAGCTGGCATTTTGCCAGCACGGGCTCTTGCTCCTGAAGCAGTCCTTAACATTTCAAATCACTAACCTTTTCTGTTTTTCTACTTATTTTAATTTTCTCTGAAATGCTCTTTGATAAAAATAATATGTTTTCATCTGTAAATAACAGTTCCTCATTGTAAGTGCATACTGTGTTTGTGTTATGCTAATAATTATAATGTGTAAATTGAACGGTATAATGTAGAACATTACTCTTCCATCAAGCGAATACTTATCAAGTACTCATTCGTGTTTATCCTGGATATAACTGACATCATTGTCCATTGCTGTGCTAGATTAAACACAGGATCTGTGGAGGCGACGTCTAAACACTCCATTAATTGGAGTGTTTGGTCTGAATCTCATTAATATGGCCACCTAATTGTCTGTAAGGATGAAGCCTCTCTTGCTAATTGATAGGTTTTAGACCTGTTTTAGATTGGACTGAATATTCGTTTTATTTCTCCTTTTAGACAGTCGAAACTACGTTAAGTTTAGGTACGTAGCTACTTGCAGTCTCGTGGTTGCGCGCGGCGTCCCTCAGGCCCCCAGCTGCGCCCACTTAATGGGCTTTTACTTTACCTCCGTTTTCACCTCCTCTCTTCAATCTTGCTGTCTAGCCTCTCTAACACTTCTAAATGTAAATGTGGGATTATCTGACCCACTTCCACTTTTAGACCCTTATACTTCATCTCGTATAGTTTCTGGAGCTCATGATTTTGCTGTCCTACCACTCCAACTCCAGCTCTTTTCACTCTCTTGGGCATTCGCTTGGCTTGTCTTGGCATCAAAATAAAATATCATAAATTGATGCTCAGAGAGAGAGAGAGGGAGAGAGACCTTTCCTTACAGACCTTACAGTTCGTTCGGGTTGCCCCAGGTCCCTCAGTGTGAGGCACCTCTAATGTCTACCAGAGAGTTGCTAGTACATCTTCCGGTATATTTTGCATCTTTCAATCTTGGATGGTCTGGGATGCAGTTTAGATATTTGTCGAGCTTATTCTTAAACACATCTACGCTCACTCCTGATATATTCCTCAGATGAGCTGGCAACGCATTGAATAGACGCTGCATTATCGATGCTGGTGCGTAGTGGATTAATGTCCTGTGTGCTTTCCTTATCCTCCGGTATAGTTTTGGGCACTATTAATCTACCTCTGCTTGCTCTTTCTGATATTTTTAGTTCCATGATGTTTTCTGCTATTCCTTCTATCTGTTTCCATGCTGAATTATCATGTAGCGTTCTCTTCTCCTTTCTAGACTATATAATTTTAAGGATTGTAGTCTTTCCAGTAGTCAAGGTCCTTAACTCTTCTATTCTAGCTGTAAAGGACCTTTGTACACTCTCTATTTGAGCAATATCTTTTGATAGTGTGGGTACCATATCATATTGCAATATTCAAGTGGACTACGAAACATATGTTTATAAAGCATAATCATGTGTTCAGCTTTTCTTGTTTTGAAGTGCCGTAACAACATTCCCATTTTTGCTTTACATTTTGCAAAAGAATTGCTATTTGATCATTGCATAACATGTTCCTATTCATCATCACACCAAGGTCTTTAACTGCTTCCTTATTTGTAATTGTCTCATTATTAGGTCCCCTATATGCATATAGCTTCCATCTCTGTCTCCATAATTTATTGATTCAAATTTATCAGAGTTAAATACCATCCTATTTACCTCTGAATCAATCCATAACTTTGTTAAGGTCTCTTTGTAGAGCGTTCCTATCTTCATCACAAGTAATTTCTCTACTTATTCTTGTGTCATCAGCGAAACTAATCACTACCGAGTCCTTAACATTACTGTCTATGTTTTCAATCATAATAACAAACAGTATTGCAGCTAACACCGTACCTTGTGGCACACCGGATATTACCTTGGCTTGTCATCCGATTTCTCATCGTTTGCAATAACTATCTGTTTTCTGTTGTGTAAAAAATTCTTTTAACCCATCTTTCCTAACTTTATCCACGAAATATGTGTTTTCTAATTTTCTTTGCTAATATATTATGGTCTACTTTGTCAAAAGCTTTTGCAAAGTCTAGATAAACCACATCTGTTTTCATTTCCGCTTTCTTATTTTTGAATATGTTCTCACGGTGGACTAACAATTGGGTTTGTGTACTTTTTCGGGTACGAAACCATGTTGTCCTATATTAAACAAATTATTGTTTATTAAATGTTTCATAATATTTTTCTTCATTACCCTTTCATACACTTTCATAATATGTGATGTTAGACCCCACAGGCTATAATACTTGCCTCTAGTCTTGATCCACTTTTGAAAAGTACGGGTAATATATGCTAATTTGTGCTCATCATAAATCTGCCACCTGTATCTACACTTTGTCTTAATAATATTGCAAGTGGCTTTGCGATAGAATGAACTACTTTCTTTAACAAAATAGCAGGAATTCCATCAGGCCCTGCTGCAGCTCCATTTTTAATTTCATTCATAGCCTGCAGAATATCAGCTTCATTAATATCTATGTCAGCTAAATATTCACCATTTTCGTCCCTTACTTCTATATCATTATCTTCATTATCTATTCTAGGGGGTGAATTCTCTCTTATATCGTTCTGCCAATCTGTGCAAATTTCCTTTTTATCATTCGTTAATATCCCTTCAATTCTTAGAGGGCCAATTTCTATTCTTCTTTTATTCACTTTTTCTTTTTCGTATGAGTATAATAGTTTGGGGTTTTGCTTGATATTTATTAGGGTTTTTTCTTCCAAGTCCCGTTTTTCATTTTATTTTGATTGTATAATCTTTTGTTCTGCAATTTTTATCTTACTTTTTAGTTCTATAACTTTCCATGCATTTTTTTTCTTTTGCAAGACCTTTTTTCCACCTTCTGATTTTCTGGAACAAGATCCTTCTGTCTCTTGGTATGCATGACTGATGTTTACTTTTCTTCTTCGGTATATATTTATCCACTATTTTCTCTAATATTTTATATATCTCTCGTATTTACCTTATGTCATCACTTACGAAAATGTTATCCCAATCTTTGTTTAATTCTTCATTTATTTCTGACCATTTTATATTTTTACTGTAGAAGTTGTATTTTCCATATCCTTCCCACTTTTTCATTTCTTGCTTATCTCTGTTTTCACTTGCTTTGGAATGGACTGTTAATTCTATGACATTATGGTCTGAAATACTCGCATTATAAACTATTATTTCTTTAACATAATTCATCTCGTTCACAAATACTAGGTCTAAAGCATTTTCCTTTCTTGTTGGCAGGTGATTTATTTGTTGAATGTTGTATTCTAGTAGCATATCTAATAGCTTTTCGAATTGCCTCTTATCTTCTGCACCACTATTACTCTCTTTTTTATATATGTATAAGTACAACCACAATCTCCTATTCGTTCTTTCCAGTCTACGAAGGAAAGTTGAGAGGAGAGAGAGAGAGAGAGAGAGAGAGAGAGAGAGAGAGGAGAGACTGACTTAGAGATCAGTCAAGACGATGACTATGGAGGCCATTAAAACCTTTGCAAATCAGGTCAGAATAAGACGCCGTTTGCCCGGTATAATGTCTGCGTGCCCACGTGATGCAGATGTAGCGATGGGTATGCATGAAGGCAGTAAAGTAACTGGCGTGAATCCAAGGGTGGTTTGTACTTTAATTAACAGGTATTTGCTGATAATTATCGAAGACGGTTTCGTGGTTTACTCACAATTTTCGTCTGTGAAATGGATTGTTTATGTTTATAATGTTTTAATAGAATCTGTATTGACGTCATCATTTCCCCAATATTCTCTCTCTCTCTCTCTCTCTCTCTCTCTCTCTCTCTCTCTCTCTCTCTCTCTCTCTCTACGACATGAACACGTAACACAACAAAGAGGCAATCTGAATTATCTCTGGAAAGTGAGGATTGGGAACGCGTGTTGTTAGCTATGACGAAATTAATTTTGTGTTTTAACGCTCACAGTACCTGATTGAGCGTTGATATTCCACGCAGGCGTGGCCTGTCTGCTCGTTGTTGAGTCTCCAGTGCATTAGCAGGAAGCATTGCACGCGGATTAAAACGTTCTCATTCGTCACGAACTGAGGATTCAGTTGTGTATCGGTCCTAGTTGCTCAAAGGCATCATATACTGAAGGCTCCATTTTGTATTTTAGAGGAATATCCCAGCAATTTTTCAGGTTTTGTGTCGTTATTTTTAGGCAGGAGGCTTTTGAAGGTCTACTTCTGATACGCAAAGGTCAGTGTGCTGAGAGAGAGAGAGAGAATTTTGTGTAAATAAATTGATCCTTTTGAAAATAATCATATTATTATTATTATTATTATTTATATTATTATATTATTATTATTTTATTATTATATTTTATTATATTATTATTATTATTATTATTATTGTATATTTCCTCATTTATTACGAGAGCAAGACGAATATTCTCGTGGATTCCCATTTGAGTAAAGAATATTGTAAGGACATTTTAGTATATTTGCCCCAGTTTTACAATACCTCGGTGACTATTCCCTGGATGTTCTTGCTGAAGAATAATATTCATGAATAGTTTTCTGCAATATTTACCTCTACGACGTCATCACCATCAATATTGTTCAGCGTAATGATGCCAGTTTTAATTTAGTTATAAGAGAGTAAAAACTGATTTTTCCAAAGCAGAATTTGTTGCCGTGACCCAAAAAATCGTCTCATATTCCGTCCAATTTCATTTCAAACTGAACCATCAGAAATACGACCATTAATTTGGGTGATCCATTTAGTGTCCTGTTCCCCTAAAGACCAACAACTCTTGCCTTACTTTTTCGCGTAACTTGAATGTTACTAACTCGTTTGTCTCAGACTTCAAGTTGACAGCTTCGGTGATTCAGATCATTTAATGTTTTTTTTTTTTTTTTTTTTTTTCTGAAAATGGCTCCGTCTTGAGATGGTCTGGGATTTAGTAGTAATGAATATTTCTTCAAAAACTTCAATATATATTTATGACATTCTGAATCATAATGAGCGTTCTCCAAATTTTTAATGTTATATTTATGTCTCTGCTGAATATTTCGTATTTTCAGGTGCTTGAATCAGAGCAAATATTTTGTATCTAAAAACGTCGTTGCTGCTGTGACTCAGTTTGGTTCTGATTGAACCAACAATATTATTACTATTATTATTATTATTATTATTATTATTATTATTATTATTATTATTATTATTATTATTATTATTATTATTATTATTATTATTATTATTATTATTATTGCGGTTTTTACTGTCCGTATTGCTTATAGATTTTATTTTCACCCCATAAATAAAATTTTTCATCATTTCAATTATTTGACCTTTTACATTAACGACCATTAAGGAATTTTTATCCCACCGAAGATTGAAGTCGAAACCAGCAAAGTTTCTGCTCAGACTAAACGACCTTCCCTGGAATAGGAACTGGAATGCGTCCTTAGAATGTGCCCAGAAAATCCCTCCTAGGCCGAAAGATTTTGCGGAGCTTAGGAATCATTGTATTCATTTAGCCTTTATTCCCGTTGCCCAGAAAGCAAAGGACAGTCTCGGCCATCTTGGATCGGTCTAGGGATTTTGAAGGGTGTTTAAGATCTCTTTTGGGCAGTGGAAATGTGTTTATAAGAGCGTTTGGGGGCGATACGTTGAAAAAACATTGATTATAAACCAAAATTTAAAACTGCAAGAAGTAGAAACGATGAAAATAAACATCCGAATAATGAGAAGCGTCTTTCCAACGGACGGTTATGATTGGCGGAATGGTTTAAATGTCGTCACCGACCACCAGGTGATATTAAAGCTCCACTTCCGTTTCTCTCTCTTGTTCCTCCCACGCCTCCTCCTCCTCCTCCTCCTCCCACGACGCGTAAAACGAATCCCTGACGACGTCGGAATGAAACGGTTGACACAGCGCCAATGGCAACATTATTGGAACGACTTGTCGCTCAATCATAACTGGATTTTCATGACTGCTCGATATTCTGTTATCGGGGACATGCGAGTCCTCCGAAAGGACTTGTACCGGATTTTCTTTCACGATTTTGTATCGTTTTCGGGAACAGTTTTAAGAGATGCAGCAGTATTCTGTTCTTTATATAATCCCTCCTTGCTTGGATTGGGGATTGAACGCTGGTTATTCTATTATTAGGCTGAACTTGATCTCATTTAGGCTGGTGCAGATATTGTATGATTATGTTTTGATTTTCTATTTTTAATATAATCTTCATTCGTCTTTCATTCATTTGTTATTTTAAGGAAGAAGTACCACGAGCTAAATGTAATAATATTTTAAATAATACAGTTATTAAGAATGTTTTAAAATATAAAAATGAAGAAAGTGTCGTTGCTCTGAACGAAACGGTTTCATTTGAAGATGAAATGATTTTGTCTAATCGGGGTTCATAAAACAAGTGTTTGTAAGAACATTCATGAATTTATATTCACTGTACCATCAAATTGCCCTCCTGAATATGTAAAACCTAACCTAACATAGGTTTTTTTTTTATTTAAGCGATCAAATAGTTCACCCACGTCTTTAACCATTGCCTGCAATCACTGCTGGATCGAGGCTCCATCACGCTCTGTCGCCTGGAACATGGGCCTGGAATGGAGGAACGGGTTTACTGGATTGGGTTTGGAATTCCCTGGAAAAGCCTGTTGGTGCATTCGAGTGGGGAAAGGCCTTTCCTTCACTCCCATTAGGGGAAGACTGCAAGGCTGCTTTGTGAAGGCAAAGCTAATTTGGTAAAGCATTTTATGAAGGAAAGCTAATTTGATAAAGTTTAAGAAGGGCATTCTAACTTGGTAAAGCATTTTATGAAGGGTACGCTTATTTGATAAAGCTGTTCATGAAGGGAAAACTAATATGATAAAGCAGTTCATGAAGGGAAAGCTCATTTGATAAAATGGTTTATGAAGGCAAACCTAATTTGATAAAATACTCAGTTATCAGAAGTAATGAGTGGTGGACAATATTTTGTGGGTTTACCTAAATCTACCCTTAGTAATGACATACGAAACCTTTATAGACTCCCATGTTACCTATTACCGTGTTTATCCTTATCTTGTGTAATCTACAATATTATTTTACGAGAAACGAATTTCATTAGAGAAGTGCTCATTTTGTTGTACAGTTGCACTTGCAACAAACAGCAAACGTAAACGTGTTTAGTTTAAACTTGCTTGGTTTATCTTATATTCAGCTTCTAACTCATTTTGGCCAAGAAACCCATATTTAAACACCGGAATATTTACTGAGAAATATCCAGAACTTCCTGCATTCGTGCAGTCTTTTAAATTAATTTTTCCCAAACATTTTTGCATATTCAGTGATTCATTTTTGCACTTGTGACCAAGTGATTATTTAAACAGGCTTGTCATCATTGACGTGAGTGAGTCTTCTTGATCAAGTTATGGCTTTTATAAATTTTATTTTTTGGTTAATTTCCCTCAATTCGGAAATAATAATCTGGTTCATATTAAGGGTTTAGTGTTGAGCTCATTCTGAATTCCTGATTAGCTTATGCGAGTTGCAAGATTTTGACTCAACATGGAACATCTCAGTTTTTGTTTTTGTGTCCAAATTTTAATGTTTTATGTCGTGGTTGGCTTTTGTGGACATTGTTTACATAGTTTATCTCTCTCTCTCTCTCTCTCTCTCTCTTCTCTCTCTCTCTCTCTCTCTCTCTCTCTCTCTCTTGATGACTTCAGTCTCATTTGTTAAAACGTCCGAAACAAATATTTCTGAGGCTAATCTGTTACTGCTTTAGATAATTTCGTTTTATTAAAGAGTGAAAATGTGCCAAAGTATAGAGGTTGATTTCTACCAAGAAAATAACCATAGCATTTCATTTCCGAATCCTGCAGCGCTCAACGTAAACCCATGCGTGTTTATCACTGCTGTAGTAAACCTTTCGTCGCGCTATAACCACCGAGTTGCATGCGGTAAAATCCCTCCATAAAAAAGAAAGTTTCATAAAAGAGAAAGTTCAGAAGATCCAAATGAAATTGGCGAAAAGGCGATCATGCCCCACATTTCATCGCCCGAGCGAGAGCAGCGTCGTTCCAACATTCAAATGTCTTTTTTAATCTCGGGAGAATGAGGTTTTCAGAAAGGTCTCCAGAAGGTTCATCTCGGCTTTCAAGGAAGCGAATTGAAGGCATCTTTTATGTCTTGGGAATAGAAATGGATTCTCCTCAGTAAGAGATTATTCTCTTCATTAAGAGATTATTCTGTTATTAATGTCACTCCCTTCCCACTCCCTTGTCAGCCCCCTTATAGGGCTTCGAGTGTAATATTTATTTCGGCGACCTCGAAAACTGTGGCTTAGACTCTAATATCTGTCCCTTTTTGGTTATTTTTAAATTCACCCCCTTCCCGACCTTCCTTACCCCCCTACATATTGGGGCTGAACTTGGACTTAAATGGCGTCAGGAGTGTCAAAATTCATCTCCACGACCTTGAAAACTATGGATTAGACACTAATATCTATTGTTTTCGGTTATGATCCTGTGGTAGGTGTGTAAGAATACTACCACTGTAGGTTCTCTCTCATAAAAGGCAACTAAAAGGACAGCTCTGCCTTGCAGTCTTACTTTTTAGCAAAAGGCTAGGCCCACTGCCCCTAACTGTGGTTTATGAGAGCAAGGGCATGCGGTCATAAATCCCCCACTTTGCCAAACTTTAAACCATGCCTGATGATGCCTTTTATAGAAGGCAAAGGAGGAGAAGGCACATCAGGCAACCGACCCCTTAATGTAAGGATAACGGTGGGAAAGAAGATGATCTGTTGTTTTCGGTTACTTTTACATCTCACCCCTTTCCTGCCCCTTCCCTATTGGGGCTGAACTTGTACTTTAAGGACATTGGAAGTGTCACTATTTATCTCAGCAAACTCGAAAACTATGGGTTAAACACTAATATATGTTGTTTTGAGTTATCCTTTTCCCACCCCCCTCCCCACAACCTATATCTGGTGCCCAGTGATGTCTTACCCCAACAGTGTTCTTTTCCCCGATGCTAAGTTATATGTATACCAAGTTTGGTTGAAATTGCTCGGATCGTGTGAAAGTGTATGTGGCAGGCACATAAACACATCCATTTTTATATATATAAATGGCACGTAGGTGTTTACTGCTGTTCGTCTTGTTTTGATACAGTTGCCAGTTTCCTCTTTTTGTTTATCTTTTATTATTATATTATTTAATATTTTTGATAACAGAGTAATTGTAGGCGGTTTAGGAACATTTGAATGTGAAAATAAACAACTTATGAAACGTCCTGTTGCCTCTGAATATTCTGAGGGCACTTAATTTATGAAATCATAGAAACCCATTAACACGTTAAACCAAACGCTGTCATTCAGGAGAGAGAGAGAGAGAGAGAGAGAGAGAGAGAGAGAGAGAGAGAGAGAGAGAGAAGCGACTGTAGACTCTAGAACAAACAGAGGCTTCGACTCCTCCATCTGACTTGATCCTCCTCTCTTAACAAGGTTAGAACTTGTCCTTCCTAAGCCCAAGGACTATTGTTCCTCTCTCCGTTCGAACTTTGGAAGTTCACCTAACACTGACGACTGTGATGGAACAAAGGTTTGTAATCCACAAATGGCAGGTTGAGAAATCGTGAAAAGGGTACAAAGGACTTAGGTTTAAACTGTCAATTGATGCTTCTTCGTTTAGGAGGTTTAAACTAACAATTGATGCTTCTTCGTTTGGGAGTGACAGGAGAGAAAGAAGTTTCTCTCTCTCTCTCTCTCTCCAGGTAGTAGCCATCTTGCTTGGTGAGACGTACCCGCGTGAAGTCACAATAATCAACAGATATCACAAGTTTTAACATACGACTAGAATTTGAGAAATATCTAGAAGGTGTTGTGAACTATCGGTGATAAGATTAGTGTGAAAATAGTAGGATAAAGCGTCTTCTAAGTTAGTGTATCAAGTGTAATACTATAAATCAGAACAAGATGGCAGTAAGTTCCAACTGCGGGAAAAGGTGGCGTAATTTGGCGTCTGTCTAGCAGATTCGCAATACGATGAGGTAGCAGGAAGGGAACTGGCATTTCTATCATATGAAATCAGCAACAGTCCTAACCAAAAAGATACAAAAAGCATTCATAGATATATTAGAAGGATATAATCCTTCAAACTGGAACAAATCTAATGAAAACATCTTGAAAATAATTGAAGAAGTTCCAAATAAATCCAAGTGGTCAAGAGACTCATAAAGAAAATATACATAAACCAACATTTATTCCGACAAAGAAAATGAATAAGGTGAATCTTGTGAATATACTAATTGATGCATTAGGAAAAAGAATGCCAAAAGCATGCAAACTGTGTAAGGTTTTGGTATAGCATAGTCAATCCACAAAACCTAATCAGAAAATGTGCTGCATGCAACATTCCGACCCATCCACATTGTGGCTGAGGTAATACAAGATTTGAGAAAAGATACAAGAATTTTTGTTCAACATGTCTATCATGGATAGACAATGTTATTAAATCAAGATTGAATGTACAAATAGTTGAGGATGAAGAAGAAGAGGAAGAGGAAGAAGAAGAAGAAAAGAGAAGAGGAAAACGGAAGAGAAGTAAACAAAAATGAAATTGACAGAAAAAAATAAGGAAAAACAAAGAACAAGATAAAAGTATGGATGCAGAGATACTCATTGATACTACATATGAGGCAATAAAGCAGCATACCTACGAAGAAATAAATTACGATATGACAACGAAAAGCAAATCCCGAAGAGGCTCTACCCAGATCTATACAATGACGGGAAAGAGGAAAAAATAGACAAGAAAGACAAAATCTGCAACCTTTTGAAAAGAGGGAATTGCAGATTTGGAGAAAGATGTTACTACAAACATCCTAAGATATGTCAAAACTATGAAATATATGGTAAATGTGCATACTTAGATGGATAGTGGGGATGATTGCAGAGATCTGCATCCAAAAATATGTAAAAACCTAAAAGAAGGAAAAGGATGTAAGTTCGACAAAAAATGCAAATATATGCACCCTGTAGCCATGAATCATAATCAAATAAATAACCAACCAAGTAATAAAATCCAAAATAAGAAAGAAACAAATCAAAGAGAGAAATCAAGAATATCAGGTTAAAAGAGAAAAGCAAACCACCAATGAGATATGCAGAGGTGTCAGCAAAGAATTTCAAAGCATCAGCTCCGAAATTCTACTCAAGAGATAATAACTGTATTTATTATGCAAGAGGATATTGCAGAAACGGAGAAATTGCAGATTCAGACAAAACAAAATGAATAATTAGATGAAGGAAGATCAAATATTATGGAAAAGTTGGATTTTTTAATGTCAGAATTTCTGGAAATGAAAAAAAGAACAACATACCAGAACAGGAAAGAGACATGGGAAAATCCTTATTACTATCAGTATTAAATGAAGGAGAAAACACGACGAAACCATCATAGTGATGAATGCGCAGGGTTTAGTTACGAGTAACTCAAAAAGAAAAATAGAGTACTTAGAAGAACTAACCCAAAATGAAAAGAAAATAGATATAATGAATATAAGTGAAACCTGGTATTCCAAAGAGACTGGGAATGATGATCAAATAAAAGGGTTCCAAACTTATAGATCAGATAGAAAAATAGGAATCAACGGGGGAACCGCAATATATGGGAAAGACAAAAAACAAGGAAAAATATATGAGAAATATAGTAACTCAGAATGTGAACTAATAGCGGTAGAATTTGAATCTGAAAAATTGATGAACATAGTAATATATAGACCTCCTAATACTAAAAGAGTTTGACTTAATAATTGAAAAATTGGATGATATATGTAGAAATCACAAGGACTGGACTATTCTCCTATCTGGTGACTTCAACTTTCCTTTCGTAGAATGGAAAGAACGAATAGGAGATTGTGGTTGTACTTATACATATAAAAAAGAGAGTAATAGTAGTGCAGAAGATAAGAGGCAATTTGAAAAGCTATTAGATATGCTACTAGAATACAACATTCAACAAAATAAATCACCTGCCAACAAGAAAGGAAAAATACTTTAGACCTAGTATTTGTGAACGAGATGAATTATGTTAAAGAAATAATAGTTTATAATGCGAGTATTTCAGACCATAATGTCATAGAATTAACAGTTCATTCCAAAGCAAGTGAAAATAGAGATAAGCAAGAAATGAAAAAGTGGGAAGGATATGGAAAATACAACTTCTACAGTAAAAATATAAAATGGTCAGAAATTAATGAAGAATTAAACAAAGATTGGGATAACATTTTCGTAAGTGATGACATAAGGGTAAATACGGAGATATTATATAATATTGGAGATAATAGTGGGAAAAATATATACCGAAGAAGAAAAGTAAACATCATTCATGCATACCAAGAGACAGAAGAATCTTGTTCCAGAAAATCAGAAAGTGGAAAAAAAAAAGGTCTTGCAAAAGAAAAAAATGCATGGAAAGTTATAGAACTAAAAAGTAAGATAGAAAATGCAGAAAAAAAGATTATACAATCAAAAGAAAATGAAAAACGGGACTTGGAAGAAAAAACCCTATTAAATATCAAGCAAAACCCCAAACTATTATACTCATATGCGAAGAAGATGAATAAAAGAAGAATAGAAATAGGCCCTCTGAGAATTGAAGGGAGATTAACGAAGTGAAAAAAAGGAAATTTGCAACATACTGGCAGAACGATATAAGAGAGAATTCACCCTAGAATAGATAATGAAGATAATGATATAGAAGTAAGGGATGAAAATAGTGAATATTTAGCTGACATAGATATTAATGAAGCTGATATTGTGCAGGCTATTAATGAAATTAAAAATGGAGCTGCTGCAGGGCCTGATGGAATTCTGCTATTTTGTTAAAGAAAGTAGTTCATTCTATCGCAAAGCCACTTGCAATATTATTAAGACAAAGTGTAGATACAGGCAAAGATATGATGAGCACAAATTAGCGTATATTACCCCTACTTTCAAAAGTGGATCAAGACTAGAGGCAAGTAATTATAGGCCTGTGAGTCTAACATCCACATATAATGAAAGTGTAGAAAGGGTAATGAAGAAAAATATTATGAAAACATTTAATAAAAAATAATTTGTTTAATAAAGGACAACATGGTTTCGTACCCGGAAAAAGTACACAAACCCAACTGTTAGTCCACCGTGAAAAACATATTCAAAAATATGAAAAGCGGAAATGAAAACAGATGTGGTTTATTTAGACTTTGCAAAAGCTTTTGATAAAGTAGACCATAATATATTAGCGAAGAAAATTAGAAAAACACAATATCGTGGATAAAGTAGGAAGATGGTTAAAAGAATTTTTACACAACAGAAAACAGATAGTTATTGCAAACGACGAGAAATCGGATGAAGCCAAGGTAATATCCGGTGTGCCGCAAGGTACGGTGTTAGCTGCAATACTGTTTGTTATTATGATGAAGACATAGACAATAATGTTAAGGATTCGGTAGTGAGTAGTTTCGCAGATGACACAAGAATAAGTAGAGAAATTACTTGTGATGAAGATAGGAACGCTCTACAAAGAGACCTTAACAAAGTATATGATTGGGCAGAGGTAAATAGGATGGTATTTAACTCTGATAAATTTGAATCAATAAATTATGGAGACAGAGAAAGAAAGCTATATGCATATAAAGGGGACCTAATAATGAGACCATCACAAATAAGGAAGCAGTTAAAGACCTTGGTGTGATGATGAATAGGAACATGTTATGCAATGATCAAATAGCAACTCTGTTGGCAAAATGTAAGCAAAAATGGGAATGTTGTTACGGCACTTCAAAACAAGAAAAGCTGAACACATGATTATGCTTTATAAAACATATGTTCGTAGTCACTTGAATATTGCAATATGATATGGTACCCACACTATCAAAAGGATATTGCACAAATAGAGAGTGTACAAAGGTCCTATACAGCTAGAATAGAAGAAGTTAAGGACCAAGACTACTGGGAAAGACTACAATTCTTAAAATTATATAGTCGGAAAGGAGAAGAGAACGCTACATGATAATTCAGGCATGGAAACAGATAGAAGGAATAGCAGAAAATATCATGGAACTAAAAATATCAGAAAGAGCAAGCAGAGGTAGATTAATAGTGCCCAAAAATATACCAGGAAAAATAAGGAAAGCACACAGGACATTAATCCACTACGCACCAGCATCGATAATGCAGCGTCTATTCAATGCGTTGCCAGCTCATCTGAGGAATATCAGGAGTGAGCGTAGATGTGTTTAAGAATAAGCTCGACAAATATCTAAACTGCATCCCAGACCATCCAAGATTGGAAGATGCAAAATATACCGGAAGATGTACTAGCAACTCTCTGGTAGACATTAGAGGTGCCTCACACTGAGGGACCTGGGGCAACCCGAACAAGATGTAAGGTCTGTAAGGTAAGGTCTCTCTCTCTCTCTCTCGTTCATGTTTCCTACAAATTAGCATACTTAGGGGCCACTTTTAGGCAAATCTTTACCACACTTAAGGGACTTTTGAACAGCTTACCACTACAATTACAGATCACTTTTAACAACATTTAGCACCCTTATACTTTTAGGCAAGTGCTTTTGCCGGCATAAGACCGCAAAGTCTGTTTTATTCAATACTCTGTAAGGGTCTCGCAACTAAAGATGTTCTCACCTCCATCCTAAGAACCTGCATTGCCACCATGTGAGTTTATCATCATCACTTGGCTAAGGGTTGGGAGGAAAATGAATTGTAGGCTCCAACGAGACACCCAAGGCGTTAATTAACGTGGGTTATGAAAGTGGGAGAAGTGCGTCATTATCATGCTGGAACTTGAAGCAAAAGCACTGAAACATGGGAGACGTTAGTAAGCTCTGTTAAGGTAATAATGTATTGGGCAAATATGATCGTCATGGAGTTCCATTCCATCGTTCTTGTTGAGTCACTGGGCGATTAATCCTTGCCATTAGCCATTGGATTTACTCCTCTCTCTCTCTTCTCTCTCTCTCTCCTCTCTCTCCTCTCTCTCTCTCATCTCTCTCTCTCTCTCTCTCTCTCTCGACGATATGTTAGTTATCCCCTGTCATCATTCGTAACTTACCCGATTGCATATTTACATTGTTCGTGCTAATATGCTTACGTTAGTATATTTTACCCTAGTGCCTATTTGGAGAGAGAGAGAGAGAGAGAGAGAGAGAGAGAGAGAGAGAGAGAGAGAGAGAGAGAGAGATTTAAATGTACTGGCGTATATTGAGTCCCATGGTATGATGGACTGAGGCCAATTTCCATAGAACAAATATTTGTATGCAAATTTGACGCTGGACATTCATGTACATAATTGGATTCTCCAGTGAGCATATTTTATTATCCATTGTTTATATTTTCGTGATTAACGTGACTGAAGCTATGGTTGAATAATTTCATCTTTTATTCCTCAAAATAACACATTAATTAATATCAAGAACATCCATTTAGAATGCCATTGATTGGGGAGTTAGGTTAGATAGGCCTAGATATCATTTTCTTTAGGAGGTTCTTGTGTGGAAATGAAGAAATTTGTGGGGGGAACTGTGGGAACCCTGATTTTCACCAAGTGGGAGCACTTTCTACGTATAACAATTAGACATTTGTTATTCCTGAATGGGAACCTCAGTCTTATTGGCAACGAATGGGAACTCAAACGGTTTGCTGGGAACCCACTGGAAAATTATTCTTGGAAACAATTGTGAATTCATCCTTTTGGGAACACACTGCGATCTTAGTTTTTGGAAAAACGGAAATAAAAATCATCATGCTGGGAACTTAGTCTTTGGAATCAGATGGATATTCAGCTCTATGGGAACACATTGGGAACTCAGTCTTTGGAATGAAATGGAGTTTAATATTCTGGGAACACGTTGGGAAATTTGTAATGAGAATCAAATGAGAATTAAACGTTTTTGGAGAACTTCGTTTTGGAATCAAATGGGAATTAAATCTTCTAGGAATACAAGGGAAACTTAGTCTTTGGAATCAAATGGAAATTGTTTCTCTCTAGGGAATAAAGTGTTTGAAAGGGTATGGGAACTCGTCTCGTGGGAACATGCGGTAACTTATTGTTGTGAGATTAAAGCGTGTACGATATTTCGTTCGAAGAGAAGCACCACTTGAGTAATAACGGGAACAATAAAAGCAATGTGATGATACACTTGGAATGTTGAATAAACATGACACTTAGTATATAGTGAATGACGTCACCCATTACATAGTAAGATAATAATGTACGTATAGAGTGAATGAATACATTGTATAGTGAATAACATATCACTATATTGTGCATAACATAGCATTATATTGTGAATAGCATAACTATGTATATTGTGGATAAGTAACACTACATAGTGAATAAAAATCACTGTATACTAGTTGCTGTACCCGGCGTTGCTCGGGATCAAGGGGCATGCCGCCTGTGTTGACAACCCCTACAGGGCAGATTATGCAATTACTTTCAGAATAAGTAATCACTGTCGAGCCAAAGAAGGTTGAAGAATCCGTGACTTAGTACATTGTTTTGTACCAAGTCAAACAAGTTTGTGAGAAACCCAATGAGTTTGCTGTCAACTCCAGAAGTTGTTAAAAAATGAGGGGTTATGAAAAAGAGGGTTAAGACCCCCTTAGAATTGGTCCTCAAATTTTGGATTTTAGACTAAACCTTCCTTGGGTGTAGGGGAGTCTATGGTAGAAATTTGGTAGCCCTAGCTTCATAGTCTGTCGTGCATAACGAACAGACAGACACAAGGAGACAGAGAAATTGCCTTTTATATATATAAAAAATAACATAACATATATATAGCGAATAATGTAACGATTTACATAGTGAATAACGTATGGTCTATTTAACAAGACCTCAAATCAGGGGCCAACAAACGTGACTCTTAACGAAAAGGACGTGAAGGCCTATTTGTTAACTAGGCAACCTTCTCCCCCCCCCTTTAGGGGGTGGGAATCCCCTTCCTTCTCTCTTCACTACCCTTTTAACCCTCTCCCCCACCCCTTAGGCAGTTGTCTATCATCACCTCTACTCATAAAATGCAAATGCACAGACCATGCGAGAAATGGAATGAGTTCCAACAATCCCAGCGACACACAAATCATGATCACCTGTGACGCTCTCTCTGTCTGTCTGTCTGTCTGTGTACGATGAACTTGATCGTAGAATGACGCCGAGGGAAATATTTGCA
>NC_087214.1:23701629-23719036 GCF_015104395.2 Macrobrachium nipponense
TATAGTTAGATAGATTATTCTCTCTCTCTCTCTCTCTCTCTCTCTCTCTCTCTCTCTCTCTCTCTCTCTCTCTCTCTCTTCGATGATTTCAATCTCATTTGTTTAAAACGTTGGAAACAAATATTTATTAAGCCTCCCCTTTCTCTCCCGTTTACAGGTGTGAATTGATTTTAACATTCATATTCACGTGTAGCCTCCGCTTTATCTGTTAATGCCTTAGGTCATTTTCCTTTCATTAAAGAGTGAAAATAGGCCAAAGTATAGAGGTTGATTTCTAATGAGAAAAAAATATAGCATTTCATTTCAGAATCCTGCAGCGCTCAACGTAAACCCGCGCGTTTTTATAATTTCTGTAGTAACTAACCTTTCGTCGCGTGATAACCACCGAATTGCATCCAGTAATGTCCCTCCATAAAAGAGAAAGTTCCATAAAAAAGAAAGTTCAGAAGATTCAAATGAAATTGGCAAAAAAGGCGCTCATGCACCACATTTTTTGCCTGAGTGAAAACAAAACCGCGTCATTCCAACTTGCAAATCTCTTTTTTTAAATCTCGGGAAAATGAGGTTTTCAGAAGGTCTCCAGAAGGTTCATCTCGGATTTCAAGGAAGCGAATTGAAGGCATCTTTTATGTCTTGGGTATAGAATTGGATTCTCTTCAGTAAGATATTATTCCGTTATTAATGTCACTCCCTTCTCAGCCCCCTTTCTATCATGGCTAAACTGGACTTATAGGGCATCGAGTGTCAATATTTATTTCAGTGACCTCGAAAACTGTGGATTAGACACTAATATCTGTCACTTTTTGGTTATTTTTCAAATGTCACCCCCCATTCCCGCCTCTCTCACCCCCACCCCCCTTCATATTGGGGCTGAACTTGGACTTAAATGGCATTGGGAGTGTCAATATGCATCTCCACGACCTATGGGTAGGTGTTAAGAATACTACCACTGTTGGTTCTGTGTGTAAAAGGTGACTAAAAGGACATCTGCGTCCTTGTAGTCTTACTTTTTAGTAAAACGCTAGGCCCACTGCCAATAACTGTGGAAACTGCTGCCTTGCAGTCTTACTTTTAGTAAAAGTCTAGGCACACTGCCAATGACTGTGGTTGATGAGAGCAAGGGCATGCAGTCATAAAAACCCCACTTTTCCAAACTTTAAAAACCATGCCTGATGATGCCTTTGATAGCGGCAAGTTGGAGAAGGCACATCAGGCAACCGACCCCTTAATGTAGGGATAACGGTGGGAAAGAAGAAGATCTGTTGTTTTCGGTAACTTTAACATCTCACCCTTTCCCACCCCCCTTCCCCTATGGGGCTGAATTTGTACTTTAAGGACATTGGGAGTGTCACTATTTATCTCAGCGAACTCGAAAACTATGGGTTAAACACTAATATATGTCGTTTTCAGTTATTTTTAATTTCCACTCTTTTCCCAGCCCCCTCCCCACAACCTATATCTGGTGCCAGTGATGTCTTACCCCAACAGTGTTCTTTCCCCGATGCTAAGTTATATGTATACCAGGTTTGGTTGAAATTGCTCGGATCGTGTGAAAGTGTATGTGGCAGGCACATAAACGCATCCATTTTTATATATATATAAATGGCACGTAGTGTTTACTGCTGTTTGTCTTGTTTGTTTTGATACAGTTGCCAGTTTCCTCTTTTTGTTTATCTTTTATTATTATATTATTTAATATTTTTTATAACAGAGTAATTGTAGGCGGTTTAGGAACATTTGAATGTGAAAATAAACAACTTATGAAACGTCCTGTTGCCTCTGAATGTTCTGAGGGCACTTAATTTATGAAATCATAGAAACCCATTAACACGTTAAACCAAACGCTGCCATCCAGGAGGGAGAGAGAGAGAGAGAGAGAGAAAGAGAGAGAGAGAGAGAGAGAGAGAGAGAGAGAGAGAAGCGACTATAGACTCGAGAACAAACAGAGGCTTCGACTCCTCTATCTGACGTGATCCTCCTCTCATAACAGGGTTAGAACTTGTCCCTCCTAAGCTCAAGGACTATTGTTTCTCTCTCCGTTCGAACCTTGGAAGTTCACCTAACACTGACGACTGTGATGGAACAAAGGTTTGTAATCCACAAATGGCAGGTTGAGAAATCGTGAAAAGGGTACGAAGGACTTAGGTTTAAACTGTCAATTGATGCTTCTTCGTTTGGGAGTGACAGGAGAGAGAGAAGTTTCTCTCTCTCTCTCTCTCTCTCTCTCTCTCTCGTTCATGTTGCCTACAAATTATCATACTTAGGGGCCACTTTTAGGGAACTCTTTACCATACTTAGGGCCACTTTTGAACAGCTTACCACTACAATTACAGATCACTTTTAGCAACATTTAGCACACTTACACTTTTAGGCAAGTGCTTTTGCCGGCATAAGACCGCAAAGTATGTTTTATTCAATATTCTTGTAAGGGTCTCGCAACTAGAGATGTTCTCACCTCCATCCTAAGAACCTGCATTGCCGCCATGTGAGTTTATCATCCTCACTTGGCTTAGGGTTGGGAGGAAAATGAATTGTAGGCCCCAACGAGACACCCAAGGCGTTAATTAACGTGGGTTTATGAAAGGGGGAGAACTTGAAGCAAAAGCACTGAAGCATGGGAGACATTAGTAAGCTCTGTTAAGGTAATAATGTATTGGGCAAAAATGATCGTCATGGAGTTCCATTCCATCGATCTTGTTGAGTCACTGGGCGATTAATCCTTCGTAATGATCGGTTTGCCATAGCCAGTTGGATTTCTTTCACTCTCTCTCTCTCTCTCTCCTCTCTCTCGCCCCTCTCTCCTCTCTCTCTCTCTCTCTCTCTCTCTCTCGACGATATGTTAGTTATCCCCTGCCATCATTCGTAACTTACTCGATTGCATATTTACATTGTTCGTGCTAATATGCTGACGTTAGTATATTTTATACTAGTGCCTATTTGGAGAGAGAGAGAAAGAGAGAGAGATTTAAATGTACTGGCGTATATTGAGTCCCATGGTATGATGGACTGAGGCCAATTTCCATAGAACAAATATTTGTATGCAAATTTGACGCTGGACATTCATGTACATAATTGGATTCTCCAGTGTTTATATTTTATTATGCATTGTTTATATTTTCGTTATTGACGTGACTGAAGCCATGGTTGAATAATTTCATCTTTTATTTCTCAAATAACACATTAATTAATATCAAGAACATCCATTTTAGAATGCCATTGATTTGGGGAGTTAGATTTAGATAGGCCTAGATATCAATTAACAAGTATTTGCTGATAATTATCGAAGACGGTTTCGTGGTTTAATCACAATTTTCGTCTGTGAAATTGATTGTGTATGTTTATAATCTTTTAGTAGAATCTGTATTGAAGTCATCATTTCCCCAATAAATTCTATCTCTCTCTCTCTCTCTCTCTCTCTCTCTCTCTCTCTCTCTCTCTCCAACATGAACACGTAACACAACAAAGAGGTAATCTGAATTATCTCTGAAAGGTGAGGATTGGGAACGCGTGATGTTAGTTATGACGAAATAAATATTGCTTTTTAAAGCTCACAGTACCTGATTCCGCTCTGATATTCCACGTTTAGGCCTGTCTGCGCGTTGTTGAGTCTCCAGTGCATTAGCAGGAAGCATTGCACGGGGATTAAAAAGTTCTCATTCGTCATGAACTGAGGATTCAGTTGTGGTTCGGTCCCAGTTTCGCAAAGGCATCATATACTGAATGCTCCATTTTGTATTGGGGAGGAATATCGCAGCTGTTTTTCAGGTTTTTGTTTCGCTAGTTTTAGGGAGGAGGCTTTGTAAGGTCAGCTGTGATGCGTATTTATGGTGCGGTAGAGCTTACAGAAAAATAAAATAAAACTGAATGCCAAGTGAACTGATAGAGAGAGAGGAAGAAAGAGAGAGCAAGAAGGAGAGCTAGAGAAGAGAGAGAGGAAGATTTTTGGAATATATTGAGGCCTAGCGTTTTACAAATAATTGTATTGCATATTATATTATTATTATTATTTTTTTTTTTTTTTTTTTTTTTTTTGCTCTATCACAGTCCTCCAATTCGACTGGGTGTATTTATAGTGTGGGGTTCCGGGTTGCATTCTGCCTCCTTAGGAGTCCATCACTTTTCTTACTATGTGTGCCGTTTCTAGGATCACACTCTTCTGCATGAGTCCTGGAGCTACTTCAGCCTCTAGTTTTTCTAGATTCCTTTTCAGGGATCTTGGGATCGTGCCTAGTGCTCCTATGATTATGGGTACGATTTCCACTGGCATATCCCATATCCTTCTTATTTCTATTTTCAGATCTTGATACTTATCCATTTTTCCCTCTCTTTCTCTTCAACTCTGGTGTCCCCATGGTATTGCGACATCAATGAGTGATACTTTCTTCTTGACTTTGTCAATCAACGTCACGTCTGGTCTGTTTGCACGTCACACCCTATCGTTCTGATACCATAGTCCCAGAGGATCTTTTGCCTGATCGTTTTTCTATCACTCCTTCGGTTGGTGCTCGTACCACTTAATTACTGCAAGGTAGCTGATGTTTTCTTGCAACAGGCTCCAGTGGAGGGGGCTTTTGCCACAGAATCATGCCTCTTTTTGTACTGGTTCTGTGCAAGTGCCGGGCATCACTTGCTATGTGGTTTATGGTTTCATTTTTCGTATTGCACTTCCTACATATGGTGAGAGATGTTATTTCCGTCTATCGTTCTTTGAACATATCTGGTTCTTAGGGCCAGATCTTGTGCCGCTGTTATCATTCCTTCAGTTTCCTTCTTGAGCTTTCCCCTCTGTAGCCATTGCCAATTGTCATCGCTGGCTAATTCTTTAGTCTGTCTCATGTATTGTCCGTGCATTGGTTTGTTGTGCCAGTCCTCTGTTCTTTCTGTCTTTCTCCTGTCTCTGTATATTTCTGGGTCTTCGTCTACTTTTATTAGTCCTTCTTCCCATGCACTCTGTTAGCCACTCGTCTTCACTGGTTTTCAGATATTGCCCCAGTGCTCAGTTTTCGATGTTGACGCAGTCCTCTATACTTAGTAGTCCTCTCCCTCCTTTCTTTCGTGTTATGTATAGTCTATCCGTATTTGCTCTTGGGTGTAGTGCTTTGTGTATTGTCATTTGTTTCCTGGTTTTCCTGATCAATGCTGCGGAGTTCTGCCTTCGTCCATTCCACTATTCCTGCGCTGTATCTGATTACTGGGGGCACTGCCCATGTGTTTATGGCTTTTAGCATATTTCCGGCGTTGGAGTTTTGACTTGAGTATCGCCTTGAGTCTCTGCATATATTCTTTCCTGATTCGTGTCCTTCAATCTCTTGGTGTTTTTATATGTCCTCCTTCCATTATTCCCAGGTATTTGTATCCTGTCTCATCTATGTGTTTGATGTTGCTCCCATCTGGTAGCTTTATCCTTCAGTTTCTCGTTACTTTGCTTTTTGTATGTTGACTAAGGCGCATTTTTATTTTTCTATTCCAAACTCCATCCTGATGGTCCCCAGATACAATCCTTTCAGTCTGGATTAGGGTATCTATTTCCTTGATGCTCTTACCATACAGCTTGATGTCGTCCATGAACATCAGATGGTTGATTTTGTTGCCTCTTTTCTTGAGTTGGTACCCGGCATCCATCTTCTGTAGTACTTTTGTCATGGGAATCATGGCTACTACGAAGAGTAGTGGGGACAGTGAGTCGCCCTGGAAGATCCCTCTCCTGATATTAACCTCTGCTAGTCTTATTCCAGAGCTTGTAAGTATTGTATTCCAGTTGCGCATTGTATTTTGAGGAAGCTGATGGTATTTTTCCTCTGCCCCATATATTTTCAGGCTTCTATTAGCCATGTTGTGGTGGTATCATGTCGAAGGCTTTCTTATAGTCTATCCATGCCATGCTTAGGTGGTGGTTTTCCTTCTCCTACTGTTCTTCATTACCATTTTGTCTATCAGGAGCTGGTCTTTTGTGCCCCTACACTTCCTTCTGGCAGCCTTTCTGTTGGTGGGGGATGGTGTTTGTCTCCTCTAGGTAGTTGTATAGCCTTTCACTGATGATACCTGTTGTTATTATTATTATTATTATTATTATTATTTTTATTATTATTATTATTATTATTATTATTATTATTATTATTATTATTATTTATTTATTTATTTATTTATTTTTTGTTTATTTATTTATTTATTTTTTTTTGGTCTATCACAGTCCTCCAACTCGACTGGGTGGTATTTATAGTGTGGGGTTGCCGGGTTGCATCCTGCCTCCTTAGGAGTCCATCACTTTTTTTTCTTAACTATGTGCGCCGTTTCTAGGATCAAACACTCTTCTGCATGAGTCCTGGAGCTACTTCAGCCTCCTAGTTTTTCTAGATTTCTTTCAGGGATCTTGGGATCGTGGCCTAGTGCTCCTATGATTATGGGTACGATTTCCACTGGCATATCCCATATCCATCTTATTTCTATTTTCAGATCTTGATACTTATCCATTATTATTAATATTATTATTATTATTATTATTATTATTATTATTATTAATTCTTATTATTATGCTCTATCACAGTCCTCCAATTCGACGGGTGGGTATTTATAGTGTGGGGTTCCGGGTTGCATCCTGCCTCCTTAGAGTCCATCACTCTCCTTACTATGTGTGCCGTTTCTAGGATCACACTCTTCTGCATGAGTCCTGGAGCTACTTCAGCCTCTAGTTTTCCTAGATTCCTTTTCAGGGATCTTGGGATCGTGCCTAGTGCTCCTATGATTATGGGTACGATTTCCACTGGCATATCCCATATCCTTCTTATTTCTATTTTCAGATCTCGATACTTATACATTTTTTCCCTCTCTTTCTCTTCAACTCTGGTGTCCCATGGTATTGCGACATCAATGAGTGATACTTTCCTTCTTGACTTTGTCAATCAACGTCACGTCTAGTCTGTTTGCACGTATCACCCTATCCGTCTGATACCATAGTCCCAGAGGGTCTTTGCGTGATCGTTTTCTATCACTCCCTCAGGTTGGTGCTCGTACCACTTATTACTGCCAAGGTAGCTGACGTTTCTTGCACAGGCTCCATGGAGGGCTTTTGCCACTGAATCATGCCTCTTTTTGTACTGGTTCTGTGCAAGTGCCGGGCATCGCTTGCTATGTGGATGGTTTCATTTTTTCGTATTGCACTCCTACATATGGGAGAGATGTTATTTTTCCGTCTATCGTTCTTTGAACATATCTGGTTCTTAGGGCCTGATCTTGTGCCGCTGTTTTCATTCCTTCAGTTTCCTTCTTTAGCTCTCCCCTCTGTAGCCATTGCCATGTGTCATCGCTGGCTAGTTCTTTAGTCTGTCTCATGTATTGTCCGTGCATTGGTTTGTTGTGCCAGTCCTCTGTTCTGTCTGTCATTCTCCTGTCTCTGTATATTTCTGGGTCTTCGTCTACTTTTATTAGTCCTTCTTATTCCCATGCACTCTTTAGCCACTCGTCTTCACTGGTTTTTCAGATATTGCCCCACTGCTCTGTTTTCGATGTTGACGCAGTCCTCTCATACTTAGTAGTCCTCTCACCTCCTTTCTTTCGTGTTATGTATAGTCTGTCCGTATTTGCTCTTGGGTGTAGTGCTTTGTGTATTGTCATATGTTTCCTGGGTTTTCTGATCTATGCTGCGGAGGTTCTGCTGCCTTCGTCCATTACCACTATTCCTGCGCTGTATCTGATTACTGGCAGTGCCCCATGTGTTTTATGGCTTTATCATATTTCCGGCGTTGAGTTTTGACTTGAGTATCGCCTTGAGTCTCTGCATATATTCTTTCCTGATCGTGTCCTTCATCTCTTGGTGGTGTATATCCCCTCCTTCCATTATTCCCAGGTATTTGTACCCTATCTCATCTATGTGTTTGATGTTGCTCCCATCTGGTAGCTTTATCCCTTCAGTTCTCGTTACTTTGCCCTTTTGTATGTTGACCAAGGCGCATTTTTTCTATTCCAAACTCCATCCTGATGTCCCCGGATACTATCCTTACAGTCTGATTAGGGTAATTATTATTATTATTATTATATTATTATTATTATTATTATTATTATTCAGAAATTGTTACGAGAGCAAGACGAATATTGTCCTGGATGCCCTTTACGTAAAGAATATTCTAAGGATATTTTTACTATATTTGCCTCTGCTATACAAGGCCACAGTGAATATTTTGGCGTAACGATGCAAGCTTTAATTATTGATGTTGTAACTAAGTAATAAGTCTTTTTCCGAAGCAGAATTTGTTGTTGTGACCCAAAATATCAGCCCAGATTCAGCAAAGTTTCTTTTCAAACCCAACCATCAGAAATACGATCATCAATTTGGGTGGGCCTTTTAGTGAGCTGTTCACTTGAAGAGCAACAAATCTTGCCTTACTTCTTTCCGTAACCTGAATGTTACTATCTTGTTGTCTCAGACTGCAAGTTGACAGCTTCTATTCTGAATATTACATTTTTTTATTTATTTTATTTTATTATTTTTCTGAAAATGCCTTCGTTCTTGAGATATTCTGGGATTTAGTAGTAATGAATATGTGTCCAAATATGTTTATGTTTATGACATTCTGAATATTAATGAACGTTTCTGCAGATGTTTAGTGTTATATTTATGTCTGTTGATCGTTTCGTATTTTCAAGCGCTTGAATCGGAGACAACCTTTCGCATTTTTTTTCCCCAAACGTCGTTTGTTCTGTGACACCTTTCGTTTCTGATTGAGCCGACATTTTGACTTTTGTTTGTTGCTGTTGTCGTTGTTGTTGTTTTTGATGTCCTGCTTCTAATTATTTTTATTGTTGTCACGGTTTTACTCCAAATTAAATACTGTCCGTATTAAATGAATAAATATAGGATTTAGGTCTAAGACCAAGCGATGGGACCGTTGCTAGGTAACCAATTGGTTCCTAGTCACGTAGAAATATCTAATCCTTCGGGCCAGCCCTTTATAGGAGAGCTGTTAGTCAGCTCAGTGGTCTGGTAAAACTAAGATATACATAATGGCACCTATGAGGTCTTTCAGCGCTGAAACGAACATTAGTAGTAAAAGGTGTGAAAGGTATAACAAGAGGAAAACCTCGAAGCAGTTGCACTATGAGTCAGTTGTTAGAAGAGGATGGAAAGTTAGATAGAAGAAAGAGAATATGAACGGAGGTAAAGTAAAAGGAATGAAAGTACGCAGCTAGAGAACGAAGGGACACTGCATAGGCCCTAGAGTAATGCCTACAGTGCACCGCATGAGGTGCACTGATGGTACTACCCCTCTCTGCATTGTTTATAAAATCTAGTTTTCATCAAACAAGAAACAATTTTTATCATTTCGACGATTTATTTAAAGTTAACAAACCATCAGGGAAATTAGGGAATTTTCATCCCGCCGAAGTTTGAAGTCGAAATGACCATAATTTCTGCTCATACTAAGCGACCTTCCCTGGAATGGGAACTGGAATGCGTCCTTGGAATGTGTCCCGGAAATCCCTCTTGGACTGAAAGGGACTTTGCGGACCTTAGGAATCATTGTATTCATTTAGCCTCTGATCCCGCTGCCTTGAAAGTAAAGGACAGTCTCGGCTATCTTGAATCGGTCTAGGGATTTTGAAGGGTGTGTTTAGGTCTAGAGTGTGTGGTTTTAAGATCTCTTTTGGACAGTAGAAATGTGTAAATAAGAGCGATTGAGGGCGATACGTTGAAAAACGTCGATTATAAAGCAAAATATAAATCTGTAAGAAGTAGAAACAATAACAATACACATCCGAATAATGAGAAGCGTCTTTCAAACGGGCAGTTATGATCAGCGGAATGGTTCAAATGTCGTCACAGCCCACCAGATGGTACTAAAGCTCCGCTTCCGTTTCTCTCTCTTGTTCCTCCTCCTCCTTCCCCTCCCCCACCACCTCCTGCTCCTCCTCTCCCCCCCTCGTTCCCACTCTCCCCCACGACGCTTAAAATGAATCTTCTACGACGTCGGAATGAAACGGTTGACATAACGCCAATGGCAACATCATTGGAACGTATTGTAACCCGATCATAACTGGATTTTCTTCGCTGCTCGTTATTCTGTTATGGGGAAATGGCACGAGTCTTCTGAAAGGATTTGTACCGGATTCTCCACACGATTTTGTATAGTTTTCGGGAATAGTTTTAAGAGATGGAAATATTATATATTCATATTCACTCCTTTCCTGGGTCGGGGATTGAACTCTTGTTATTCAGATTTTAGGCAGATTTTGATATATAGGCTGTGAGGCTAGTGAAGCTGATACTGATTTTGTTTGTTTTGTTTTGATTATTTTTGTTCACATTTTTCTCCGTTAATCTATCAAAACGAAGTAAGGCGCCGGTGAAATTTAGTAATATTCTATAATAATAATATAGTTAATAAGACTGTTGTTTTAAGTATGAGAGTCCAGAGAAAATATAATTGCTTTGAAAACGAAATAATTGCTTTCCAATCGGTAATGAAGAAATAACCTTTTGTAAGGACGTTAACTGACCTACATTTAATATCCCATCAAGTCACCCTCCCGAATAGATGAACCTTATCTAACTTAACTAACGTAACCTGGTTCTAGTTTTTTTATTTTTTTATTTAAAAGTCCAAACAGTGTTCATCCACGTCTTAACCCTGCCCTGGAATCAGGGCGGGATCCAGGCTTCATCACGTTCGGTCGCCTGGAACATGGGCCTGGAATGGAAGAACGGGATTTGCTGGACTCGGTTTGTTATCCCCTGGAAGAACCTGTTGGTGCATTCGAGTGTAGAAATGCCTAACCTCAACCCCCATTGGGAAATGACCGCTGCTTTTGGGGCAGGAATTGCTTAGTGAAGGGAAAGATGATTCGATAGAACAGTTAAAGAAAGGAAAGCTGATTTGACATTTTTGGTCATCGGAAATAATGAGAGATTCATAATATTTTGTGCGTCAGCTAAATCCGTTTTTAGTCGACACACGAAACCTTTACAGACTCCCGGATCATACTTCCACTTCACATATAGTGTTTATTTATCTTGATCTACAGTCGACAACATCATTTTACAACAACAGGCGAATTTCTTTGTATCGCTGTCGCTGGTATCGGACAGCAAACTTAAACATGTTTGGTGTATCTTAAATTCAGCTTCCAACTCATTCTTGCCATGAAACCTTTATTTAAAGAATAGAATATTTGATGAGGAACATCCAGAATATTTTGCTTTTCTGCAATTTTTGTTCATTTATTTATTCCCTCAACATTTTTGCTTAATGATTCCTTTTTGCACGAATGACATGAGTGAGTCCTCTTAATCAAGTCATAATTAATACGTGTTATTTTTTTATATTTATTTTTTTTTTGGGCAATTTCCCTCAACTCAAAAATAATATTCTAGTTCATTGGTTAATATTGTGCTTATTCGGAGTTGCTGTTTAGCATTCGTGAGTCATCGAGTATCTGACGAACTTGGGACATTTCATTTCTTTGCTTTTTTCCAACTTTTAATGTTTTTGTTCAGGTTGGGGTTTGTTGATACGATGCATATATAGTTTCTCTCTCTCTCTCTCTCTCTCTCTCTCTCTCTCTCTCTCTCTCTCTCTCTCTCTCTCTCTCTCTCTTTTGATGATTTCAGTCTCATTTTTAAACGCTTGAAACAAATATTACTGAAGCCTTGCCTATTTCCAGTTTACAAGTGTGGATTTGATTTAACTTGTATAGCCTACGCTAATCTATTAATATATTGGGTAGTTTCTTTTCAATAAGGAAGGAAAATAGAGAAGGTTGTAGTAGTCAATTTTAGTAAAGAAAATCAATATAGAATTTCCTATTTGAATCCTCCCGCGCTCAATGGAAACCAAGCTGTTTTATATCACGACATTAGCAAACCTTTCGTCACGTCATAACTACCGAATTGCATCCAGTAATAACCATCCATAAAGAAGAAGGTTCCATAAAAAGAAAGTCCAGAAGAAGATCCAAAAGGAACCAGGGAAAAGGAGATCATGTCCCACATCTCATCGCCCGAGTGAGAGAGCAGCGTCGTTCCAACTTTCAAATGTCTTTTTAATCTCGGGAGACGGAGGTTTTCAGAAAAGTCTCTGGTAAGTTTATCTCGGATTTTGAAAAAGCGATTTGTAGGCTCCCCCCTCACCGCCCCCACCCCTTCTATTTTCTTTGGAATAGAATCGGCCTCTCTTCTGTAGGAAATTAGGCTGTTACTGTTTTTTTTTTTTTTTTTTTTTTTTGCCAATTGTTTTCTTCACTGGAATTCTGTATTCAGTGCAGCCTTCTTTTGTATTGATTCATTCCTCAATATTGGCTATGAAACTACTTTTGCGCATGTCATTCTTATGTGATTAACGATTCATATTCAGTTTTGTTAAATATGATCATTTTTGTGTGAACAACATTCAGGAAAAGAGAAGCTGAAAATGGGATTGAAGTAGTTAATGATGGACAAAGATATATACGTAGAAAGGAAAGTGATACTGCTGGACACTGACAAGTGGAGAGAGAGAGAGAGAGAAACGTGACTTGAGGGTAATTGATATTAGAATTGCTTATGGGCCAGTCTGGTGGCCTAAATCTTTCGTGTCACGTCTTTGAGAGATCTGTCGTTTTGATTACGCATATTTGCGCTCGAGCGTGCGCGAGATGGATTTTTGAGTCACATGATTCAAATTTAAATCCTATCATGGATTGACTGTTAACTTATTTCCCTTTGGAACATCGGATTCAAGGTTTTCAGTGATAAGCGTATTAAGAAATTATATATAATTGTGACTGAAAAAAATAACAAAGTATAACAAGCAGCGACATAATCAAGAAACTGGTAACTGTGTCAAAACAGGAGAATAAAAACCATAATCAGGTTGGGTCGATCGCTCATCCAGGAGAGAGAGAGAGACTACAGACTCGAGAACAAACAGTGACATCGAATCATCCTTCATCTTCCTCTGATCCTCTCATAACAGGGTTGGAACTTGTCCCCGTAATCCCCAAGACCATAAGTTATTTCCCTTTTGGTCTCTCTCTCTCTCTCTCTCTCTCTCTCTCTCTCTGCTCTTTCTCTCTCTCCATTTCCATTTCCAAAACCCAATCGGTTCCAGTCCATGCCGAAGTGAAGTGAGATCCTTCAACGGCACAAGTCCCTTGAAGAGTCTTGAGGACTCTTGGAAGGATCAAGTTCAAACTTCTTAGGATATTAAGTTTAAGAAGTCTGGTTTCTGTTATTCAACGTAGCTTTTTAGTGCTATAATGTATTTTTATCCTATTTGTTTAGTATGATACTGTATCCAGTAAACAATCTTAACTAATTATTTCAACTTATCACACACATATGACAAACAGGCTGAAAATAAATCGATAACTGTAAGTGGAAGACAAACCTTTAGCTGATACTGGATAATCGTAAGAAGCACTGGATAGGACTACTACTATATCTGAAACTTATCACATACATATCACAAACAGGTTGGAAATATTTCAGCGGCCGTAAGTTAAGAAGTAATCTTTGGACAATACTGGATAATCGTATGAAGCTCTGGTAAGGTTGAATACAGTTGAATACAAGTAATTTAACTGTATTTAACTTGTCAGTGATATGTATGCAATAAGTTGTCAACGTGTTTGACATGTTTTACTGTGGTGTAGACGCAACTTGAGAAAGTTGATATGAAGTATTTGATACAACAGCACAGATCTGTTGTTGCCTGTCTGTTGTTTTGAATTGTCTGCAGATATAGTTTTGAATAATAACCCCGATGAAGAATCTTCAGTCCGCGATTTCCTCTCTTTTGGAATTTAGTTTCCGAACTCATAATTATCAACTTTCTCTGGTCGGATTCGACCCCAAACGACGAAGAAGAGTTAGGTTACAGCTAAACATAGCGTCAGTGCACCTAACGAGCTGCACTGTAGGCATTACTTAAGGTTATTTGTAGCGTTCCTTAAGCACCTAGATTCAGTTCTTTTTATTCCTTTGACTGCACCTCCGTTTATATTCTCTTTCTCCCATCTTACTTTCCTTACGACTCCCCCAAGAGTTGTTGCATTGTGAAGCTGAGAGGTTCTCCTGTTATACCTTTAAATAAACCATTTTAATCTCGGTTTCCCTTTCATCCCTGAAAGACTTCATAGGTCCCAGCACTTGGCCTTCGTAGGAATGTGAAGAGGAGGTTTCAGTACTCTCTGATTGTTTATTTGCCTTTGTATTTTACAATCACAGTTTGATCTTGAAATTCGGGTTTGAGATTATCATATCTGGAGAGATTCTCTTGAAGACATCATTTATTCACTGAAATAAAAAAAAAAACCTTGATTTTTCACAATGAACATTCAGTATTGAGAGAGAGAGAGAGAGAGAGAGAGAGAGAGAGAGAATTCAATAGCTATTTATAAAGAAATATGAAGAAGGGAAAGGAAGAGCGCTATGTGAAAAGATATTTTCCCACCGAAGCGCAGATATGATGCTTCTTATTGGACAAGTTTCTTTTGACAGTTCAAAACACGCGTGGGAGGCGTCAGCACAGTGTGGCGTTACTTATACATCGGCACACCTTTTAGATATGATCTATACACCAGCTCAACCTTTTGGTGTACCCTGTACAGCGGCTCACCCTCCTTATGTAACATATACATTGGCCGACCCTCATGGTATGATCTATACAACGACCACCCCACCCTCTTGGCGTGACTCTTGCGACGGCCCCCCCTCTACCCAGCCTCCTTGATTAGAAGTGGCAGAGGACCAAAAGGCACAAAAATGAGTTGCTGGAAAGAAGCGTGTGTTTGTGTTGTTTTGAGGCGAGAGAGAGAGAGAGAGAGAGAGAGAGAGAGGAGAGGAAGAGAGAGAAATAAGGTGTTCCCATTTAGTTGTTGTTCAGGCTTCTGAAGTTATTTATGATTCCCGGGACAGGGGTATTTTGATCCGTTTAATGTCTTCATCTCCCTTTTTGGAGAGGTGAGAAGGACGTCGCCTTTTAGTTTTACCTCCAGTGGAGTCTTCATTAGTCTTATGTCAGATGCTGTGACACAACTGGATGCAAAAGTGTTGTGAAAAAGTTAAGTCTTAAAACAGGAAAATATTTGGTTCTGTAAGACGTATGGAAGGTGCAGATGAGTCCGCAACATATAATGGTGGAGGTTCTCAAAAGATATTTCGTTTTCTGTCAGTTGGAATCGTAAATTATCTCTTTTCGTTTTTATAGTAGTTTTTTTTTTTTTTTTTTTTTTTTTTTTTTTTGTGAGTTCATCCTCACTTGGTGAAGGGTGAGGAGGAAATAAAGTGTAGGCCCCAACGAGACACTCAAGGCTGAACGGGGTTTTATGAATTGGAAGAGAAGTAAATAATTATCACCCTGAAAAGTGAAAGACAGTAGTCAGCTCTGTCAGGGTAATGTATAGGCAAATATGATCCTCATGGATTTCCAGTTCAGTTTTCCATTTGGCGTCGCTGGACGATTAGTCCATTGGAATGATCATTTGCTTTAACCTTTTAATTTACATCTCTCTCTCTCTCTCTCTCTCTCCTCAAACTCGCTCTCTCTCTTATTTCTTCTCTCTCTCTCCTCTCGTCTCTAAAAAACCCCCCTCTCATTTCACACGACTATATTTTAGTTAACCGCCCCCTGTCATTATTCGTAAATTAACCGATTGCTATTAGAGAGAGAGAGAGAGAGAGAGAGGAGAGAGAGAGAGAGAGAGAGAGAGAGATTCAAGTGTAGAGCGTTTATTGAGTCCCATAGTATGACGGACTGAGGCCAATTTCCATTGAACAAATATCTATATGCAAATTAGACGTTGGACGTGCATGTACATAATTGGGTTTTTCAGTGTGCATATTTTATTATATATTGTTTATATTTTCGTGATTGACGTGACTGTTGCTATGGTAAACTATTTTATTTTTATTTATTGATAAAATGATAATTAGTTCCCAAGAACATTCATTGCAGAAAGTCATAGATTTGTGAAGATAGGTTTAGATAGGCCTACAGATTGGTTTCTTTTGGGCTTGTGCTGCTCGTAAGTTAGGAGGTTCTTGTATTTTGAATGAGGGTGAATTTGTGGGGACAGTGGGAACCCCGAGTTGCATTAAGTGGGAACTCTTCTTTAAAAAGAAAAAATTTACTTTTGATATACCTGAAGTGGGAACTTGTATATTGGTAAGTATTGGAAACAAATGCGGGAACGTAGTCTTTGGAATCAAAATATGAATTTATCCTTTTGGGAACACACTGGGAACTTAGCCTTTTGAAACACGGGAAAGAATCGTGCTGGGAAACTTAGTCTTTGGAATTAGATGGAAATTCAGTCCTCTGGGAACACATTGGGAACTCAGTCTTTGGAATTAAATGGGAATTCACTATTCTGGGAACACCTTGTGAAATTTGTAATTAGAATCAAATGAGAATTAAACCTTTTGGGAAAACTGTGGGATCTCAGTTTTGGAATCATGTGGGAATTCAACCATCTGGGAATACACTGGCAACTTATTTATTAGAATCAAATGGAAATACTTCCTTCTGGGAACAAAATAGGAATTCAGTCTTTTGAAACAGTTGGGAATTCAATCCCCTGGGAACAGAGTGGGAACTCATTCTTGTGAAAGGGGACACTCAGTCTCGTAGGCACGATTTATGAATGTGTACTCTGGGGACAAACAGAAACTGACAATAGATATCAGTTGAAAACTCGGTGTTGGGGAGTGTTTGGGAACTCAGTCTCGTGGGAACAAAGCGGGAACGTTTTATTGCCAGATTGAAGTGTGTACGATCATTTCGTTAGTGATGGGGGAAGAAATAAAAGCAATGTGATGATAACACTTGAAATGTTGAATAACTTAACACTTATATAGTGAATGACGTATCTCTTACATAGTGAGTAAACAAACAGTGTATAGAGTGAATAATATATGTATATAGTGAAGAAGATGAAGCTTCAACAGCGAATAAACATAACAGGATATACATATGAAAAACGTAACACTTTATTCAATGTATAACATCACACTATATATAGTGGATAACATAAGGTCTGTTGAACCACAAGACCTCAAATCAGATCCAGTCAACGTCACTCTTTCGAAAAGGACACGAAGGCCTGTTTGTTAACTTGGCACCCCTCTCCCCCTTCCATTCCCCATTAGCTGGGGAAACCCCTCCCCTCCCCTCGTCGTCCCTCCCCTCTTATAGGCAGTTTGTCTATCATCACCTCTACTCATAAAATGCAAATGCACTGGAGGCCATTCGAGCGATGGAATGAGATTCCAACAATGCCAGCGACACATGACACATGATCCCTGTGATGCTTTGTCTGTCTGTCTGTCTGTCCTGACGATGAAATGACAGTGGAATCACGTGGAAGGAAATATTTACCTACGAATAATTGATCCTGCAAAAGTCTGTTTTTATTTGTCAGACGCGACTGAGTTTTG
>NC_087214.1:23719536-23761344 GCF_015104395.2 Macrobrachium nipponense
AACAACTGACTCATAGTGCAACTGCTTCGAGGTTTTCCTCCCGTACACCTTTCACACCTTTTACTACTAATGTTCGTTTCAGCGCTGAATGACCTCATAGGTCCCACTATGTATATCTTAGTTTTACCAGACCACTGAGCTGATTAACAGCTCTCCAATAAAGGGCTGGCCCGAAGGATTAGATATTTTTACGTGACTAGGAACCAATTGGTTACCTAGCAACGGTCCCATCGCTTGGTCTTAGGCCTAAATCCTATATTTATTCATTTAATGCGGACAGTATTTAATTTGGAGTAAAACCGTGACATTTAATAAAAACAATTAGAAGCAGGACATCAAAAACAACATCAACGACAACAGCAACAAACAAAAGTCAAAATGTCGGTTCAATCTGAATCGAAAAGTGTCACAGAAGATACGACGTTTGGGGTAAAATAAAATGCGAAAGGTTATCTCCAATTCAAGCGCTTGAAAATACGAAACGATCAACAGAGACATAAATATAACACTAAACATCTGGAGAAACGTTCATTAATATTCAGAATGTCATAAACATAAACAATATTAGACATTTGGAGAAATATTTATTACTACTAAATCCCAGACTATCTCAAGAACGAAGGCATTTTCAGAAAAAGATAAAAAAATAAAATAAATAAAAAAAATTAATATTCAGAATAGGAAGCTGTCAACTTGCAGTCTGAGACAACAAGATAGTAACATTCAAGTTACTGAAAGAATTAAGGCAAGATTTGTTGCTCTTCAAGAGAACAGTTCACTAAATGGCCCACCCAAATTAATGATCGTATTTCTGATGGTTGGGTTTGAAAAGAAACTTTGCTGAATCTGGGTCGATATTTTGGGTCACGACAACAAATTCTGCTTCGGAAAAACACTTATTACTTAGTTACAACATCAATAATTAAAACTGGCACCGCTACGCCAAAATATTCACTGTGGCCTTGTATAGCAGAGGCAAATATACTAAAAATATCCTTCGAATATTCTTTACGTAAAGGGCATCCAGGACAATATTCGTCTTCCTCTCGTAACATTTTTTGTGAAATATATTAATAATAATAAAAATAAAAAAATAAAAATAATAATAATAATAATAATAATAATAATAATAATAATAATAATAATAATAATAATAATAATAATAATAATAATAATAATAATAATAATAATAATAATATGCATTAAAATTAAAATTTTTTTGTAGCATAGGCTCAATATATTCAAACAATATCTCTCTCTCTCTCTCTCTCTCTCTCTCTCTCTCTCTCTCTCTCTCTCTCTCTCTCTTTACACTGAACTTTATCTGTAGGATCTTTCACACATCATAAATACGCATCACAGTTGACCTTTAAATCCTCCTGACTAAAAATAGCGACACAAAAACCTGAAAAATAGCTGTGGTATTCCTCCCCAATACAAAATGGAGCATTCAGTATATGATGCCTTTGTGAAACTAGGACCGATGAACATCTGAATCCTCAGTTCATGACGAATAAGCACTATTTAATCACCGTGTAATCCTTCTTGCTAATGCTTGGAAACTCAACAACGCGCAGACAGGCCACGCCTGCGTGGAATATCAGAGCTGCATCAGGTACTGTGAGCTTTAAAATGCAAAATTAATTTCGTCATAGCTAACAACACGCCTTCCCAATCCTCACTTTTCAGAGGTAATTCAGATTGCCTCTTTGTTGTGTTACGTGTTCATGTCGTTGAGAGAGAGAGAGAGAGAGAGAGAGAGAGAGAGAGAGAGAGTTTATTGGGGGAAATAATGTCTTCAATACAGATTCTACTAAAATATTAAACATATACAATCAATTTCACAGACGAAAAATATGATTAAACCACGAAACCGTCTTCGATAATTATCAGCAAATACCTGTTAATTAAAGTACAAACCACCCTTGCATTCACGTCAGTTACTTTACTGCCTTAATGCATACCCATCGCTACATCTGCATCACGTGGGCACGCAGACATTATACCGGGGCAGACGGCGTTTGTTTCTGACCTGATTTACGAAGGTTTTAATGGCATCCATAGACGTCGCCCTCTCTCTCTCTCTCTCTCTCTCTCTCTCTCGTCCTCAGCATCCAACGCCACTGTTCATTTATTTGAATTTATGAATATTTTGGTGTGCCAAGGCAAGCCAAGCCAATGCCCAAGAGAGTGAAAAGAGCTGGAGTTGGAGTGGTTGGACAGCAAAATCATGAGCTCCAGAAACTATACGAGATGAAGTATAAAGGCCTAAAATTGGAATTGGGTAAAAAAAATCCCATATTTACATTCAGAAGAGTTAGAGAGGCTAGACAGTAAAATTGAAAAGAGGAGGTGAAAACGGAGGTAAAGTAAAAGGCTATTAAGTGGGCGCAGCTGGGGGCCTGAGGGACGCCGCAACCACGACACTGCAACTGTCTACTTAGTACACTTACGTAGCTTCAACTGTCCAAACGGAGAAATAAAACGAATGTTCAGTCCAATCTAAAAAGTCTAAAACCTATCAATTAGCAAGAGCCATCATCCCTGCAGACAAATAGTAGGCCTTATTGATGAGACTTAGACATAACACTCCATCAATGGACTTTTTAGATGTTGCCTACTCAGATACTGTTTAATTTAACACAGCAGTGGACATTGATGTCAGTTAGATATACGATAAACATGAATGAGTGTTTGATAAGCATTCGCTTGATGGAAAAATAATGTTCTGCATTATACTGTTCAATTTACACATTATAATTATTAGCTTAACACAAGCACAGTGTGCATTGACAGTGAGGGAACTGTCATTTACGGGATGATAAAAACATATAACGTTTATTACTGAACATTTAAGAGGAAATTAAATTTAGAAAAACAGAAAAGGACAGTGATTTCAAATGTTAGGACGCTTCAGGAGCAAGAGTCGTGCTGGCAAAATGCCATCTTTATTATATCAAAAAGTAGTTTGGAAAATTCATGATAAGTTTTCAGACATCCATACAAAATCCTTACTTCGTAAAATTGTTATCACGAAGCGAATATTTCCATTTTGAAGGCGGCAATGGGATGGAAAACATCTTGTGGGTTTGTGATTTTCACCTCTAGGGAGAGAGAGAGAGAGAGAGAGAGAGAGAGAGAGAGAGAGAGAGAGAGAGACTACATGTATATAATAGACAGATAAGATTAATTACAAAAGAATAGGGCAATTACTATATTAGATGAGAGAGAGAGAGAGAGAGAGAGAGAGAGAGAGAGAGAGAGAGAGAGAGAGAGAGAGTATCCGCCAGTGTTACGCTTCAAAACAAGTCGTGAGGGGAAAAATACAAAAAATAAAAATGGAAAGGAGACAACAGCATAATTTTTAAAATGATAAGAAAAAAGATGAATAAAAAAAGTGGGCGGAGTCAACTTTAACAGAATGAGTCCTTTTACTTTCGGTTCCTTTTGATCAGGATTTTTGGGGCAGCGGCACAGGGCAGAAATCAGTCCTCTGATAAGAAGAAAGGATCTAGTTTTGTTTCAGAGTTTTTTCCCTCGATTTTTTTATATTTTTATTCCTTTTTCTATTTCATGGACATGATACGCTCTCTCTCTCTCTCTCTCTCTCTAATGAGATTATAATGACCAATCAAAGAAGCCATCCCTTTTCTTATTAATTATCGTTCATCACAGAAGTCTTCACAAAAGATTAGTTCTTCTAATGAAAAATGAAAGCCATATTTTCTATACAGTTTTTAAAATGAGTTTTATAACACAAATCTATACAACTCTACGACAGGCCAACATTTGATTCATATAATCTTTATATATACATTACACACACAAACAAACACATACAATATATATATATATATATATATATATATATATATATATATATATATATATATATATATATATATATATATATATAATTATAATCACTTTAGCACGGGATTCATTTATCACACATATCCACAGGTGAAAAATAACAGACAGGGTGTAGGTCCTGACCGGTTTCGGCTTTATTTCAAGCCATTGACAATGGGCTTGAAAATAAAGCCGAAACCGGTCAGGACCTACACCCTGTCTCTTATTTTTCACCTGTGGATATGTGATATATATATATATATATATATATATATATATATATATATATATATATATATATATATATATATATACTGTAATATCAGCTACTTAAGTTTTATCTCGTGGCTCCATTAAAGCAAACATTTGTTTATTAATGCTGTCAATATTTTATCAGTTCATTTGAGCTCGAATCTTGGTTCGAGTTTTGTATTGTTGCGCTTCCCCCACCGAATGTTATTTGCTAATTGTACTCCGCCCATGAAAAGTTCTCTTTACACTTTCATGTACGAGTGCTTCGGTAGTTTCATCTTCTGTCTCCTGCCACGTTGGACTGTTTAAGAGGCGATTTACATATTTTTCGTCTGGATGGAGGAAAGATTGCTTTCGGCTCTCCTGTAGAGAAGTTCTAGCCGTTTTTCACGGCCCGTTCATCAGTGTGGCGATCACCACCTTGCACCATTGCTCTGCTACGTATATTTTGTTGGAAGTCTTGCTTCGAGTGGACTCGTCTGCTGCTGAAACATCAATGTCCTTGGATGCATACACCTGACCCCCTTTTGTGGCTGCGGTTGCGTTCTCGTGCTTCCAAGTGTACCGAGACCATCGTACCGAGACGCCTCTAGAATCATCCTACAAACGGCCGTCGTCTCGAGATCTTCTGAGAGTCGTTAGGAGGCCTTTTGGCCGTGAAGAAGAGTAAGCTTCCGATTATGTGTGTTCTTTTTATCCAAGAATAGACTCATTTCCTTGTGGTTGAGCAATAGTGTCCTGGGACGACTAAAGCCGGAGTGCCATCGAAACTATCACTCTTTTACTAAACTGCTTCAGTGCTGAGATTGTGTTTTTGTCCGTACCATGGGAACATATATATATGTAATGGTACATTACCGTAAATATTGTGTTCAGTTAGGTTAAGAATTTCTTTCTTTCTTTAATCTCTCACTTATTACTGACTTAGTGCGGAAGTTGTTTTTCTCCTTCTCCCCGACACTTTCCCTCTAACTATCATTTGAGCGAAGGTTAGCTGTGAGTCGAATGGTAGTTGTAAGTGTATGTGACTGTGCCCTCAGCCAATAATCGAGAACGTGTGCAAGTAACTTCTTATAATAATTTGGATTTTTACGCTCGTTTTCAATTACCCCCTCAATAAAGTGTATCGTAGTAAAAGCAATTTTATTGGAAGGCCCAGTAAACGCCTGGACAAATTATTCTAAATTTAAAGTAAAAATAAGTGTTTTTTTTTGTTAAATATCTCATCAGAATAACAGAGTTCCTAAAAATACATATATGTGTGTGTGTGTGTGTGTGTGTGCATAAAACTGCCTCATACGATGCGTCTTCGATTGATCTACACTTCCTGATCTTAGGCAGTTGTGACCCACCGCAGCTGATTAACTACCGGTACTTAATCCACTGCTTCAGATGGCCAGTTACCCTGACATTTAACGAAACGGCTCCAAAGGTTAAAACTTGCTCGGGTACGAACCCAGGAGAGAGAGAGAGAGAGAGAGAGAGAGAGAGAGAGAGAGAGAGAGAGAGAGAGAGAGAGAGAGAGAGAGAGAGAGAGAGAGAGTGTTTCCAACATCATTCTTTGAGGCATTTACAATATTCTATATTGATTTTTATTTTGTTTTTAATATCCCTCCCACAATATCAGTTAGGCCTATGTGGATTCTGCATGAAAAAACACAAACATCTACTTTTTCAGAATAACGAACGAATTTCCATTCCTATAAAAATGTGGTGAAAATATAAGACCATTCACTATTTATAAATTTATACGATGATTTGTTACCCCAACAGTCCATCCGATAATACTGGTAAATATTTCAAACTCTAAAACAGGAATTTTTCCAATCTGAACAAACGACCTGGCAGCTGGGATCAAATGCATGGCAGAGCATCTCTCTCTCTCTCTCTCTCTCTGACATCATTTTAGGCTTTAACAAGTTTCTAAAATCAAGTCTCATATTGCACCTAGGCCTATGTGGATTTTAAATTAGTTAATAAAGAGTAAACATAATTCATAAGAGTTACGTTGTAATTATATACGAAAACATTAAGTCTTCTTCCTAGCTTAAACCCATTTCTATATGGGGTCGCCATTGCGAATGAGTCGTCTCCATCGATTTCTGTCTTGTGCCTCGTTCTCATTTATACCTTTCAATTCCATATCTTCCCTTACACAATCACGCCATCTCTTTCTTGGTCTTCCCTTCTTCCTTCTACCCCGCACTTCCATGTCCATCGTATGTCTTCCAACATGACGTTCCTCCCTTCGTAACAGGTGTCCATACCATCGAAGCCTTCCTTCCTGTATTTTCTTCGATATTTCAGCTACCTTTGTCGATCCCCTTATATACTCATTTCTAATCCTATCTTCCATGGTTACTCACGACATCCATCTCAACATTCTCATTTCTGCTACATCCATCTTCTTCTCCTCTGTTTTCCTCATACTTGCCGTTTCTGTTCCATATAACATTGCTGGTCTGACCACCGTCCTATGGAACTTTCCTTTCAATTTCAGAGGGACCTTCTTGTCACAGAGTACCCCTGATGCAGGCCTGCAGTTATTCCATCCTGCCTGAAAGTAATATAAAAACGTAAATAATATATGAATAAAAGATATATTAGTGAACCGTATTACTTGTTCACAAATAAAACGTAGGTATAAATTCTATTTCCAGTAAGTCTGTTCCCGTAGGATTACATCCTAAGTCTAGGACGAAGAAGCGTTGGCAACGCTGCCATTCGCACCTGACTCTTCCTCGAAACGGCTCTCCAACACTTAGAAGTTCGGTCCAATTCAATTTTCAATTTACTTAACAACGCGTGTCTCGCCACACTGTTAAGCGGACACAATGTGTAAACAATCTCTCACTTTAAGAGGGGAAACGCTCCTATACATATTTCCAATCCAGTTATCGTTATATAAACACACTTCCCGACGGTTACAAAGTCATCGGTGTTTTCGGTTTCCAATTGGTGTTTCAGTTGAACCAGTGATTTCGTAGTTTCCCGTTTTCTGTTTCAGAGATAAGTGAATTTCTCACCTTGTTTATTCAACTGCGTATCAGTCCATTCTGATAAACGTTAAAATATTTAAATGGGTAATGTCTATATATTCGCCATTTAATTTGAAAAAGCAATACGTAAAGAATTAAAACCTAAAAGCAATCGGAAATCTCTACATTCATAATGATAGCGCTGTCTATGCGAATTCTTCCTGATTTTCCATTTTGGCCAAAAGATTTTCCCCCCAAATAATATTTGTTTCAGTGTAAACCTAACGGTTTTAACTCCATATACCCCTCAGGTTGGACCGAAAGTCGAGAGGTCTTCACTAGGCCTACGATTCCTTCGATCAACAAACTGTTATTTCCAGAATCATCCTCGAACTAACAGAGAAGTCTGAAATGGCTGTTAAGAAACGAATAAATTTATTCAAAATCTGCCTCGTAACCAAGTCTAGAATTTCACTTGTATGTTCGTTCACTATAAAACTTAATGCTACGTATTAAAAAAACTAGTTGGTTAAAATTAGTACCATATCTCTTAATTCAAATGAACGATAGATCGCAAAAACACAAAAAAAAGTCTTGAAAGTAAAAAAAAATAATTCAGGAACTATTTCAAATTCGTCCCAAAAAAACAAAAATTACTGAAATATTTTATAATAAAAAAACGATTAGTTAACGGCACTACCTCATGAAACAAAAGACCTAGCGTCAACAGAACCTTGCAACAGACGTCAAGGGACCAGTGCAGGTGTCAATGGTCCCCTGAGGTCTGTTGCAAGATTCTGTTGCCACAGAATCGCAACAGAATCTTGCAACAGACCATTGACACCGGCACTATTCCCCTGGATGTCTGTTGCAAGATTCTGCAACAGACGTCAAGGGACCAGTGCAGGTGTCAATGGCTCCTTAAATATGTATCCGAGGCAAAAAAAAAAGTCAACACCACAAACATCAGGAAACTTTTTTTTTCCGTTCTGCACAGTCGCCTAGAGGCGGAGAGGAGACAATAGTAAACTCTTATACGAAAAATGAAAAACATTGGATTTTATTTTCGTAAATCTGGAACAAGCTTCGTGCGACAAGAAGCTTGGCGTAGTTTCAAAGAGAGAGAGAGAGAGAGAGAGAGAGAGAGAGAGAGAGAGAGAGAGAGATGAGATGGCTGCATATCATGTAATAAAATTTCAAAGCCTCAAATTCAATCTTTAATAAGAAAATACAACTGAATTAACCTACAAACAGTGGTCGACCAATCTTGTCTCTTAAACATAGGCCTAGGTTGGTTTGGCTCAGTCGAGGATACACCGTACCTCAAACCCAATGGCACACCAGTAACTTATTATTCAATAATAACGACAAAAAATGGCTGTCTATATGTATTCTGCACCATAAATGCTAAAAAACTTACGCTTTTAACACGGAAATACAGCTGAAAGAAGTAGTGTAGATAGATCCTGACCTTGTCACCGTAGAAGAACCAACCACCAGTTGCACGGGAGCCATGATGAGACTTCCCTCAGAGGACTCGATCATTTCTAATTTATCTCCTAAAGCTAATCACAGCTCTCGAATATTCTGAAAACTATTACTGACATGAATTGCGCTTCATTATCCACACACGAAAATAACAGGACGACCCGAAGTAAACACACACACACTACGAAGAACGTTGACACATCGTGCATCTGGCACGTCGCCTCCTTCCACCGCCTCCTTCCACCCTCCGTGGCATTGAGCAAAAACGTCAGTCGTTAAGTTTTTAAATCATTTACTTTTTTAAATAAATAATTACATAATTATTTTTGTTGCTTTATAAGTATATTATATTTTAATCTTTCACTCTACTACTTTTATTTTGTCGTATTAATTAGTCGTTTTATTTGTTGATCTAGAGACTGTAATATAACTAAAGACCTTTGGCTATCCTCCTATTTGACCTCTGACTTCCAGTATGACCTTGACCCTTGCACCCTACCCGTTGAATGCTGGATCCTCATCGCCCCTTAATTACATGCAGGAAGTTTGAAGGCTTTACTCTCAAAAGACATTAGGGGTTTTAGGTTACCTCAGATTTTAAACCTTAAGAAACGGACGGAACTGTAGGTCAGCTGTCAAATAGTCTTGGAAGTTCAAACGGGAACATAAATTAAAGCGCAACTTCGTTAGACTTCCCGCAACTTCTCAAACTTCCTGAGAGAGAGAGAGAGAGAGAGAGAGAGAGAGAGAGAGAGAGAGAGAGAGAGAGAGTTATTCAATGTTTTTGTATTACAAATAGTTTAACCAACGCCTATTATACGTTTATAGGCCTATCACCGCCTTGTTGAGAGAGAGAGAGAGAGAGAGGGATTATGTTTTAGCATTTTAACTAAATTAACCTAGCCTATGTCTATTTCACACATTTAATAGACCTGTCACACTCAATGAAAAAAATATCAAAATTAAAAACTCAGCAGCAATTATTTAAGCCACATTGGTTAATGAAAGCCACATTAATAAGTAAATAATATCAACGATAAAATCGAATAAAACAATTTAGTAGTGAAAATAAACGAAAATAAATAAATAAAAAAATGACCGACCAGAGTCTGTCTCTAATCCATAACGGTGGTGTCAGGTCACGTGACTTGATTTCATAGGTCAGGATTCTTTATAATAATCAATAAACAAATAAGTAATACCTTTACTTCAAGGCCTTAAACTATACAAAGCTGGTTCTGAAAAAAAAATAAACGAATAAAGGGACCCAATCATTTGCTCAAGTCAAATGAAAGTTGAGTATCCTAAAGATGGCTTCATTAGTCTAAAAAAAAATTGCCACTAATAAAACTCCAATTCGTTGTAGTAAAAATCTGATATTAAGTTTTTATGAATAAAAAATAATTAATTAATTAATACACAGCTTACTATTGAAACTCCAAATGTTTCATATCAATAACAAGCATCCAAAATACATGATGCAAATCATTTACGCAAATAATAATAATAATAATAATAATAGTAATAATAATAATAATAATAATAATAATAATAATAATAATAATAATAATAATAATAATCATAATATAATAATAATATAATAATAATAATGTTCTCGCAGAAAACCTATTACATTTCCTTTTTTTAACAACAAAGTATTTGATCTGTTTTTTTCAAGACTATAATATGATCCGTGGATCATAGTCAACCTTTCATTAAAAAAATAAATCACCAAAATCCATCTAGAAATTTTGGCTTGAGAGAGAGAGAGAGAGAGAGAGAGAGAGAGAGAGAGACGTAATAAGTAAATTCAGATCCCACATTTTTCATAGACAAAAAAAGAAAAAAAATAATGATAGTTATTTCCCACTGAAGGCCTCTGGTTACGAATTTACTGTTTGACAAGAATATTATTCATATGAGCTTTATAAAGTCATCATAAGAATTTAATAAAATTACGAAACTGTCTCGAAAAATTTGACCGAAAAATCAGTTTAATGTTATCAAAATATTTGGAAAATATTAAAGATTTGCGAAAGACCTCAAATAGTAACATTATTTTGTTGTCCAGTCCAGGGACAGTTCGTCGAGGTGAGGTTTATTGTCTCTGAGGAAACAGAAGACGGCGGACACATGATGACGTCAGACCTTCCCTGACCTCGAACAAATACAGCGAACGACGTCATCTCTCGTCATATTAGGAAAAGGATGAAAATTTTTATGTTTAATTCCCACTGTCCAAATCACCCCACGCATCTGACCCTGTCAGGTCTGTTTAAAGTTTTACACACACACAAAAACAACGGCCCAACCCCCTTTTCTTTTGGTGTTAGCCACACCAGCATGATGACACTTAAGACCTGACTATTCTTGGAAATGAACCTATTCCAGGGAATACGTTCGCTTGTTTGAACACCTGTACGTACAAGAGATAGATACGTCATTCCTTTAGATCATCCTAAGAGACGATATTCCAGTCGACACGATGCGTTTTTCACCTTTCTGGAAAAGCTAAACATCTAACTCGCGTGTTTATGTGTGAGTAGATGTTGACATTCCTCTCTGCCGCTGCTTCAAAGCAAACACGACTGCAGATGCTCCTAAGCATTTGCATAAGTATTTGCATACAAACTAGAAACCTGGTTCCAGAATTCCAGGATCCATAAATCCTGGAGCCTTTAACGGCGAAGAATATCCTTCCATGACACTGATCCTGCACTCTGACGACCCTCCTCAGTCATACAAAACCCCAGAGTTTCTGATTTGACGAAGTTTCAAGCTAAAAGGCTTCAGACAGTTGGAGGAGGGAGTTGGAGAGGTTGGACAGCAGGATAAAGAGCTAAAGAAAATAGAGATCAAGTCCAAGAATCTAAAAACTGGGAGAAAATCCCAGCTGCATTAAAGATTAAGTCAGAGAGGCTGGACAGCAAGACTGAAGGGAGGAAGCGGGAATGGAGGTAAAGTAAAAGGCTAAAATGTGGCTTAACAAAGGTAATGAGACTACCAAAAATAGATTAGTGACATCACTCATTGATGACCAGATTCGGTTAAAAAAAGGTTACTAATATTTCAAAAACTTTGTTGAATTAGACAATTTCAGAAGAATAGAAGCTGAGAAAAAGGAAGTTTGTAATTGTTAGTAAATCTTATAGTTAATAAAACAAAAACGTTTGTTACGAAAGCAATCATTACTAAAACTACAAAAGCCTATACAGACCTCCTCATTTATTACAAAATAAAGCAGAGTTAACGTCAACCACTGGCATACAGAGTTCCTCGCGAGAATAAACAAAACACAAGACAGTTGACGTACTGACACAGGAACTGAAACATGATACCCCATAAAGTGGCAAATACTGTGAACGCTTTCTGATAAACAAACAAGAACACAAACAAACTTTATAAGCATTCCAAGAGCATCTGCCTCATTCATAAGAAATTCTGGTTCACTTCCTCTGGGAAAGTGCCCACGAAATCCTCGGAGGCTCTCCTCCGAAGACAAAACAGCGGAGGGCGTCGAATAAAGCGGCCGTTATGGGCCTTTTGGGACCATTGAGGGCCACCAAGAGGCCTGAGGAGGATCAGGAGGGCGAAGAAAGAAGGAAACAGAGGCGGTCGTGAACGAAATTCGTAAGCAGAAAAAAGTTTCAAATAAAAGACGAACAAATTGGACACACTTTGGAATGGAGCTATAAGAAATAAAAAAGTTTCTTCAAAATAAATTAAGCTTTCTCTCTGTAAGATGAAAGGAAGAGGAGGGAGCGAGAAAAGACTGGGCCACTTTCAGTGGCCGATGGCCGCCACACATAATGGCCACTATTTTCTAGAGGACGACATTAGTTTGACTCGGCAGGCAGACGCTAGACCTAGTGGTCTTTGCACCTAATGGTAAAAATTTCAGTCAGCGACCTGAAGTGGAGAACTAACCTTTGGCATGTGCTGGATAATCGTATGACGCACTGGTTAGGACTCCCAAGAAGTCGATGACTTGTATTCAACTTGTTGGTGATGTGTGCAGTAACTTATAAAAATTTTTATGGCATGTTTTACTGTTGTAAGAAAGTACTTTGAGTCTGTACAAGTCTGTAAACAACTGTCAGTTCATCTTTTCCAGGACCTACCTCTTCATTTCCAGGATACACCCCTCCTTTCCCAGGATCGACCCCTCCTCTTCCAGGACCAACCCATTCTTTTACAGGACCAACCCTTCCTTTTCCAGAGCCCATCCCTCTTTTTCCAGAGCCCACACTCTCTTTTCCAGGACACACCCCTCCTATTCCAGGATCCCACTTCACCCCAGCCCCCAGAAAACTCCTGGGTGCCTCGTTGTTGTCAGCAATAAAACCCGACCTTCCCTCATCTGAAACTGCTGACAGCATGTCCACCGCCTTCCATATCGGATTTTATTAAAAACACCTCTCCCTCCTCCCTCTCTCCTACCATCCCCTTCCTAACCTACATCCCCTCCCGCCTTCGTCTTGGGGCGGAAATATTGGGGAATCTAAAGGGATGCCTTGCTTTATATTAAAGGATACTGGACCGATGGGGAGACCGTCTTTTTAGAGCAAATGTGAAAATATTGACAAAATTACAATATTTTTTCGATTATAGTCATGACAGTTTCTGTCAGATATTTAGATGAAAGGTTGAGTGGCATTTACATTTCAGATTTAATTACTTATTTATTTTATTATCTTTTAATCTGAGGGCAGACAGGCTAATTAAGGTATGGAATCAAATATGATAATCTGCTGTTTTATTTCAAAGGACAATCAGCAATCAACCTCTCTCTCTCTCTCTCTCTCTCTCTCTCTCTCTCTCTCTCTCTCTCTCTTTCTGTCCTTAGCCTTGTTGCCCGTAGAATGCATCCAGTTCTCAACTGGGAAAACAGAGTTCGATTCCGAAACCCGAAACCGAGGGAGGGGGGGTGGGAATAGGGACGTGGGGGGCGGAAAAAAAAAGACTGGGTTTATCTCCCTAACTAAAGTGGGCCTCTGTGACCCATAGAAGTGAATCATGTACCAAGCTGTTAGACGACTGATGAGGGTCGCAGTTGAGTTAGAAAGAGAGGAAGAGAGAAACCAGAAAGTTAGACGTGAGGTTTGACTGCTCTGTCGAAATGAAGTACCTCGTCGGAGGGCCTCGATGAGGTAGTTTGCCAATTCTGACTTTTCCTTCTCTGCTGGAATATACAGGAGAGACGAAAGTAAATAACAGTTTTTTGTTTATGAGGAAAAGGCAAATGTATGGCCTCATCACATTAGCGAGGCAGAGTAGTGGAACAGATCATTTAACTGATAAAACTACAAGCCTAATAGCTAGAAAAAAATTATACTCGAAATAATTAATAAAAATAATCAATAAAATAGCGTGGAATTATCAGCCTTCGGCGCTGACATATAATGAGCATCAATTTCTATTTAGATCTAATTAACGAATATCACCAAAAACATCACGAAATCTGCAAATTTGACCCGTCTGAAAATGCCAAAACCATTATTTCTCCTCTCGACTCAGGCGCATGCGCACAAGACACCGACGAATTCGAAGAGATTGGGGGAAATAAATCTGCTCCATGAAGAAGAGTGACGGTGACAGGTCTCGATGAGAGCAGAGGAATGATGCAGTCTCGAATTTTATTTCAACTCCAAGTCAATAACTAAACAAATGACGTTCAAAATAAGATTTATTGACGGAATTTAACTGCTTAATTTCAAGACAGAACCTCCATCCCCACCTACCACCGAGTTCAGTCTAATTCAATTTACGTCAACAATAAGTTTCTGATGGAGCGTAAATGATTTGACAGTTGCTCGATTTTGTGAAGCATGTGTCGAGAGAGAGAAAGAGATGAAAACCAAAAAACAAAAGACCTACAGGGCGAAACAAAATGAAGTTACAGAGACTTTGAATAACTGACGTCAAATGCTGTAACTGTATACATTCATCCGAGGGAAGATTTCATTGTTCAAGATACAACCAAAAACTGATTGCAATCAAGACTAGCCAAGTTTCAAAGCCACGTAACCACTGTTAAAAACTGGGGGGGGGGGGGGGGGGGGAGAGAGAGAGAGAGAGAGAGAAGAAAGAGAGAGAGAGAGAGAGAGAGAGAGAGAGAGACTCTCAAAGGGTGTATATATGGAGTAGCCATGAGGATCAAACATCGGGAACTGCTACTGAAACATGATCTTGGAGGAGGAGGGCGCCTTTGTGCTTGTAGAATGCAATCTGCTATCTACTTTAGCTCCTTCTACCCGCCACTGACATCCTCAACATTATCCATCAATTATAATAACTAAATACCACAAACTAAATCTCAGTTTTTTAGGTAAATAAACCTGATATTCTCTGTCTGCTGGGAAAGGTTCCACCTCATCGGCCGACAGATTCCCCCCGTGCAGGTTGGCAAAATAAATCCTAGGTACCCGAGAGGAGCCGAATAGGATATGTGGAGGGGTGTGTATCTAGTAGGGTAGGGGTAAGGAAGGATGGGGCTTAGGGAATAGGGGGAGGGGAGGAAAGGTTCCGGGAAACAAAGGGAGATATCCTCGTTTATCTCACTTGGGGCAATTTGGGGAGAATTAGAATCGGTTAGTGAGGCGTTGAACGTATATGACATGGATATTGTAGTCTCTCTCTCTCTCTCTCTCTCTCTCTCTCTCTCTCCTCTTCTCTCTCTATCTCTCGCCCTAACGAAGAACTTGCAAAAGAATGGACTGTTTTCGATAAAAATGTCAAAAAGTTTAAAAGATTTAAAACGAAATATTGTGAAAATTTATTTCATAACTTTTAAACAGAAAGTAAATGGATAAAGCTATGCCTTACTCTATTGGTAACTTACTCTGATTTCTGTTAAAATGATATTATGGCTAACAATAAAAATAAGCAATATCAAAATAATCCATAAGACTATAAACAAGTAAATAAAAGCACTTATTGAACAAATATATAACTTAAGTAAAATAAAAGAAAATAAAAATATTATTATTACACATCTTCTAATTAACGATTTATACCAATAAAAAATCACATTAATGATGCCATTAGAAGCTGGACATAAGAGGATCAGTCCTCAGTGGTGGGTAATAAACGTTCTTTATGAAGGTATTAATGTCCACTAATTATACCTACTTATATCTCTCATCTACACTATTTATTCTTCAAGTCATCTGGCAACAAGCAAAACATTCTTTATTTTGCACCAGAAAGCAAGCAAAGCAACAGGAAAAACAGAAATGATTTCTCGGTCAAAAAATCTATTATACTTTTCATTCTTAAAACCTCAAAACTTCCACCTTTTGATTTCTTGAACTTCCCACACAGGAACAGTGATGAAGGACTCTCCCGTTCCCCTCAAATAAAAGGATCACCAGGGAACGAGAAAGAAATCACGAGAGAAGGCGATTAGTGTCTTATTGCATAGGAAGCTTCAACATTGGTGTCCATCAGCGTTAGCTTGTACAATCGAATTTTAAATGGTCTGGGATTAGTTATATGTGGGAGTTACGAACAATTACGAGGAAATGGATGGAAATACACGAATAATACACTAACCAATCTAAACGCAATTGCTCTCTCTCTCTCTCTCTCTCTCTCTCTCTCTCTCTCTCTCTCTCTCTCTCTCTCTCATACTTTTAATGGTAAAACATACAGTAATTATGAAGTCAGTATTTTTCAGAAGTAATGACTAAAATAAATAGAAAAATGAAAACAAACGACTAGCAATAGTAGAAGTCCTTACCCACAGTTCCTTAAGTAATGCCACAAAAGAGAAACATACCTGAAAATAAAAAGAAAAAAACACTTTAGAAAAAAGATATGACATCAAAAATGCATAAATTATTGACTCTACCTTTTACCTTGTTATTTTTGGTTTCATCGTTGTCCTAAATTTGCCTTTCCTCGGAAATAACAAAGACAAAGGGAAAGCTAAATATAAGCCTCTTCTCTTACACTCCAAAAAAACAAAAGGGGAGAGAGAGAGAGAGAGAGAGAGACACGGTTATATGATCTACATAATAACAAGGACTTAGGCCCCCCTACTGTTCTTATTACTATACAAAACAAAAAGCAATTTCCTACTCTTGACAGAGGCCTTAATTTATTTGTAAATCAAAAAAATAGAGAGAGAGAGAGAGAGAGAGAGAGAGATAGAGGAGAGAGAGTACTCAAAGACACTGACTACAACCCAAATGTAACTTAACCATAATTTTTCGACAAATCTTTCTTACTTTTAATTTAAACCGACATCCAGGTTCTATGCATTTAGATGTTGTATAATGCAGTATCGCACGCACAAACACTACAAACACACACACAAACAGACAAAGTCAATACAAAGCGAAAAAGCCTGGGATCCAGATCACGTAAGAAGCGATTCCTGATAAATATTCATTACAACTTTTCATTCATTGCTGAAAGTGATCATACTTCTGACAGGCGCTTATTCCGAGAGTTTGACAATCATTAGGTGTTCACTTGGATTCTCTCTCTCTCTCTCTCTCTCTCTCTCTCTCTCTTTTCTTTTTGTTTTTTTTATTTTTTTTCATCTTCTGTTATTTAGAAGTTGACAGCAGTGGCATTACAATATACATACATACATACATACATACGTAAGTGCATTTACACTCCAAAAAATATACCCCACAGTTATTTCGAAAAACGGAATCAGGATAAGTACAAAATGATCACACTTTATCGTGAAACAGAAACAGCAATGGACCATTAATGCCTCCTACATATCGCCCTAAATGTGGTTGGCATCAATTACATTATAATTACCATTGAGGCCATTTCCATTTTAATCACGTTTCCCAAAGTGAACAGAATTTAATGCCAACAGAAATTTTTGTCTTGGTGACCAGCATCTAGAGAGAGAGAGAGATTGAGAGAGAGAGAGAGAGAGAGAGAGAGAGAGAGAGAGCAACGCTCAAGTAGGAGTTTGATGTCAACACCTGTGACATTCCTGTTGAAGCAAAAGAGCGGAGGCGCCTGAAGGGCTTACGCCCTTTTGGCAACAGTTGTCGATAATCTAGGTTCTTTTTTTTCATTTTTTTTTCTTTTAATCGACAGCCGGGTCGGAAACAAGCACCGACGCCGTCACCCCAGGCCCACCTATGTCAATAACCCTTTGGTGAAAAGTTATGGATGATCAATACATTTTAGGTTTTGTACTAATATTTGCGCTCGATTTAAAAAACGCATCGTCTTTTGTTTTTGATGAGAATTTGGGCAATGCCGAGTGAAATGATAGTGGAACGTTGTATATGCCGAAAATCAAATCCTTTATCTCATCTTAGATAAAATCCTTGCATTATGGGCGGTAATTGTCGTAAGAAGCTACGAGAAGCAGACAAACACCAATGTTTCTCCTTCAGAAAAGATTTCTCTCTCTCCCCCAGTTTGAATATGATAATGTGTTGGTTATCCAGAATTTGAGGATTGCAAGCTCTGGTCTCAATAAAATTATAAGTATTGTTTCCTTCTAGGATCGGAAATTACATCACCCCACAACGGGCGTCTTCCCATTAAAAATCACCAACAATAAGAAAAGGCCTTGGAGGAAGCTGATTTATTAATTCCTCTAATTCCTCGAGTCAGATTATGATATGTTCTATTTGGAGGTAAATACAGTGAACATATGGTATATTTCTTTTTCAGAAAAATCTGAATAGCAACCACTTGTAAGTCTGTTTGCAGTGGATATTTTTTGAGAGCTGTATCTCGCCTAATTAACATAGCACTTCCACCATGAATCCCTACTTGCTCACCATAATCAGAATGCTAAAAAAAGTATTCTTTAGGACATATGTTTTTTGTCCAAGCATACTCTCTTGCAGGGCAATGCATATTGGTTAAGTGTCTTCGATTAAAAATTTTTAAAGATTCTTATCTTTTACAAGTTTTAACCTGGGGATATTGCTCTGGATAACGATGGATTTCTGAGAGGAAAGTTCATTACTTTCATTTTCACTTTATCTTTTCTTTTTTTCTGATGTTTTCTCTCTTTTCCTATGATATGATTGGGCCGCCGGTTCCATTGGATGTAGTCAACTGTATTCCTTTAGGTATCTCTGCTGTACATGATTTAAGAACCTGTGGTTTTGGTTGCTGGAGTGATGTGCTATTTTCATTATTTAAAGAACATCCCGCTTTAGATTTATCATCACCATACTCCTCTACACGTAGCGTTGTCTCAGCTGGTTTGGCTTTGTGACTGACTGCATAGTGCTGTTGTTTTTCACTGCATGAATAGCTGGCACTTGTACACTGGGCTATGGCTTCTTAATTACTGATGAAAATGTAACTCCCGGTCTTATTGAAGTTCTAATACTTTCTTTCTAGCGTCTTGAACGAAATTTTTTCCATAACTTTAACTGTTTGCCCCTCCTTCTCTAAAATAAATTTCACGCAACTTTTTGAGGATGCAGGATGGTTTCTCCACAATTGATACAAGACGGTGGTCATTGCATGGTCCATATGCTTCTTTGCCCACAATTACAACATAAAGCAGGTTCTTCATCTATTTTCTTTCAACATTTCTTGATCAAATGACCAAAACATCTGGCAGTGGTAACATCTCAAAGGTGATGGTATGTATGGCTTGACTTTGAAGTTCAGCCATCCTGCCTTGATAGCATTAGGTAATTTAAAGGTGTTAAATGTGAGGATTAGCGTTGCCAAAGGGAACAATCTGATCCCGTACCTTCTTTCTCATTTCTGACCACCTTTGCCACATTCTGTTCCTCTTAATTCCTGATGAATTTCTTCGGTGCCAAATAATAAGAGCAGTTCGGGAGCATATAATATAAATCCTCCCGACTTTGGTTATGAATAGGTAGAGGGGAAACACGTAACTTTTCGCTCTACTAAGGTATTCATCTTGAGCAAGTTTTTCACTTTGTTCAGTGAGGAGACTTCGACTAATAGGGTCTCATACGCCCTAGGGGTATAAATGGATATACACCTCACCCTCAGTGCTAAGCGTCGGGTACTCGAGTTCTACAGGAGAGGTGGCGTGCCGTCTATCCTCACCTTCATCAAAGCCCAAAGCACAAGTCAAATCATATTCAGAACCAAGCCAAAAAGCATTAACATAAAATCAACATCTAAAATGGGAGGAGGAGGTAGAAAAATAGAAATAATTTACAGCAAGAGGAAAAGGCTAACTAATTTTGTTTGACCAACAGCTGGGTCTCAAGGCGTTGCCATCCCCATCAGGCATCATGGCCCAGCTGCGGTCCCTAAGCCCCTACCTACGCCAAGGGGTAGCATCTAGGGGGCTGCATCACGAGAGCACGCAGACATTATACCGGGGCAAACGGCGTCTTGTTCTGACCTGATTTACAAAGGTTTTAAGTAGAAAAAATTTTTCCATCAGCTGTGAAAAAAAATTCCACTGACAGATAAAAAAAACTTTTGTTTCGCATGATATATAAATATAAAAAAACGGGGGAGGCGGGAGGAGAAAGGGGTATTCAGAATAAATTCAATTTGAGGACCGAATGTCGTACAATAGAGAGGAAGAAGAGAAGGATTCTTCCTTCCATAAAAATCTGGTTGGAATTTCCATCGCTCGTTGTTCTCGCCTCTCTTCAATAAAAAAAATCAGCTTTTCCCAGGAAATATATTGAAATGAATGAAGTGCACTTTTACAGATCCACAGGGATAAACAAAATGGAATTTAAAAGATCTTTAATAATTGCCACATAAGACTGTAGCACTACATCAATATGAGGTGAAATTTAACTGTCAGGATACAAGCAAAATTGATTGCAATCAACCTAATAGTTTCAAAGCCACGTAACTGCTGAAAAAACTGGAGAGAGAGAGAGAAGAGAGAGAGAGAGAGAGAGAGAGAGAGAGAGAGAGAGAGAAAAGAAAAACTAAAATAATCTGGCTAAAATTACTCCACGAGTCCAGTAAACTTCAGTAATTTAAGCAACACAAAAGCATTTCAATTGGACTGCAATTATTGTATCACTTGAAAAACTCCTTAACTTAAAAGAAAAACAAACTTGACATATCCATAAAATGTCCACGCTTGGGTAGTAGTGGTCAATGGTAGTAAATATTAGTAGTAGTAGTATTAAAATCGTGATAAATATGACTAATAGTATGCCGTGAATCATAGTAAATATGAGTAATAAATCGTAGAAATCTTGCCCTTGAAGACCCAAGAAATAATGAATGAGCGTCTCTTGGCCATGAATGAAAGTGTTCTCGTCAACTCAATATAGCAACATCATTTTCTTACTGACTGAGAGAATGAATCAAGTGTAGGGGGAAAAACAGAGGCTGGAAAGAGAGTGAGGAAGAATTAGAGGCTTATCACAGAGACCCCATCCAGATATGACCTGGAGTGATAATGATAATGAGTCCCTCAGTCATGATCAATGGTGACGTTGAGAGGTCACAATTAATTAGATTTTCGTCCTCATCATAATCAACTGAGAGGAAGTCTTTGCGGTGGAGGGGGGTGGGAGGGGTGGGGTTTAGCGCCGTTTGATCTGGTGCCCTATCAACCATAACCAAAGTCATTATATGATAGTGATTGCACGATCTCTCTAGAAGTGAAGGCAAGAGACAATCCAGAATTGGTCTCCTTTCGTTGTTTGATTCGGGATTCAATCCTGGATATGTTTAGACGAGCCGAGGAAGGATATGAGAGAGAGAGAGAGAGAGAGAGAGAGAGAGAGAGAGAGAGAGAGAGAGAGAGAAAGCAAATCCTCTTTTATCTAGAAAGCAAATCCTCTTTTATCTCGGCCAAAGTTGGTTTTAGGGAGATCTGAATTCGGAATGAAAGCGTCCAGGCTTCTATTTCAGGCTTAATCCGATTTCTAAGTTCCAATATTATTCTTTATTTCTTAAGTCTGACAGTCAATGGGAGGATATTCTCTTCAGTTCTTTATCCTGAATAAAAAATAACTAGAATTGGATAAATGGACTTAAGGAAGCCATTAATGATTAATTATTCAAAAAATGAGAGAGAGAGAGAGAGAGAGAGAGAGAGAGAGAGAGAGGATTCTCAAAGGATGCATGGTAGTAACCATGAGGAACATGATCTTGAAGAGGAGGGCGCCTTTGTGCTTGTAGACTTCAATCTGGTATCTACTTTAGCTCCTTCTACCCCACCACTGACAACTCAACGTTATCCATCAATTGTAATAACTAAATATCATGAAACAAAATCTCAGTTTTTTAAGGTAAATAAACCATGGATATCATCTTCAGTTCCCACACATCGAGCCTCCCTAGAAGAGAAAGGTCTCACCCCATCATCGGCTGACATCTCCCTTGATTTTCGTGTATATAAATCCTATTATCCTAGATACTTGAGAGGAGGCGAATAGGATGTGTGGGGATGGTGTGTGTAGGTAGCAGGATGGAGGAAGGATTGGGGCTTAGGATGACGGTAGGAGGAATGGTCGAGAACAAAATGAGATATTCGTCGTTTATCTCACTTGGGACAATTTAGGGAGAATTAGAATTCGTTAGTGAGGCGTTGAACATATATGACATGGTTAGTCTCTCTCTCTCTCTCTCATATTTTGTGGTAATTCTGTAATTACTTACTGAAATTAAACTTTTTTTCTAGTATTAAAGACATACATACGCAATACACACACACCACACACACACACACACACACACACCACACACACACACACATATATAATATATATATATGATTATATATATATATATATAGATATATATATATATATCATATATATATAATAGATATATATATATATATATATATATAATTTGTATGCATGTACATGTATGTATATATATATATATAGATATATATATATATATATATATATATATATATATATATATATATATATATATATATATTATTTGTCAATGTAAGTATAAAAAATTGTTTTTATTTCAGATCAGCCTTGGTCGAGTGTAATATTTCTTTATTTTTATGTTTAAGTATTAAGGTACATAGTTCGTTGTGCATTACTTTGAATAGTTGTGATAGTGATGCTGTTGTTTTCTTCCTGAGTAGATAATTATCAAACCACCCTATTAACGCTTTGTTATTGTTTACTTTCATTGGAGGGTGAGTGACGGTGCGAGTGTTGCGCTGGAAAAGTACGTCGCCTTCCCAGAACAGTTCGGGCTGTATCGTCATCCCAGAAGGACTAGTGCAGCAGCCACCTCGGAATATTTGATTTTGATAACACTACGTTGTTTTGGAGGATTTATTTCTTCATATTCCTTGAGGTTGACCCGCCGGTGTATGAAGAGCCACCTGCGGCATATGTATTGATCACGGCTTTCATCTCTGCCTCGCAAGGACTTGTGTCACTTGTGACCTGCCCCCTTGCTTTTTCCCCGTCGGAGGAGTCCATGGGTTGACAGGGCTGGCGAGGATCCCAGCTCTGTAGGAGAGGGCTTCTGCCGTGCCCGGCGTACTAAGGGTCTTGGTGCTGCTCTGCACGTCTGGCTGTCGAGGCTCGTGAGGAGTCACGCAGGGAGGCTAACACTAGGTAAGGTGTTCGAACTTTATATTTTCCTTTGGGAGACGTCTGCTGCTTATTGGTCTGACCAGTGTTTAGTAGCTCCCTTAATGTAGCAGACTGGTGGTCTCCAGCGACTCCGTGGACACCTATCGACATCCTCCAAAGGAATTAGTAAATTGGTTATTCCTTAACATAAGCGTATAGGATCTATATATATCCTTACTTATATTGATATATGTTACAGTTTTTGATGGTATACCCTGTTATGATTGATTTGTGGTCGTGCGTGAATTTAGATTTATTAATTAGGTAGGTAATTTTAAGGTTTCACTTTTATTGAACTCATTACTTCTTTCTAGCTTTCTTAGTTTTAGGCTAGTGTATTCATTTGGGCCCGCTCTATTAGAGCTATTTATTTGCTAATTACCGTGTTTTCTATTATATTACTGGTTTAGGGTTTAGCTTTTTAGTTTTAGGGGAACCTTGTGTTGAAGACATGTTAATCTGTCTTCTGGGCATATAATTGCCCATATAGCTCTCTGGATACTTGGTTCATTTGTACTTGCACAAGGTTGATTTAGTATTAAGTTTTGTTTTTATAATAAATATTGTAGTTTCTTGGTGTTTGTTTACCACATTCCCATTCATTGTGTTGCATTATTACTGCTACAATCCCTAAATAACATCTTTAAAAGATTCTGCAGAACGGTTCTCCTAGGGGTCGTAACAATATATATATATATATATATATATATATATATATATATATATATATATATATATATATATGTATATATTAATCTTATATATATATATATATATATATATATATATATATATATATATCTATATATATATATATATATTATATATATATATATATATATATATATATATATATATATATATATATATATATATATATATATATATATATATATATATATATATATATATATATATATATATATATATATATATATATATATATATATATATATATATATATACACGTTTTTTCCTCGCCTTGCCTCTCCAGAAATTGAAATTTTTCAGTTAGCTAGGAGCAGCAGCCATTTTACTCCCCCTTTTACGACTTGGGGGGATCGGGATTTCCGTTCTTCTCCAAAGGTGGTGGGGGTATAAAGACGTTAAATACTAGAGACCTAGTGAAGAATAAGAGGGGCAGGTCACAGGGGTTATACGATAACGGCTGCTGGGTGGGCCTTAGGTAGTCTTAGCTTTAAGACCTCATACTCCCACAACTTTGATCTGGCTGTTTTTGCATCTTTCCAGACAATGCCGCAGCCGCGCTTGATCCCAGGTCCCCCGCGAATGCCCTGACTCGGCATCAGTCGCTCCTGGGTCCCATAGCGGTCAGACGTGTCCGCAGCTGACGTGTTCCAGCCCTTTGTCCTCATCGCTGGTTGGAGCCCTCTTCAGACATCAAGCTCCAAGAACAATCCAACTAAAGTACGTCTAGAAGTTTCAAATTTCAACCAGCCCCTATCTCTCCAAGACGAATCTTGCTCTTTTCCTTTTCAAATTTCAATTTTCTCACTTCTCTAACGAACATCCTTTTGTCAACCCTCGTAAGCACCTGCTCCCCTTGTGACTTGCCCAAGATCAACGAAGATCTTCATTAAGCTATTATTTCAACTTAAGCATTAGATCTCTCCCCAAATTATCAGCATTGTGTATGATTTCAGAGTAAATTTCCCTCCATAGTGCATTAGTCATAAATGTTGTTTTATGTTGTGTGTAACCTGGAATTCATTTCCAGATTTCCAACTGCCGGCTCCGTGCCTTCCTGCATCCTTGCTAAGCGCCCCATGACCTTGGAAGATATCATCAAACTTTCGGAAACCAGCCCCATCGAGTGTGAATTCGGCCAGTCTCTCAGGTTACCGTAAATAATGGAATAATTGAACACAATACTCTGTGCCCTATCCACGTGGCTTATCTGCCGTTCCGTTTGTCTCAGGATATTCAATTTTGTGTAAATAAACTAATTAAGATTTACCTGGCTGGTTTCATGGCGACCTTCAAGCATTAGACAGTTTACTAACTCAAGTAAGTCAAAGCGCTTCATTCTTACTCAATATCCTTACGTCGTGGGCGCTGTGGCGGACATTTTGCAGCAAGCCTTAATGTTTAATTCACAACAAAACCCATCCAAGACACCACACACGTAAAAAAATATCTATGCAAATACATTTTCGTCTTCCTTAGTACCTTACCTTATGTCACGATTCAACTGGAAAGAAAACGTACCTACAATAAAAGAAAAAAAATACCATTAGAAAAAACATGATATATTAAATTACATAAATTATTCTGTGTACCATTTACCTTGTTATTTTTTGCTTCCATTATTGTCCAACAGTTGTCTCTCTCAGAAAATAAACTAAGACAAGAGGAACTGGAAATGGCCTCTACCCTGTCACTCAAAAATAATGAATATGAGAGAGAGAGAGAGAGAGAGAGAGAGAGAGAGAGAGATCCTGGCAGACCATCGCCTCGCACTCTCATGTATCCAAGGTACTAATTCACGTCCATCTTTCGGACGCAACTTTTCTCTTTTGAACGTAAACCAACATCCAGGTCCTAAGTATTTAGAAGACTGTATCAGGCATCATCAACACAGATCATCAATGCTGAACGAAAACTCCTCCCATTCATAAAAATCAAGTAACGATAATTTATAACTATTTCATTCAAACCTTCCCACTTACAAACGAAAGTGATCGTCCTCTTGACAAGTGCTTTTCCGAGTCTCTCTCTCTCTCTCTCTCTCTCTCTCCTCCTTGTGTTTTTGATTCGTTTCAATCCAGTTATTTAGAAAATTATCGGCAATGATATGTGCAGATGTAATATATATATATATATATCTATACATATATATATATATATAATATATATATATATATATATATATATATAAGTCTATCACATTACCGTGATTCATATACATATTGGAACTACAAATGTCCTTTAATATCTAATTCGCTCTACCTCGGAATTAATATATTTTCATATATGCTTAACCGAGGGGAATTTATTAAGCGATAATAGAATTGGCGATCGACAGGCGCGAACCAGCGACCTCCCAATTCCAGGACTGGCAGTGAAGCCTGAACCACCCTGACACCGCAAGAGATATAAGTTCATGCCGCTCACCTGAAATACCTTCGCGCGCAGGTATTTTTTTTTTTTTTTTTTTGTCTTGGAGACTGCATCAATCCATCTCGTTCTCAGTGGCATGGTAGTGCTTTTGCCCGCACGTAGTCATATATAAGTCTATCACATTACCGTGATTCATATACATATATCGAATACGAACTAACAGATGTCCTTTAATATCAATCGCTTCTACCTCGGAATTATATATTTCCATATATGCTAAACGAGGGGGAATTTATGCAGTCTCCCAAAAAAAAAAAAAAAAAAAAAAAAAAAAAAAAAAAAAAACCAAAAAAAAACTGCGCGCGAAAGGTATCAGGTTGGGTGGAGGCGGCATGAACTTATATCTCTTGCGGTGTCAGGGTGATTTAAGGCTTCACTGCCAGTCCTAGAATTGGGAGGTCGCTGGTTCGCGCCTGCCGATCGCCAATTCTCATTATCGCTTAATAATTTCCCCTCGGTTAAGATATATGAAAATATATTAATTCCGAGGTAGAGAGAATTAGATATTAAAGGACATTTGTAGTTCGATTTATATATATATACTATATATATATATATATATATATATATATATATATATATATATATATATATATATATATATGCGTGTACTTTGTGATTTGTACGTATAAAACATACTATAACAAAACCACTGCACTCCCCTCAGCATACAAACACACAGACACACAAATAACGCACAAACACGAAAACAAGGCAATGTTTCCACACCATAAAAGCGAGCTGCCCCAATAGGGATTCATATCCAGTTGAGTGAGGCGATAAAACAAAAATAGCGCCGAGAAGATCCCAAAGGTTTTTATAGTTCCATGGGATATACTATAAATGTACACCAATGACGGAGTCGCCCCAGTCCATTTCCTTTTATGCAGAATATGACCGAGAATGGCAGAAGTTGCTGCGTCTTGCTATTAGTAACATCATGAGTTTGTTTGTTGCCAATTTCGTCATCTCTACTTTCAAGGTGTACTTACACTGCAGTTAAACATGTCATAAAACATGCCGGCAACTTATCATGTTACAAGCTTGTTGCCAAACAAGTTAACTACTAAATGTAAAACGGAGAAGCGAGTACATAGCAAGCCATAGTCAAACCTGTCATAAACACGTCACCAGCTTCCACACTGCGGTAAAACACGTCATAACAAACATCTCTATATCTGTAGCATACATGTTACAAATATGTTAACAAAGAAGTCAAGGACTGTAAGTGGAGTAAAAAAACATGTAGGCAACTTACTACACACATATCACAAACAGGTTGAGAACAAGTCAACAATGAGTGCAAGTGGACAACGCATTTTTGTCGTGGTCGCCTTATATTCAACATGTTAGTGACGTGTGCGCCATAAGTTGCTGACTGATGTTGATATCACATTCTACACTAGTGTGGACGTCCCCTCCCTCCCTGCTCTCTCTTACAAGTGAAAGGAAATGACCGAGACATTCCCTCTCACTCCACAGCCTGTATTACACCCTCATCACTCCGCAAGAGAACAAAAGAGCAGCGCTCTAGATAACATCCAACGACAAACACCAATGTCATCCATTCTGCAATCCATCACACCTAATATTGGTCCTCTCCCTCACAGCAGGATGCTATGATCGGTCTTATGAAACGTTTTAGCTGTCGAGGTGAGCACTGACTGGACTGGGCATTTTCTTCTCCGGCCACTCAGCTCCTGAGGCAGCGAAAGAGGGAGTTGGAGGGAATGGTTGCACAGCAAGACAAAGGACCTAGAAAATCAAGATGAAGTGGCAATGATTAAAAGGGAGGAAATCTCACAGTTGCATCAAGAAGTGATGGTCAGAGATGTTGGACAGCTAGACTGAAGAAAGGAAGTAGGAATGGAGGTAAAGTAAAGGCTTTTTTAAAAAGTAGTAGGTTGCAGCTAGGGGCCGATGAGACGCTGCAAACACCCTTTAGTAACGCCCACAGTGCAACACGTGACGTGTACTGACGGCACTACATAATTTCGAATCGAATTCTCAACCTGCTGGCTTTCTTATCCTCATTAAGGGCAACACGCTTGAAACCAGACACACAAGATATGTTGCAAAGGGAATCTTTCCCAATAGTGCTGTATTACAAGCACGATATTGTGGGTTTCAAATCTCTAATATATATAAACATGTGTAAGACCTTTGCTCATTGCATTCGAACCAAGATGTACTTCATAAATTATTCTGGTCAAAATTAATCAAGCTACAAAGAAACTCGCCTACATATAAAATACAAATGTAAATGTAATATAAGAACTTGAACACGAAAAACGAAGCCACATCTCATCCGGAAAATCATTGCAGGATCCTAACCGCGAAATTCTTAGGATATCCTAAGGATACCGGACAGCAGCCCGCAGCCTTTCTAAAAAGGCATCCTTAGCTCCTTCAAGAGCCAAAAGGACCCCCCGGGAATAACCTTGGGAATCCTTCTTCTTGTCTCCTATAACTGGAAAAAGCCTCTAGCCTCCTACGCTCAAGAAGTTTGACGTCAACACCTGTGACATTCCTGCACAGGAGAAGAGAGAGGAGACGTTCTGAAGGGCTTACGCCCTTTTGGCAACAGGCGTCGATAATCTAGCTTGCTTTTCTTTTGTAGAATTCGGCAGACGCCGATAACAAACAACCTGCCTCCTCTCCCTCCTCTCTGACCCTCCCAAACCACCAACGTCAATGACCCTCAGGTGTGGAGTTATGGCTGGTTACACCTTTTGAATTTTTACTGTTATTTACGCTTGGCTTAGACGCATCGTCTTTGTTTTGGGGGGGAATTCTGAAAAGTCAATGGAAATAATAATGGAAAGCTAGATATATTAATCAATATAAAATAATACCTATTTGAACAAAAATCTTTGCATATAGGGCTAATGTGCCGTTAAGAAGCTTCAGTCTACGATAGGCAGACATCATTGTTTCTCATCTGACAGAGTCGCCTTTGAAGGTCTCATCCTCTGATACCTTAAACTTCCAAAGATCCACAAGTATAAATTATACAAAATATTAAATTAAAAAATAATATTATATGAAGCAACAGGGCTAATAGGCCTATACAAAACCATGAAAAAAACCACGGTTTAAGAACCCACACTAAAAAAGAAATGGTTTTAAACTCCAGGCATACAACAAATATTCCCGAAACCCTCTGTGATGCAGGTGACAACATTCTACAAATGGAAAATCCAAAAATAGACGAAGAATTGACACACGAGTCTAGGGATATTCAAAAGTAAACTCCTTCCCATAAACCGGAACACCCAGGCATTCCCTCTTCTCTCCAACAGCTTTAAAAGCTTTGCGCTGACTTTGCTCCCTCCAAAAAAGCATTGTGGCTTGTACCTCTTCATAAAAGAAACTAACCAGGAAAATTCTCTCACGCCATGGAGCCTAAGATGGATTAAAACTTCACGCGGGGAGAGAGAGAGAGAGAGAGAGAGAGAGAGAGAGAGAGAGAGAGAGAGAGAGAGAGAGAGAATTGGCTTCAAGTTAATTAACAGTAATGATTTCCAAACCCTTATCTATACATATTGGACACAAACTTTGATATAGAAAAAATAACTACGATAATATAATTACAAAAATAATAATAAACAGCCGCATAAAATCGGCAATTCTCCCAGACTATGGAAATAATAATAAAATAATAATAATAATAATAATAATAATAATAATAAAGTATAAAGATGAACCAAAAAACACAGCCTATCTGGTTTCCGAGGGGACAGACCACCCATCACGGCGTTTACACTCCATAATTGAGAGCTAGACCTATTCCTGAAAACATTTATCATAATTCAGAGAAATAAATTTTTCCTATATTAAGCATAACAAAAAGAGTTACTTAGCTATCGCGTAATAACCAACATGCCGCCCTGGGAACAAGTTTTTCACGCAGAACAGCAGATTTGTTAATGGGCTCATATAAGCCACAAACAAAAATTGTTCCTAAATACTGTACTAATTGATCAAACAGTTTCACTAACTTGTACAAAATGAGTAATATGAATTAATTTTACACAGAAACTTATTTTCTGTAACTGCGACATTCATCCAAAGAAGTCTTTGTAAAAATTTAAAATTTAAAAGAAAAGGGAAAAAATAAAAAATAAAAAATGGATTCCTTCCAGAAGTGACCCTAAAAACACAGATACAATTCAAACCGTTTCAAATAAAACTCTTTCTCTTTTCTCTTTCTTTCAAGCAGCAATCTAGTTCAGGCAATAAATGCAATAAAATAAGGGTAAAAGTGTCACTGGGGAACGGGGCAGAAAACAGAAAAAAAAGGGCAACAGAAAAGGATATATTTTTAGTTCTTCAGCAGAAAGAGTTAACGTTCTGCGTAGCGGAGTCTGTGATTAAAGTCGACGTTGATAGAAAATGGGATTCATGGACGCGTCTTAACAGATAAGAGATGAGAATAAATAATACTATACTTGATTAGTAATTGATATAATCAAATAGTAATTGTAATTCTTTTTTTTCTGGTTTTGTACTTTTTTGACGACTCCTTGTCTGAAGACAGACAGAAAAAATAAGTAGTAAAAGAATGGCGCCATTGATGTTACCGCATTAGGCCAATCTTCCTGAGAAACCTCGTTACAAAAACGTATAACTATATAATACTCCGTTTTTTCCATGTCCATCCGCCTGTGGTTGCTTTTTGTACGGTAATACTGCGTCCCGGGCTTGAAATAGTTACGCTGTTTAAGTTTACGTAAATAAAGGATATCTGGGTGTTACATTTGCAACTGAAAAGTGTTTTAATAATTTACTGTATGCGAATTACACCGTTAATATTCGAAATAGGATATTATTGTTGAATGCAAGCTGCCTTTCGGGGTGGCGAATGGAAACGGGCCAGACGCAAATTCCATCAACAGATGCTAAACCATGTTACGTCATATCATATCTGGCTGAAACGCACTTTATAAAAATTAACAGTACATACTGATATACGTACGTATAATGAAGTTATACGTAGCTTAGTAGCAGAGAGGTGTGGTCCAGTAAGTTGACATCATGCCGTAGTGAACAGCGAGAGAAGCAATTTTGCCGCCACTGCGTCTGGCTGTTCCATTCGCCACCCCGAAAAGGGAGCTTACATTCAACAATAATAACAATAACCTATTTCGAATATTAACGGTGTAATTCGCATACAGTAAATTATTAAAACACTTTTCAGTTGCAAATGAACACCCAGATATCCTTTTATTTACCTAAAGCTTACTACACATAGCGTAACTATTTAAAGCCCGGGACGGACGCAGTGTTACCATACAAAAGCACCACAGGAGGATGGACAGATGGAAAAAATACCGAGTGTAGAAAACCGAGCGTTTCTTTCCATCGGTCTCTGTCGTCTTTCAAAGAAAATAGTATTTCGCGCAGACCATTACACGCCAAGAAAAGATATTCATTTAAATAATTCAAATAAATGGCAATTTTTCGAGGTTTTATACGATATTCTACACTTTTGTGAAAGCTTAAAATATCTCCGACTTAAGTTTATGTTCATCTTAGCCACTGAAAGCGATCACGACTCCTGGTCCAAGATTCAGGGGAATCAAACGCTATATTCCAGCATTCCAGTTCCAGTGAATCCTGGAGGCTGGAACTTAAAGCACAAATAACAACAGATCTGAATACAACCAGGAACCCCAAGGGCGTAACACAATCCTTAGGATAAGGATATCCTTCCAGAACATCCTCCACCTCTGACACTTCTCGTCCGTCACCAAGTACAGCTTAGGCCTAAGCTTCATTGAACGAAACTTCCTTAGTAAAAAGACATCTCTGAGAGAGAGAGAGAGAGAGAGAGAGAGAGAGAGAGAGAGAGAGAGAGAGAGAGAGAGAGAGAGTATCATAACGAAAACACACAAGAGCCCCAGAGATCCAATTATGAGGAGGCTCTGAGATATAAAAGCAGCCATTGGTGGAAGGAATTTGCAATCTGAATAGACCTCAGGAAATTCAATTCTTCCCTGATGAGGAGACCAAAGACCCGAAGAAAGACACGATGCCTCGAGCCACTACTACTTTAAGTACGCTCGTATAGAAATAACGAAATAGTCCAGATAAAGAGAAGGAATACAAAAATTTGGTACGAGAATGAACCCGAATAATGTCGAGTCGAGAGGTTGGGGCGGCGGGGAGGAGGGAGGGGGCTGATGGTCGCCTAATGGATATTCTGAGACGCAGCTGAGAGATGCCGCACCAATCGAACATCGAAAGGTGAGGAGCATTTGTTGAAGGAAAGACGCAGGTTAATGAGGAAAAGCACAGCCTCTTTGATTGTAGGAAAAAAAAAAAGAAATTGTCTTACAAGGAAGACACTAGTGCATTCTGACTGCCCGAAAAAAAAATGAGACAATTAAATGAAAAAGAAGGAAGAGAGAGAGAGAGAGAGAGAGAGAGCAGAGAGAGAGAGAGAGATAAATACATGTATAAATCTAGTTACCACCCGTAGTCCTCCTATATAATAAATCTGAGAATCACAATTTTCATAAAATTCAAAATTTTCTTTCCTCAAAAAGAGGGAAATAAAATAATGAAAAGGATTTGTTGTACACAAGGAGGCCGTCAACAGACGCTGGATTAGCGATAAAAGCTTAGAAATTCTTTCCTGGTCTGTACCCGAGAAGAAGATTAATATCTCAATGTAAATAAAAGGAATATATATAAAGTGCCTTCCAGGTGAGAGGAACTGAAACCCCGAGACTCCAGACACTTTCTCAGACCCACTGACCAAAAGACGCCTCTTTCTTTTGTTGTCTTTTGTGAAATAAGAATTTTGTGAAGAATGCCAGGAGAGGAAGTCTGATCTGAAGGTCTTTATGATCTCATTAGGAAACGAAAATTACAAGGAAATTATTCATTTCTCCAGAGAGAGAGAGAGAGAGAGAGAGAGAGAGAAATTAAATCAGTGTGTTGGTACTTGAGGTTGACTTTATTGATGCAAACTTAAAAGTTTTCCCTGTTCCATTACACTTTAGAAGAACAATTAGCTTCTGTCGACAATAAAACCTGGCATAAACACACGTTGACAACTTATTGCAAACATCACAAACTTGTTGGTAATTTTATCCAGTACTTTAGAGGATTATCCAACATCTGTCAAATATGTCTTCTACTTACGGTCTCTGACTTGTTTTCGACATGCTTGTGATAGGTATGCAGTAAGTTTGTCTGCATGTTTATGACACGTATGCAATAAGTTGTTTAATTGTTTATGACATCTATGCAATAAGTTGTCTACGTGTTTATGACATGTATTTAATGTCATCTACATGTTTATGACATTACTCAATAAGTTGTCTACTTGATTATGACATGTATGCAATAAATTGTCTACATGTTTATGATGTATGCAATAAGTTTAAATGTTTTCGACGAATGCAATAAATTGTCTACATTCTTATTACACTGTTAACTATACTGTGGACAAAACCTATATTGCAAACTCTAGTTCAGTTGCAACAATAAATAAATGAGACTGATTTAGTCAAATCCGATTAAAAGAACTGATGTTCCACCTATTAGTTTCAATATAATACATATAAACCATCTAACTCAAATCAAAAGAATCACAATAAATTTGACCCCAGAATGACCTCTGCGCCAAATTGCAAAGTACAAATCCCACGGTCGGGGGAGGAAGGGGATTAACTCGATGAATACCCTTTCCAAAGCAACAAGGCGCAACAGGACAGCGCCACAAAATGAAGTTCATTCATCCTGAAGTAGGATTCATCAGTCGAATAGAGCAGCAATACAAAGCTCCCCCCCCCCCCCTCTCTCTCTCTCTCTCTCTCTCTCTCTCTCTCTCTCTCTCTCTCTCTCTCTAAAGAAATGGATTCTCTCGTCCAACGCTTCATTACATTTCCCGCTTCATTCGAGGCCAAATCATCATTCAACAAATGAGGAATCACTCGCTTCCTGTGATTTGCAACATCAGATGAGGCAATCTACAATTCCGGATGATGCAACCAGTCATCACCGACATGGAATATCCGATTTTACCTTCAATATGGCTGTGTTCAGAATCTGAAGAATGCTTCCTCCCAGGTGGCTTAGGATGCCTTAGTGGAGGTCATCCCTTTATTCCTCATTCCATCATTATGTCATGAAACGAAATACAACTTCTCTTTCGTTCTTTTTTCCTTCATTTCCATCTCTCCCCCAACTTATGGCTGCAACCCGATGTCGTTGACTGACCAACAGGTCATATATATATATATATATATATAATATATATATATATATATATATATATATATATATATATATATATATATATATATATATAAACATTAAGCACAAATGTCCTTTAATATCCAGTTCGCTCTACCATCGGAATTGGATGTTAAAGGACATTTGTGGCTTAATGATTGTATATGAATCACGGTGATGTGAAAAAATTCACAAACATGTAGCACTAACTTCATTAGCGAGCGACCACAAGTTTGAAACTCGGCCGAAGACTGAACGACTGGGCAAGAAGTCCCCTTGAGGCTTAAACACACACACACACACACATATATATATATTATATATATATATATATATATATATATATATATATATATATATATCAAACTTAACAATTACCAGCATCACCACAAATGCAAAACCAAATTAAGTTATGTTGTAACACTAAAAAATTTTCAACTTCTATTTTAAAACAAAAAAGAAGCAAAAAGCAGCCTCTTTAGAGCACGGGCAGAAAAGAGGCAGAAGATGAGAAAGGTCCACCCAATCAACACCGCTGTACTTTGCGGACGAATGAACTTTTGCAGATTTAATTAAAATCCGGAAAAGAAAGAGTCATTCAAAAAAGAGAAGCAATCACGACCGCATGACTGGTTGCAATGGTTCAATTGCAATGCAATTTCCAGCGTCAAAATGTGATCTTTTAGGACGCTTAGGCCGAGAGGAAATTGCACAGTCACGTTCAACAGTAACGCTAAAATTCTCTATAGTATTGAAGTCTGGTCACCTGTCCACCCACCTATCCACCCCACTCCAGTATTCACACTTTTGGACAATAGTGGTTTTAAGCACAGCAAATGCCCCAGTACATGATATGTCCCCACAAAGCATTTTTATGTCTGTCCTCATGTATCGATTGCATATAACAAACTCTTAGAATGATGCCAACGTCCTTCCCACGGAGATGGAAAGAGCCCATATCAAAGGAGAGAGAGAGAGAGAGAGAGAATCTCACCATTGCTAATCAGCAAAGACAGAAAAACTCTTAATAGGGCGGTAATCGGAGGAAGGATTCGAACGAGCTAATCAATCCGCGAAAGGAAAACTGAATTATTTATCATTCTCTGAAGGAAGAATTCAAGCACAATGCCGGTATCACAGTGACCAATCAGGGGACAGACTGTAATCAGGTTATATTTAATTCTTCAGTAAAAATAAATTATCCTAGGCTACTCAAATATTCATTTTTCGGAGAAATTCAAAATTATTAACGACACTAGAAATTCTGTTCTAAGTATTTTGGACAGAGTTCGTGATTGATTGGGTTCTGTCTCTAGCACACCGCAGCTCTTATTGAAGTCCCAGGCTTCGAATGAGTCTCTCTTTGCACTATTACATCCTTTGGAATCCTCTTGCGTAACTATGCCATAAACGTCCATACGGGGGGACCAATCTTCTTCTCTAATTCTGAGAAGAAGAAGAAGAAGAAGAAACGAAGAAGAAAGGAAGAAGCCAGTCAACTGGGCACAAAGACACAGACGAACGACAAAGCCGTAACATAATTGTCAGCAACAAACGACTTGGAAAAAAAGAAGCAAGGAGCTTTTGGAACCGTATCATCAAAAGGTTCATTGGAACCCCCCTTCTTATTTCTCTCTCTCTCTCTCTCTCTCTCTCTCTCTCCCCTATCAATAAGAGGTATGGTCAACATTCAAGGAGCGTGCCTGGGAGACAGCGCCAAGGTTTAACAGTGAATGAAAAGGGACTGCTCATTTTAACAGCCTTCGGAAAATGGAATAAATGGTATGGGAGAGGAGGCGGAGGAGGAGGAGGAAAAAAAGAAGGAACCCATGCATAAAGGATGAAGAGGCCTCTCGCGTATTTTCAGGTTAAAAAAAAAAACCGTCATGAATAACTAAGGAGTTTTGAGAGTGTGTGTTCAGGTAGACAGGGGAAAAAAAACTTTTCCAACCTTGTCTTCTGTCGGGCAAGGAAAAGAAACCTTCCCTGTGGAGGATAAAAGGAATTCGAGAGCAGGGAGCCAGTCAGACAGATGGAACACAGAGGAAGGAGAGAAACTGAAGGCAGTAATAAGAAAAAATGAGATTAATTTAATGTGAGTCAGGTTATTGTTGGAAGGACTTCGCTCATTTTCGGTTTGATGACACTTCCCTAGGCTCATCTCCGATGGCATTTACCTTATTTATATTAATTCATTGCGATACAAGTTTCCTAAAATAAAAAAAAAAAATATTTAATTTTGAATAGAAAAAAAATCTTTCATTTCACATCTGAATTGAAAAATGCTTAAAAACTATAAACATTTACAGGAAAACTTGTTGCTGACCCCAAAAAAAATGAACTATTTCTACGGCCAATTTCCCTGTGAGAAAAGAAATCTTTGAGTAACTTTGAAGCACTGCATGTTTGACTTCTTAGAACATTTCTATAGATGAAATCTTGAATATAACAAATAATGCTGCATAAAAAAAGATTTTATGAGCAGTGCTAAAGCAGAACAAGTCCGCCGAAGAGCATTTCCACGAGTGAACTCTTGAAGAAGAAGAAGAAGAAGAAGGAGGAGGAGGAGGAGGAGGAGGAGGAGGAGGAGGAGGAGGAGGAGGAGGAGGAGGAGGAGGAGGTAATACTATATACAAAGGAGCAAGAACAGGAGTAACGACGATATACGAGACGACAGATGCTTCTGAACTCGAGGAATGATGACATCATGAATCAGCTGTGTGCCCTTTCCTCTTTGAAGTCGCGATGATATGCTGAGTGAGTATGCGTGCATACTTTTATTGAACACCTCCTACAACAATAGCAACAACACCAACCCCACAAATAACAGCGAAGAAGCCCTGGCAATGGAGAGCGGTGTTGTCGCAAGGTGTCAGGTGTGAGTGGTATGACCTGCCAACATCCCTCAGTTGTCGTCATTCAGGGGACACAGACAATGGAAAACGCTTCAAAGTTTATGGTTTTCCCAATGTTTACCAGACAGAGAGAGAGAGAGAGGAAATAAATAAATAAATACGAAGGAACAAATAACAAAACCGATACACCTGAAATTCAAGAGACAGTTTCCTTCGTTGGTTCCCTCCTAATTTCTGGATGAAAACATTGGTTATTTTCTCCCACCAAGGGCGAGTACTCGAGGGCGTTCCTCATCACCACCTAGGAATTTTTCTCACCACCAGGAGATTTTTCCCCCATCACATGGCCAATTTTCCCTAACACTAAGGAATTTCCCCAACAATTTAGAGAATTTCCCACACACACAGTAATTGTCCCCAGATCTACAGAATTTTCCCCAATTACCTAAAACTGTTCTCACAACCTGGGGAATTTCCCCCACCACATGGGGAGATTTTTTTTCACAACCTAGGGAACTTTCCTAACACATGGGGAAATTTACCCCCCACCACCTAAGGAGGTTTCCCCACCAAAATAAGATAACAATTTGGAAACATTATGAACTGACCCCTTTTGTAAAAGCTGACAACAATTGACAACTGTAGTGTCTGGAAGTATGTTCATGCAACATCTCAACCCTTTGCCATCATGATTATTAGGGGGGGGGGGAGGGGGGGGGGTTAGGCGTTGCGTTGCCAACAATGTTGTCATTTGACCCAGAACTGGCACCTGAACCCTTTTCATGTCGGACGAAAAATAATTTCCCCGAATTTCGTTCTATTTCTATTTCCTTTTTATTCTAAAAGGGCTTTGATTTTACAGCGAGTGTTTGGGGGACCACAAATTTTTACGAAACTTTTACTAAAGGCCTCTTGTTATTGTTGCTGCTGCTTCATTCGAGATTTTAATAGATACATTTTCAGTTTAATACCAGTGAACAAAGGTTGCGTTTCATCCCGTACCACACTCTTGTTTTGTCTGGTTACGTGAGACACTTGACGAAACGAACGCACCTTGAAAACACAGTCATCCCCCCCCCCCTCTCTCTCTCTCTCTCCTCAATCTCTCTCTCTCTCTCTCTCTCTCTCTGTCACGGGAAAATAGCACGATGGTTCCAACTAGAAATGGGACTGAAAATTTACCCTTACTTGCAAATTATAGAATCCATTATGATTGTACTGTCTTGTGTTGAGGTGTTTTATCAATTCATGAGTCAGCAAAGCATATTGATATTTAATCTGTGGTGATGTTCTTTCGTTTTTCTTTTTACTGAGGAGTTATGAAAGAGAAATGAAAAGTCATAAGGACCAGGATATAATAAACGAAAACAAATTGATTTTAAAAACAAAATGGAAAAATTACCCAGTAAAAAACTTTTTTTTTTTTTTTTTTTTTTTTGCTAATTATAAGCTCTTGATCTGCCTGAAAATTGGTACATGCAAATTCTACGACCACAAAGAGATCATTAGAGTTTGCCTCAATTTTAAGATTGAATACGAGGTGATATTTTAATATCTATTCCCCTTGCTATTACGAGAGAGAGAGAGAGAGAGAGAGAGAGAGAGAGAGAGAGAGGGGGAGGGGGGATGAGGGTGAGGGGGGGTTTTCAATGTAGAGTACCGATGTTTATTTCCAGGATTCCCCCATCAGGAATATTCAGAGAGAACCAACAAACCTTTGCCCCTGGAATATCTGCCTTCAGCTATTCCCTGAAAATGAAAGCTGTAAATAATATGCTTGGATACTAGACTTTAAAGTCTCTTTCTCTCTCCCTCCCCCCCTCTCTCTCTCGCACGCACACAACAATTAGTAACAAATGACCTTGGAATTAAATTAAGATTAGTCAGGATTTTCAAATTATAATTGAATAGTTGAAAGTAAAAATACTTGAAAGAAACTCCAGTAATATACTCAGGGTCCAGATGCATTTATGTTATTTTATTATTAAGTTGAGAGATGATGTGACTTATGGCCACAAATTATCACTATCCAAAACTCTCTCTCTCTCTCTCTCTCTTTCATGATACTCGTCTTTCTAAGCAATGGACTAAAAACAGAAACTCTACATAAAAGTGGAGACAACCTTTGTTTTATTAACTTTAGGCAAATGATTATTGGAGATCTATCACACTCCAGCCATGCTTTATTACAATCAATGACGGAAAAATAAAAAAAAGCAAAGAAAACAAAAGAAGTTTGCTGACTAGAATAGGAAACTTAAATTGACTAATTCGCCTAATAGGCTTATCTAAGGACATAGATTGTCCTTCTCTCTCTCTTATTATTCCATCGCCCTATTTATCGGGACGTCTGAAAATCAGAGGAAGGTCGGAAAGCGCAAATATTGCTTTATTAATAGTCGTGGTGACAGGTTCCACTGACAGGGAATTCATGATGCAACCTGCATTCGAAAATTCCTACAATAAATACCAAAATTTATTCGCAAAACAAACACTTCTTCAATAATTTATTGGGGAAAGAATGACTTCAGTACAGATTCTACTGATATAATAAAGATTTTGACATCGTAGACTTTTTTACAGGACGAGACCGAGGAAGGAAGGAAGGAAGGTGACTGTGACTCAACTGGTGGGGTTCATTACGACGCCTCCTGAGTTGCTGCTCTTGGGATGGAAGTCTGTGGAGAGAGAGAGAGAGAGAGAGAGAGAGAGAGAGAGAGAGAGAGAGAGAGATTACATACATACATACATACATACATATGTGTGTGTCCATTTGAAAGGAATTCTAAATTTACAACCTAACCTCTTCTCGCAGCCTGAATAATATGCTACAGCTCAACGTACCTGGAATAAAAGAGAATATTGATTAGAGAACAACGTACGGTAGGTACCAAATTTTAAGGATCTGACTGTAGTGTTTAGAGGAGAGAGAGAGAGAGAGAGAGAGAGAGAGAGAGAGAGAGAGAGAGAGAGAGAGAGAGAGAGAGAGAGAATCAAACAAAAAATAGCATTACCCTGATATCATTCTCCCTTGCAAATGGTACATTAGTGAACTGCATAACAATTTATTCATTCAATATATTCGTGATTCATAGAGAGGTTCCACTGAGTTTTGAAAATCGAGGCATTAAATGCCATACTTCATACATTTGCAAATGGGACCAAATTGGACAATATTCTTATATTGTTGGTCCTCTTAAAGAGCGCGCGTTCTGTTTTCGAGTCACTGTGACCTTTGTACTTTCAACCTGGTGGGTCTTCGAGGCTATTGGTGGCCTTTGCTGCTCACACCAAAGGGCTACGGTCAGTTGACCTCGGTGTTGGCGGGAGTTGCGTCAGTAGATTTTGATGTGCAAATGGGGTTTTCAGTTTATTAGTGGTAACCCATTCGGGAACTGACCAAAGCATTCGTTATAAGTATGTATGCATTCATATGTGTGTATGTATATAAAGTATATAAATAAATATATACACAAACAAAGACGTGTGTGTTTGATTTGTCTTCTGCAAAAGCAAATGGCCGACCAAAGAAATGTTGCCAGCTAACTGGTTAGGCCATTAGCATATTTGATTACGTATAGAAATAAGAGAAAATTAGATTAGAATTCTAATTAAACCTTCATACTTCTATTTCCAGCGTTATAGGAAACAAGGAGAGAGAGAGAGAGAGAGAGAGAGAGAGAGAGAGAGAGAGAGAGAGAGAGAGAGAGAGAGTGGAATTATTCTTCCCTATGGAATAAGTTCCTTCCTTGCCAGCTACTTCAACAAGAACAGGAATCAACAAAATTTAATATTTTTATCCTTTTCTGATTAAAAGCACCAATCAAATATATCTAAAGCTAATTTGATGTTTAGGATTTAATCGCCCAATATCTTGAAAGAAACTAACAAGTCACAAAGAACTGCACAATTTCTCCTCCTTTGTACAAAGAGGTTCTTCCTTCAGTCCTCTACAGGAAAATTCAACCTGAGCTCAGGCAATGTTGCAACGCGACGGTTCCCTTGATAAAGTTATATAAAAGAAAATGGAAAAGTAATATAACAAGAGAATTTTGTTAAAAGACTTAGGATTCTCTGAGATGTATAACTTGAACTCTATATAAAATAACTGCTGCTAAATATCATGGAAAATCCACTCCCAACTCAAATTCAGTCATTCATTTTCTTGAGAAAAAAATTTAACCAGGGCTTTCTCTCAGTCATCGGCTCTCTCTCTCTCTCTCTCTCTCTCTCTCTCTCTCTCTCTCTCTCTTTCTTTTAAATTCTCCTTTCCCTCGCAATTACAGTTTTGATTCGAAACTTCCGAGTTAGAGGAACAATCATTTTTTCAAATCCCTAATAGGCGAACATATCTCTGAGGGGAACTGTTCATGCATCAATGGCCAGAACGGCTGAGCGACATCAGAGGTCTGCATGAGAGAGAGAGAGATGAGAGAGAGAGAGAGAGAGAGAGAACTGGTCATTCAA
>NC_087214.1:23761844-23764344 GCF_015104395.2 Macrobrachium nipponense
GGAATAGCAGAAAATATCATGGAACTAAATAATATCAGAAGGGAGCAAGCAGAGGTAGATTAATAGTGCCCAAAAATATACCAGGAAAAATAAGGAAAGCACACAGGACATTAATCCACTACGCACCAGCATCGATAATGCAGCGTCTATTCAATGCGTTGCCAGCTCATCTGAGGAATATATCAGGAGTGAGCGTAGATGTGTTTAAGAATAAGCTCGACAAATATCTAAACTGCATCCCAGACCATCCAAGATTGGAAGATGCAAAATATACCGGAAGATGTACTAGCAACTCTCTGGTATACATTAGAGTCCTCACTACTGAGGACCTGGGCAACCCGAACAAGATATACGGATACGGGAATAGATATTATAAAATATCACCTCGTGTTGAATCTTAATCTTGAGGCTTGAGGCAAACTTCACTAATGTGCTGTTCTCTCTGTGATATTAGATTTGCATGTACCAATTTTCAGGGAGATCAAGAACTTATCATTAGCAAGAAAAAAATTTTTCTTTGATAATTTTTCTATTTGTATTTAAATTCATTCTATGTTTTCGTGTATGATATCCTGGTCGTTCTGATTTTTCATTTCTCTTTCACAACTTCTCAGTAAGCAGAAAAACGAAAGAACATCACAACAAATTAAATATTAATGTGCTTTGCAGACATGAATTGATAAAATACCTCAACACAAGAGTGTAAAATCATATTGAAATCTATAATGAATAATGACAGACCAATCAAGACGATTGTTTACACTCCACTGATTTTGCAGGTAAGGGTAAATTTTCAGTCCAGTTTCTAGTGGGACGCATCATGCCATTTTACCGAGAGAGAGAGAGAGAGAGAGAGAGAGAGAGAGAGAGAGAGAGAGAGGTGACTTTTTTTTCACGGTGCGTTCGTTTCGTCAAGTGTCTCACGTAACCAAACAAAGCAAGAATGTGGTGCCGGATGAAACGCAACCTTTGTTCTCTGATATTAAACTGAAAATGTATCTATTAAAATCTCGAATGAAGCAGCAACAACAACAAGAGGCCTTTAGTAAAAGTTTCGTAACAGTATGTGGTCCCCCAAACACTCGCTGCACAGCTAAAGCCCTTTCAGAATAAACGGAAATAGAAATAGAACGAAATTCGGGGAATTATTGTTGGTGTCGACATGAAAGGGTCAGGTGCCAGTTTAGGGGAAGATGACAAGTGTTACCAACGCCTCCCCCCCCCCCCCCCCCAGATTCATGATGGCAAAGGGTTGAGATGTTCCAGAAACATACTTCCAGACACTATAGATTGTCAATTGTTATCAGCTTCTAGAAAAGCGGTCAGTTCATAATGTTTCCAAATTGTTATCTTATTTTGGTGGGGAAACTCCCTTAGGTGGTGGGGGAAAATTTCCCATGTATTAGGAAAGTTCCCTAGGTTGTGAAAAAAAAATCTCTCCATGTGGTGGGGGAAATTCCCCAAGTTGTGAGAACAGTTTTAGGTATCTGGGGAAAATTCTGTAGATATGGGGACAATTACTGTGTGTGGGAAATCCTCTAAATGGTTGGGGAAATTCCCTAGTGTTAGGGAAAATTGCCCTTGTGATGGGGGAAAATCTCCAGGTGGTGAGAAAAATTCCGCAGGTGGTGATGAGGAACGCCCTCGAGTACTCGCCCTGGTGGGAGAAAATAACCAATGTTTTCATCCAGAAATTAGGAGGGAACCAACGAAGGAAACCGTCTCTTGAATTTCAGGTTTATCGGTTTTTTTTTTATGTTCCTTCGTATTTATTTATTTATTTCCTTTTCGTCTCTCTCTCTCTCTCTCTCTCTCTCTCTCTCTCTCTCTCTCTCTCTCTCTCTCTGTCTGGCAAACATTGGGAAAACCATAAACTTTGAAGCGTTTTCCATTGTCTGTGTCCCCTGAATGACGACAACTGAGGGATGTTGGCAGGTCATACCATTCACACCTGCCACCTTGCGACCACACCACTCTCCATTGCCAGGGCTTCTTCGCTGTTATTTTTGGGGTTGTTGTTGCTGTTGTTGAAGATGTTTAATAAAAGTATGCACGCATATTCACTCAGCATATCATAGCGACTACAAAGAGGAAAGGGACCAAAGCTGATTCATAAGGTCATCCATCCTCTAGTTCAGAAGCATCTGTCGTCTCGTGTATTGTCCTTAATCCTGTTCTTGCTCCTTTGTATATAGCATTTCCTCCTCCTCCTCCTCCTCATTCTTCTTCTTCTTCTTGAGTTCACTCGTGGAAATGCTCTTCGGCGGACTTGTTCTGCTTTAGCACTGCTCATAAAATCTTTTTTTCTGCAGCATTATTTGTTGTATTCAAGACTTCATCTATAGAAATGTTCTAAGAAGTTAAACATGCAGTGCTTCAAAGTTAGTCAAAGATTTTTTTTTCTAACAGGGAAATTGGCCGTAGAAATTGTTCATTTTTTGTTGGGTCAGCAACAAGTTTTCCTGTAAATGTTTATAGTTTTTAAGTATTTATCAATTCA
>NC_087214.1:23769344-23771844 GCF_015104395.2 Macrobrachium nipponense
TTCGCCACCCCGAAAAGGCAGCTTGCATTCAACAATTACAATAATATCCTATTTCGAATATTAACGGTGTAATTCGCATACAGTAAATTATTAAAACACTTTTCAGTTGCAAATGTACACCCAGATATCCTTTATTTACGTAAAACTTGAACAGCGTAACTATTTCAAGCCCGGGACGCAGTATTACCGTACAAAAGCACCACAGGCGGATGGACATGGAAAAAACGGAGTATTATATAGTTATACGTTTTTGTAACGAGGTTTCTCAGGAAGATTGGCCTAATGCGGTAACATCAATGGCGCCATTCTTTTACTACTTATTTTCTGTCTGTCTTCAGACAAGGAGTCTTCGTACAAAACCAGAAAAAAGGAAATTACAATTACTATATTGATTTATAAATTATAAATCAGTATAGTAATTATTTATTCTCATCTCTTATCTGTTAAGACGCGTCATGAATTCCATTTTCTATCAACGTCGACTTTAATCACAGACTCCGCTAGACGCTAGAACGTTAACTCTTTCTGCTGAAGAACTAAAAATATATCCTTTTCTGTTGCCCTTTTTTTCTGTTTTTGCCCCGTTCCCCAGTGACACTTTTACCCTTTTATTGCATTTATTGCCTGAACTAGATTGCTGCTTGAAAGAGAAAGAGAAAGAGAAAGTTTTATTTGAAACGGTTTGAATTGTATCTGTGTTTGGGTCACTTCTGAAGGAATCCATTTTTTTATTTTTTCTTTCCCTTTTAAATTTTTACAAAGACTTCTTTGCATGAATGTCGCAGTTACAGAAAATAAGTTTTCTGTGTAAAATTAATTCATATTACTCATTTTGTACAAGTTAGTGAAACTGTTTGATCAATTAGTACAGTATTTAGGAACAATTTTTGTTTGTGGCTTATATGAGCCCATTAACAAATCTTGCTGTCTGCGTGAAAAACTTGTTCCCAGGGCGGCATGTTGGTTATTACGCGATAGCTAAGTAACTCTTTTTGTTATGCTTAATATAGGAAAAATTTATTTCTCTGAATTATGATAAATGTTTTCAGGAATAGGTCTAGCTCTCAATTATGGAGTGTAAACGCCGTGATGGGTGGTCTGTCCCCTCGGAAACCAGATAGGCTGTGTTTTTGGTTCATCTTTATACTATTATTATTATTATTATTATTATTATTATTATTATTATTATTATTATTATTATTATTATATTATTATTATTATTATTATTATTATTATTATTATTATTATTATTTCCATAGTCTGGAGAATTGCCGATTTTATGCGGCTGTTATTATTATTTTTGTAATTATATTATCGTAGTTATTTTTTCTATATCAAAGTTTGTGTCCAATATGTATAGATAAGGGTTTGGAAATCATTACTGTTAATTAACTTGAAAGCCAATTCTCTCTCTACTCTCTCGTCTCTCAATCTCTCTCTCCTCCTCATCTCTCGTCTACTCTCTCCTACTCTCTCTCTCTCTCCACGTGAAGTTTTAATCCAGTCTTAGGCTCCATGGCGTGAGAGAATTTCCTGTTAGTTCTTTATGAAGAGGACAGCCACAATGCTTTTTGGAGGGAGCAAAGTCAGCGCAAAGCTTTTAAAGCTGTTGGAGAGAGAGAGGGAATGCCTGGGTGTTCCGGTTTATGGGAGGAGTTTACTTTTGAATATCCCTAGACTCGTGTGTCAATTCTTCGTCTATTTTTGGATTTTCCATTTGTAGAATGTTGTCACCTGCATCACAGAGGGTTTCGGGAATATTTGTTGTATGCCTGGAGTTTAAAACCATTTCTTTTTTAGTGTGGGTTCTTAAACCGTGGTTTTTTTCATGGTTTTGTATAGGCCTATTAGCCCTGTTGCTTCATATAATATTATTTTTTAATTTAATATTTTGTTATAATTTATACTTGTGGATCTTTGGAAGTTTAAGGTATCAGAGGATGAGACCTTCAAAGGCGACTCTGTCAGATGAGAAACAATGATGTCTGCCTATCGTAGACTGAAGCTTCTTAACGGCACATTAGCCCTATATGCAAAGATTTTGTTCAAAATAAGGTATTATTTTATATTGATTAATATATCTAGCTTTCCATTATTATTTCCATTGACTTTTCAGAATTCCCACCCAAAACAAAGACGATGCGTCTAAGCCAAGCGTAAATAACAGTAAAAATTGGAAAACGTGTAACCAGCCATAACTCCTCACCAAAGGGTCATTGACGTTGGTGGTTTGGGAGGGTTAGAGAAGAGGGAGAGGAGGCAGGTTGTTTGTTATCGGCGGCTGCCAAATTCTACAAAAGAAAAGCAAGCTACATTATCGACGCCTGTTGCCAAAAGGGCGTAAGCCCTTCTGGTGTTGATGTTGAACTTCTCCTTGAGCGTAGGAGGCTAGGAGCTTTTTCTTGGACATAGGAGACAAGAAGGATTTCCAAGGATTCTCGGGGGCCCTTTGGATCTTCACGGGAGCTAAGGATGCCTTTTAGGAATGGCTGCTGTTGAT
>NC_087214.1:23776844-23785578 GCF_015104395.2 Macrobrachium nipponense
CCGGGGCAAAAGAATGCTATGCGATTTTTGCCGTATGTTAGATTGAAAATTGACATAAAGAATGAAGCAGTATAAATGAGAGAGAAATAAATAATGCATAATTAGCGTATACTGTTAATAAACAATGTTCATCACCCACAAAATGAGGACTGGTCCTCATTGTGGACAACTTGTAACGGCATCATTAGTGTGATTTTTATTGGTCTAGTGATTAATTTGAAGACGTGTATTAATAATAGAGCCTTTTTATTTTTATTTCTTTATTTTACTTCTTAAGTTAAATATTTGTTTAGTAAATGCTTTTTTTCCCTGGCATATAATAGCCTGTATTACAATTTTGTTTAATTTTATTCGTAGCCACAAGAGTATCATTGACATAGTTACTATAATAAGATGGTCAATTATAGCTTTAGCATTTATTTTCAATTAACAATAAGAAATAAATAAATATTAATAACATTTAATTTAAGATTTTAATTAATTTTTATTTTTTATCGATGAACACGGAATCATTTCTTTTGCAAGTTGTTCTTCAGAGAGAGAGAGAGAGAGAGAGAGAGAGAGAGAGAATACACTAACCATATCATATATGTTCAACCAACGCCATCTTGAACAAGATGGCGTTGGTTCAACGCCTCACTAACGAATTCTAATTCTCCCCAAATTGCCCCAAGTGAGATAAACGAGGATTATCTCCCTTTGTTCCCGACCTTTCCTCTTCCCCTCTTCCCTAAGCCCCAATCCTTCCTCCTTCCTACCCCTACCTAGACACACACATTGTCCAAGCGCGCCTCAGTGGCGTGGTTGGTTTGGTGTTTGCTTCTCACCTCGGTGGTCGGGGGTTCGATTCTCGGCCATTCCATTGGGGAGTGAGAGAAGTGTATTTCTGGTGATAGAAGTTCACTCTCGACGTGGTTCGGAAGTCACGTTAAGCCGTTGGTCCCGTTGCTGAATAACCACTGGTTCCATGCAACGCAAAACACCATACAAACAAACAAACAAACACACCCTGTTCAAACACCCTATTCGGCTCTTTCCAAGTATTTAAGATTTAATTGCCAACCAGCATTCATGGGGGAAATCTAGAGAGATGTCAGCCGATGAGGTGGGACCTTTCCCAGCAGACGGATGGGAACTGCAAAAGATATCATGGTTTATTTACCTTAAAAAACTAAGATTTTGTTTCGTGATATTTAGTTATGATAATTGATGGATAACGTTGAGTTGTCAGTGGTGGGCAGAGGGAGCTAAAGCAGATACCAGATTGAATTCTATAAGCACAAATCCACTTCATTTATGGAATAATTAATCATCAATGTCTTCCTTAAGTCCATTTATCCAATTCTAGTTATTTTTAATTCAGGACAAAGAACTGAAGAGAATATCTTCCCATTGACCGTCAGACTTGAAGAAATAAAGAATGATATTGGAACTTAGATATCGGATTAAGCCTGAAATAGAAGTCTGGAGGCTTTCATTCCGAATTCTGAGCTTCCTAAAACCACATTGGCCGAAATAAAGGAGGATTTGCTCTCTCTCTCTCTCTCTCTCTCTCTCTCTCTCATAATATCCTTCCTCGGATCGCCTAAACATATCCAGGATTGAATCCCGAATCCAAACAGCGAAAGGAGACCAATTCTGGAATGTCTTACCTTTACTTCTGAGAGATCGTATAATTATCATATTTAATGACTTTGGTTAGTGGTTGATAAGGCACCAGATCAAACGTCTCCCCCCCCCCCAAGTTGATTATTATGAGCGAAAATCTAATGAAATTGTGACCTCCCAACGTCACCATTGACCATGACTGAGGGACTCATTGTCATTATCATTCCAGGTCCCATCTGGATGTGGCCTTTGGTGATAAGCCTCTGATTCTGCCTCTCTCTCTCTCTCTTTCCAGCCTCTGTGTTCCCCCTACAGTTGATTCATTCTCTCATTCAATGACCGAAAGAAGCGATATTGCGTCATTGCGTGACGAAGGCACTTTCATTCATGGCCAAGAGACGCTTATTCATTATTTCCTGGGTCTTCAAGGACAGATTTACAGCTATTTACTAAGTACTACTAGTCGTATTTACTATGATTTGCTGCATAGTATTTGTCATATTTACCACGATTTAATACTACTACTTCTAATATTTCCTACCATTGACCATTGCTACCCAAGCGTGGACATTTGATGAGTATTAAAGTCTTGGTTTTCTTCTTTCAAGTTAAGGAGATTTTTCAAGTGAAACAATAATTAACAGTCCAATTAAAATGCTTTTGTGTTGCTCAAATTACTGAGGTTTACTGGACTCATGGAGTGATATTAGCCAGATTATTTTTTTTTACGTCTCTCTCTCTCATATATATAGATAGATATATATATATATTATATATAAATATATATATATATATATATATAATATATATTTAGATATATATATATATTATCTATATATATATATATATATATATATAGATATAATATATATATACATATATACATATATACCAGTTTTTTCAGCAGTTACGTGACTTTGAAACTGTTAGGTTGATTGCAATCAATTTTGCTTGTATACTGAACAGTTAAATTTCACCTCGTATTGATGCAGTGCTACAGTCTTATTTGGCAATTATTAAAGATCTTTTAAATTCCATTATGTTTATCCCTGTGGATCTGTAAAAGTGCATTTCATTCATTTTCAATATATTTCCTGGGAAAAGCTGACTTTTGTACTGAAGAGAGGCGAGGACAACCAGCGATGGAAACTCCTACCCGATTTTATCGAAGGAAGAAGAAAACCTGTGGATCCGATTGGATTTCTCTTCTTCTTTCTCTCTTGCGTGGCATTTGGTCCGCAAAATAAATTTATTCTGATTACCTCTTCCCGCCCCCCCATTTTTTATATTTATATATCTGCGAACAAAAGTTTTTTTATCTGTCAGATGGATTTATTTATTTATTTATTTATTTATTTTGCACAGCCGATGGGAAATTATTCTCTACTTAAGGGCAGAAATCTTCGTTGTTTTTTAATTGTCTCCCCCAGGCTTCTATTTTAGTGACGCAATTTTAGTGGTAGTTTGAATCAAAGAAAGAATTTCAAACTCATGTTAAAACAAGACACAAACTCAAAAACATTCTCTCTCTCTCTCTCTCTCTCTCTCTCTCTCTCTCTCTCTCTCTCTCTATTATTCCAAAACATTTAGCAAGCTATAGCTGAAGGAACCAGCAAAAACTTTACCAAAAAAAGAGCCTGCTATATTCTTAATCTCACCTTCATTTAAAGACCACATTTTAGGTTTGTTTTTAAATGCGGAGAACAAATGACCTCATTTAACCCACTCCGTTATATGACGGGGTTTGTTGGGTTGGGTTGGGGGAGGGGGGGAATAAAAGCCTCGCTCTCTTAAAAAACTTTATTTAAATCAGGTGGAATCTGTTTGATCTTTCTACTTAATATTAATAACCTTATAATCTCGTGGGTTCGTTACCCCTATGCGGACTGAAAGAGAGAGAGAGAGAGAGAGAGAGAGAGAGAGAGAGAGAGAGAGAGAGAGAGAGAGAGAGAAACTAAAAAATTTCCTTGAGAGAATAATTATTAATCTTAATAATGTTTTGGCAATCAACTGTAAGGAGGAGAAATTGTGTTTCATAGTGTCCGATTATTTTTTTTTTCTCTCTCTCTCTCTCTCTCTCTCAGGCTAAAGCCGAGGAAAAGTGACCATGCATAAAGAAGGACCCAAGGGAATAGCGAACAAGAGCACTCGGACAATCCCTCAATTTTGGGAGGAACCAGTTAAGCGACTTTCCTGAAGAAGAAGGACTCACAAAAGGAGTTCCTTGGGACGCCCCTGGCCTTCAGAGACTTCCCCAAAAGTTAAGAGTCCCGCTGTGAGGATTCCTTGTGGTCCAGTGATTATGCTGATTATATGAAATACTAAGCATCAGATGGTCCAAAAGGAAGTTTTATTTTTTTGGGGAATGTGTGGGACTAAGTTTTACTACTGAGGAGGAGAGAGAGAGGAGAGAGGGGGGGGGGGGGGGAGGGGGGGTTGGCGGCTCTGGGATGATTGCCAGAAAAACAATGAGAAGCATCAGCCTCATACATAGTAGTAGATTGGTATTTTCTGTCTGGGTACACGAAAAAGTGAAGTGATTTCCAAAGCCACTTTTTATAAAGAAATATCCCTTGTGCTTTCTTCAAGGTGATATATAACTATTGGCAAAAGTTTTTTGATATTCTTTGGAAACTCAAATCCTTCAAATGTAACCTTGGACATACGAGAACTGTATTATACAAACAAATGGAAGAACCTTTATTAACTATAACAAAATAAATAGAAAAAAATATGAGAAAATATGAACACCTTAAATAAAAGCACATTTTAACTTTAGTAAATGACAAATGACTGCGTCCTTGTCATACACTTATTAACAGATATCCTACGATGTGAAAAGTACACTCAAGGACCCCGAATCCTTCCTCTGAATCCAAACAACACCTGGAATGAAATAGGAATTCGAAGGATTATCTCAAGAGAATGATGACTTTGGGGTTTCTTCTTCACTTTTACTCCTTTTCCCTCATCGCTCCCACCAAGTCATTCTGTAAGATGATTGTCAGGGCTTTGTGTGTGTGTGTGTGTGTGTGTGTGTGTGTAAATGATTTCTGTCAGCTAGAGAGAGAGGAGATGAATAGAAGAATCTGAACAATTGTTCCTTATTCCTGAGAATCTTGCCTGAAGAGAAATAGAAGTCTACACTGATTCAGTCTTGATAAGAAGATAGGATCAGCGAACGATGCCTTTGACTTCTATGGAAATTACATACATACATACATACATGCATACATACATACATACATACATGATACATATATATATACATATTATATATATATATATTATGTATGTATGTATGTATGTAATTTCTATGGAAAATACATACATTACATACATACATACATACATACAACATACATAACATACATACATACATACATATATATATATATATATATATATATATATATATATATATATATATATGTATGTATGTATGTATGTAATTTTCATAGAAGGCAAAGGCATCGTTCGCTGATCCTATCTTCTTATCAAGACTGAATCAGTGTAGACTTCTATGACCCTTGTTGGGCCGGGGTGCGAGTTCTTTTGCACAAGAATAGAGAGGACAGTGATCTTACCAAGTATCCAGATAAATTCAGTCAGCAGAGACAAAAACACACAGGAAACTCAACAATATTTATTAACAATCAAAGCAAAAGAATAATAAAGTCACCCTTGTGACTATACCGGACACAACTTAGTCCTTACTACTCCCGTAGGAGTTCCTAATCACTAAGACTAAACCCTAGACAGAAAATATTGAGAGATAATCTAAATAGATTAGTAAAATGGGCCCAACACCAACATAAATATAAACCAATACCTATAACTAAGCAGAGAGGAAAGAAGTAAGAGACCAACAGGGGGAAAACTTAATTCTCCAACCTACAATTATAAACTAAATCTTAAATATAAAAAGTATCAAACATCTTAATAGATAATACACAAGAAATAATGAAAATTACAGCATCACTCGTGACAAGATATACACAGATTGGCATATATATATATATATTATATATATATATATATATATATATATATATATATATATATATATATATATATATATATATATATTATATATAGATATATATATATATAAATATAAAGCGGCAATACGAAATGCCAACAGTCTCGAAAGACTCACTATACGAGAGTAAAAAAAAAAAAAAATGATTACTCAGGAAGAGCTCCTCACACTGAATAAGGGATGAATGGATGCCCCAAACGATTCAGGCTAAACAGTTGCCTTGCTGAAGGCCGAAATACAGGGGAGCCGTGATCTCTTACATCCACTGGGACAATGCCACGTATCAGGCCAATACTCCGCTATCCGAAGGGCGTGCAGCTACACAGGTCACCAATACCATGGGGAAGGAGTCTTTCGTGCTCCCAACCAAAAACACAAGGGAAATTCCCTACCTGGTAGCAACCGCCCTACTTGCACCTTCACGGGCCTCAATGCCCCACCGCTGCAGCTCAGAAGGACGTCGTAGGCAAACACAGGGATGTCCCTCCCACGTCCACTCTGTCGGGATCCAGCGCCAATATCAGAGCCCGCAGGACAGTACACACAGTAAGAGGGAAAGTCACTGCAGATGGCAGAAATGCCCCTGCGCCTTCAATACTGACGACGACAAATCCTTCGAAGGGCGTTAAAGAAAAATATGCCAGCTGCACAACCATGCGGGGAGAATAGCGAGCCCGAACTGTTCTCGGGAAAAAGTCGCGACCCTCCAATATCCTCACTGGCGTCCTTTTCACCAACCACTCGAAAGATAAACAAAACAAAAAAACTAGCATTAATAAGATGATCACAAACATTTAACAAGCGGGGAGGAGGTTTAACAAGCAGTTCGCTTGACGTTCAGCCGGGACCAAAGTAAAGCTTAAAACTAAAACCTTAAAAACTAATTTCCTTACGCTAATTTTATATACAACAAAATATAACAAAAAGCAGTAACAAGGCTGAGATAATAATAAACCAAAAGCAATGCCAATTACGTTAATACATGATATATATATATATATATATATATATATATATATATATATATATATATATATATATATATATATATATATATATATATATATATATATATATTGTGACGAAGTGCCAAGTATCTGGTTACTACACTTACCATTCATTAATTGTTACCTCACAAAAGCCAGACACCTGAACCCTCATCACAGGTACTAAACGACTGAATACTCTAAAGGCAACAGTGATCCCTTAACATCTTACCAGTATTGCAGAAAATCAGACTAAGTTCATCAAAACAGGTGTGAGGTAATCTTGTAAGTAATTAAATTAATCAAAGGGCATCACTCCACCAACAACTTTAGAAGTCTAAATATTTCCCTGATTTCAGAAGTCTTAAGTACTTAACTGGTTCTAAGTCACTTCAAGTTAATCGAAGGAAAACAGATCAATTACCACTCTATGTTTCTACCTAAGCTAATCATATGCAAATATACTGGTAAAAAATAAAATACTTATAAAAATTTTAAATACAAAAATTTATTATTAAACCCAACTCAAAATTATAAGTGAAATTCACAATATCAGGGAAAATTACTGTTACTTGAAAACAAAGCAAAGTTTAATTAATTCTTGAATCAATTAAGTAAAATTAAATAAAAATTAGGCAATAATTGAAATTTGGAAATTAATTCACAAGTGCTAAACATCAATAAAATTTGAAAAGAATTCTAAGTGCAAATTAATTCACAAGTGTTAAATTCAATTAAATGTGCAATGATTAAGTAATGAAAATAACTAAGTTAATTAAATTGTGAATGCAAATGAAAACACAGAAAAATGTGGAAAATACCAAAATTGCAAAAAGTATTAATCACACAGAATATAAAATAAAAAGACACAATTCAATAAGAAAATGGATAAATGCACCAAAAATAAACAATTCAATAAGAAAATGGATAATTGCACTTCAAATTAAACAAACACAAAACACAAAAATTTGCAATGTATAAAAATGTAAAAAGTTTCACTCAAACCATTGTAACTATTATTTATTAGTTCTCTAAACCATCATAACCAATAGTTATTAGTTTCTTACCAAACTATCATAACCATTAGATATTAGTTGCTACTAATAAAAACATAACCCACTTTACCTTCTTGGTATACCAATTTTCTTTCTTTGCTGCAGCTTGTTTCACACTCACAAAAACAGGCACTGTTACACACAAATATAATGTTTGTTCAGATTCCACAAAGCACTAAATAATACTAAATAAACTCTAAGAAATATCAAATCTGAAATCTACAAGTTACGAGTGACTAATTCACGTTACGTTAATATAATCTCAAGTATGTCGAGGCAGAGAGAGAGAGAGAGGGAGATGTCTGAATGGAACACGGTTCTAAGATGCAATGAAATTCTCTTCCTTATGGAAGCTGGACAGTGGAGATGACACAAAACGTTTTGGGACACAATTCTTCCAGAAGCTTCAAAAAGTGATGTAACTTTACAGACAAACTGTGAAATCTGCACGTGGTTTCAGCAACGAAATACACGTACGAAACGAGTATACATTCATGTACGTACCAGCACAACAAAGACACGTACCCGATCGAAACAGACTCGAGCAAAAGTCCCTATCAGACGTGATGACAGAATTCCCAAAACACAACGAAGACCTCGATGTCTCTTATCGCAAGGCGTTGACATAATAGGGAAACAATCCTAGTTTTGAACGGACAAAGATAATCTCTCTCTTTTCATACTACGTTATATACTCTTTTAAAATATGTAATGCAGAAATCTGAACACACATTTTAGACGTCCTAATTCTAAGTTAGCTAGGAATCTGAAAAATGTTGCACAAAATCTTATACACAATATTTTATACAGTCAATGAGGGGATATATGCAGTTTGAAAGTAGCAATATATATATATATATATATATATATAATATATATATATATATATATATATAATATATATATATATATATATATATTATATATATAAATATATATATATATATATATATTATATAAATTTGGCTCACATCTTACCTTTCAATTACAACACCTGGGTTTGATCCTGATGTGAGTCAGAAATTTATTTGTTCCAAACGTTA
>NC_087214.1:23786078-23791078 GCF_015104395.2 Macrobrachium nipponense
CATGATTTATTATTCTGTTTTTTCTTCGTAGGACGTTGTAGAGTTCTTCTGGTCCACTGCCACCAATATTAGGGCTTGTGCCTTGGTATGATAAGGCGCCCTATGAGGTAATGTTAGACTTGCGATAATCTTAAGCTAAGTCGGTTGGTATTGCACTTCCATCTTCAATGGAGTGTCTGGGGTTTTGTAGATCACTTACGAAGTCGGTATTATCTTGTTGGTTATTACGACGATGTGTTAAACTCATGGTTCGGTGAGGAGGTTCTTGTAGAAAACACGAAGTATAAAAATAGATATATTCTTCTGAAGTTTTACATGATGAAGATCAGGTATGATTGTACAAGTCTTCTAATAACGATAGCTTGATCGCTTCTGCCAATGATGATGGCTAATCCTATTACCTCTAACATGATAAAGCTTAGGTAGAGGTACAGGTCTTCTAATGACGATCGCTAACTCCTGGTTCTGTCTGTCTACCATATCTGTTACAAGTTATGAGGGAACAGACAGTAGTTCGAACATATGAACATACTTACAAATGACATAGTTACATACGAACACACAATCGAATGAGACACGCTACAGATCACGTAGGCCGTTTGAATACCAGGAAGTTTCTCCACTGGCGAGTGATCTCTGGAAAAAAACGGATGTAATTTAACACAAAACACGGTCTAAGGACAAACATAAAGCTATTTACGTACCTTCGTATAGATTCTCAATGAAATTTCAAAATAGCGATAAATGACGAAGTTGAAAAATGTTAGTAATAGGAGTCATTAGGAAATCAAATAGCCCATATAATTTTTCCCTCAAACGTCATGCCATAAAAGATAGGCTGGACTTGGCGTATCTGCGTAGAGTTTCTGTCGCTTAAACAAGGAAACGACTCCCGATAGTTTCCAGTGCCATGTACCGACGACATCTTATCTCTGTTAGGTTAGAATAAATTTTTTTTTTTTACCAACTTGGACTTACTTAAAGGCTTTTACCAGATACCATTACCTAAGTGATTGTACCTCATACACCGTTTTCAGCACACTCAGGGGACATTATCAATTTTTACGTATTCCTCCGGCTTACGTTGCGCCCAATTACAATATAGTGTTTGGAGACTTTTAGGGGATAACCTACATGCCTATATGGATGATCTTGTAATCTTTTCTAATACCTTAGAAGTACATTCACATAAACTAGAGCTAGTGCTACAGAGACAGAGACAAATAATCTCAGAGTAAAATATCTAAATGTGAGTTTTTAAAAACCGAACATGTTTATTTAGGTTTTATGTGTCTAGTCAAGGTCTTAAAGTAGTCCATGGTAAGGTGTCGGCTATTCATAACTTTCCGGTACCTATTAACGTAAAAGGGGGATACAGCACTTTGGCGCTGTAGTGGGTATTACAATCGTATGTAAATATGTAACTCTTCAATCATGACAGCTCCTTTAACAGATCTTACGAAGAAGAGCGTAGATTTATTATGGTCTAAAAAGCATCAACAGGCGTTCGATATCTTAAAAACGGAATAATGCAAGCTCACCTAACTTAAAAATCCCTGATTTAAATAAGGAATTTTTTTTTATTGCAACAGACGCCTCAGACCAAGGGGCTAAGAGGGATACTACTTCAGCAATATGAATAAACAGTTCTTTCCTATAGCTTTTTATTCACGTAAACTAAAGCCCTCTGAAAGTAAATAATATCAGTAATAGGCAAGGAATTAAGGGCCTAGGTATCTTTAACTCACTAGTACATTTCAAGTTCATAATCTACGGCTATCCTGTTAAAGTCCTCACTGAGATAAGTCACTTACCGAGTTTTTCAAAGGCTTTAATCACAGTCTAAAAGGAACTTGGTGACAAATGATCATTCAGGTCTTTGGAGCCAAGATAAGATATCTACTGGGAAAGCAATATCATAGCTAACGCATTATCCCAGCAATCCGCACATACTGCAAAGAACCATTAATTAGACTAAAAGATATAGAAACATCCGTGCCTATTGTTAAAACCGTATCTAAACGAGAAAATTCCTTAAACCAAGAGATCGCGAGCATTGAATATCTGGGTTGGAGCGCAGAACTGTTACAAACTGAACAAAGCAAGAGTCAACAGACATAACCAAAACAATAAACACTTTGAACGGAAACAGAGTCAGCAGCAATAAAACACCAAACAATAAACACTTCGAATGGAAACAGGGTCAGCGGCTAAGCAAAAACAATAAACACTTCGAGCAGAAACCCTAAAGCAAAAAGTAATATATTTAAAGTATGTGTATCAGAATAATGTAATCAAATGTAATATTATAGTAGGTCCGTGACGAGGGAAAACCCGAAGAACACAGCAGATGACTAACGACCAGGTAGTAGTAATAATCTCTTTCATACCAATCGTCATAAAACTGGTTGCATTCCGTCATCCAGGGTTCCCTACTATGTCACCAGAAAGCCAAATCACTATTTTACTGGCCTACAATGCTTACAGATATAAAAAGCACATAATGATTGTAACACGTGTCATGAAAACAAGGGACACACTAAGACACCTGTCAGTTAAGGGCCTATCCTGTGCCAAATAAATCCTGAAAGAATATACTTAGAATTATTAACAGAATTACGAGTCTGACAGAGGGAATAAACACTTCTTAGTGTTAATAGTTCCTTGACACGTTATATAGAAGTAATAGCACTAAAAACAAACACCGCAATTGAGTGCATTAGGAATATTTATGAGTGCTAAATCAGTAACATGGAATTCAAAACACATGATAATCTGACTCGGGTGGTGTAAATCAATAATAATCTCCATAACACGTGGTGTGAATTCCTTTCCATTAAGAAAACCAATAATATATTTTATCACCCAGAGTCAATCGGTTTGGTAGAATAACGGATAATTCATAATAGGAAGTGTCAATGTCTTACGAGTTACAACTCGTGATATTGGATCCGAACTGGATTTATAGCGGTTCTCGCGGTTTTAAATACCTTTATCATTATATCTTGTATCTATAGAATTGATACCGCAAGTAGCCTTATACGGTACGCCGCTAGAACATTTTCCACATATTCAAGCCAACCATTAATTTATCAAATATATATATAAAAGTAGCCTTATACGGTACGCCGCTAGAACACTTTTCCACATATTCAAGCCAACCATAATTTATCAAAATATATATATAAAAAAATATAAATAAATAAATAAATATAAAAAAATAAAATATGGATACAAGTGGAGTCAATATAATACACTCTGTAAGAAGTCGGAAGGGTTACAAATTTTAATAAAAAAGGAATCACGATAAAATCAATAAGCAAAACGAACCATAGATGAATTAAATATCCAAATATATATGCGTAAAGATTTGAACTCTAACTTAACGCTTTAGTAATGACAAATAAGCTAAAAGTTCAAACACATATCCAAAACCTACTGACATATTGTCTGTCCCGGTGATTTATATTCGTAGTCAATGAAAAAAAAAATAATAATAATAAATAAATAAATAAATAAATAAATAAATAAAAATAAAATAAAAGAGATTTTAAAGTCAGGAAGTCTAGAAGTGAAAAGTTATCTATGAAATAATACCTATATGAATCTTATACAGGGCTAATAATAATATATATAGAATTTGTATGAAACCTTTTCATTAGTTTGAATAAGGAATATTTAATTTCACATAATTACAATTATGCAGATTTCCAACATGAAACTAATATATTGTTCAATTTTGGTACTGTTTTTTTTCAGACATTCTTCTCATGTGGGTCGAGTATTAAAAAAAAAAAAAATTTATCCTAAAGTCGTATTTATTACAGCAAGTAACGTAACTCTTAGCTGGCTGAGAGCAATCTCCTGCCAAGTGACGACGTCATCATTGCCGTATCAGCATTGATTCCTTTAACCTCAAATATCTGCTTGCACAGGCTTCATCTCGCGCAGATTGACTGGAGAAAGGAATGCTTAGCCCGAACTTCTCATGGGCAAGGCAGACGTTAGGTACAGGTGTCTATCGGTGTGCGCAATGCAACTTGCAATCATTTCAAAATTAATAAACAAAATAAGGAAATAGAATTTCTATAACATCAAAATGAATTAATTTTTTCTGAACCTCATAGACATTTAGAAGTATCACGATATGGATATGGATTATTTACTTGCACATTAGCTTATTACAATCCAGGTAAATCACATTCATGGGAAAATGTTACATTTTTCTTGAAAAACCCAAAGTTTATATAGAAATTAGTTACATAGTGGGTTTTTCGTTGCATAATCCTACCATTAATAATGTTTTAAAAGTTAACCTCAGAGGATGCGCACGAGAAAATTGAATATGAAACTTTTGTTAGGGCACATAGGATCAGATTTTATCACAACTTAATTTCAGTTAGCATAGAGAAATACAGAATCATGATTAATCTCTCTTTGACTCTTAGGTTGCCTGGCAACCTTACAATTAGCTCCGTTTTCCACTTCTTTGTCTAGTAATTTACTACCAGTAATATCGAATTTTCTTTGGGATTTGTATTGATATCTGTTTATTTGTTATAATTATGGATATTTTTACAGTCATCATAGACCTGGATAGGTTCACTCATTGTTAATGCCATGGATAAAAAAGTTTGTACAGCGGACTCTTTTGAATTCCAAAATATCAGCGAATCATGTGGGTTAAGTCTGGTCTAAATGGCTCTCTCCCCAACCCCTGTATTTGGATGTCGTCTGAATTTACTTTGCCCTTGTGACAAGTATAATTTCACTTGCAGGCTGATTAATGGTACCTGGTTACAGTATCCTGCAGTACGAGAGTTTCACATCGCAACTTCAAAAAGTCGTTCGTCGCTGCGGATGACTACAGTCAAGTAACAACCGCCTACAATGTGAAAGGAATTTCATGGACTTCTTCGACCGACACCGTATCTCGTCGTTAATCTCGTTTTAATGCGGAACGCTCCGGCGGCTGTGGAGATCGACTACAAAAGGGACAT
>NC_087214.1:23796078-23803612 GCF_015104395.2 Macrobrachium nipponense
GGTGTGTTCATTGGTTTTCATGTGAATGACGTATGTTTGGCTAAGCCAAGCCTAGGCCTATGTTTCAGAGACAGGGTTGGTTGACCTGTTGTTAGTTTATTTAATTCATCAGCATTTTCCATTAGAGACATTAAGTTTGAATAGATAAATTGTAAAATGTACTTATGCAGCCATTAATTTGTCGTGGTTGGTTAATCGGAGTATATACATATAATCTGCCCATTGGTTTGGAGGTTAATTAATGACATTGTTTTGCCAAGCCAAGCCTAGACCGATGCTTTCTAGGCAGGATTGATTAACCTCTTGGTTTGTTAATTTTGTGTTGTACTTTCGTGTTTAAATATTAAATTTGACGCCTTGAAATTGTAATGTATGGATAGGCAGCCAATTACTTGCTGTTATTATTAATTAATTCGAGTATGCTCAGTCCACTGGTTTTGAAGTTAATAACGGTCCTGGGTAAGCCAGACTTAGGCTCATGATTCAGACTTACAATTGGTTGACCGTTTTTTTCTTTATTTAAATAAATGGGCAGTATTTTTGTGGTGTAATATCAATTTGATATTGAGATCAAATACGTATAGACAGCCACAGTGGTTGATTAATCCATTGGTTTTCTGGTTGACACTGCTGGGGCAAGCCTAGACCTAAGTTTTAGAGAGGATTGGTTAACCTGTGGGTTAGATTACTTTTCCTTATGACATCACTGGCCTTTAACCAGATTTATTGAAGGGTATAAAAAGGCCTGCTTTTGGGACATGCTGGGACTATTGCAAAACAACAGATGTTTGACAGGACTAATACAGTGTATAGCTCAGTACATTGCTGTCAGACACCGTGTTTCTTCCCTATACAACCTTAAAACATTTTGTATGTTTCATAGTCGGTTGAAGGGCGGTAAATAGATTTAGTTTTGGATTAGTTCACCATTATTGTTCAATGTAAAAGCTCATTTTTGCGTGATTACTGTCATTTTCCTTTTAACTTTTTTTTGAAGTGTCTGAAGCCAATGGCGAGAGTTAATGGCTAGCGTACTAACTACGAAAGGGAGCTTATTTTATATTAATAATAATAATAATAATAATAATAATAATAATAATAAAATAATAATAATAATAATAATAATAATAATAATAATAATAATAATGTTGTTATTGTATATTTTTGCTGCTGTTGTGGCCACTATTTCAGTCTACATAGTAGATGTTGTTTGTTCCGTTAACTTTGAAATGGTTAAAAGTTAAGTGATTATTATTATAGAACGCTTTACTGTCACTGACCTCCTTGAGTATCTTAAATCTTTAACAACTGGCGTTAAATCCCACTGCATTCACAAGCAACTATTTATTATTATGTTTCTGCTCTTGTTTTTAAAAGCAGATTAGGATGTGTTAAAATGATGTTTGGGTGGGGTGGGGGTGGGGATGTAACACCCCTCCCTATTTACTCATTTTCGACAGAATATTAGAAGGAAAGAGGGGCACCTGCCTGATTATTTTACCTCGGTGAGACCATCCCGTTTTTAATTGGCGTAAGATAGTGCCCGTCTAGACTAATTCCTAAGGACTTAGGTTTGTTGATTCTCTCTCTCTCTCTCTCTCTCTCTCTCTCTCTCTCTCTCTCTCTCTCTCTCTCTCTCTTTCGCTCGCTTTGAAACATTCCGTAGCATCTTGTAGCACAAAACACGATGTCCATTTTGTTTTTCATGTCATGCAAGACAGTTTTCTTTTGTCTCAGCTTCAAAGGCGACTTGACAGAATGGGAAAAAGTTGGCTAATGTTTGTGATGTTGACATTGTTGCCTCAGGAGCCATATTTAGGAGCCATCGACACCTGCACTGGTCCCCTGACGTTTGTTGCAAGATTCTGTTAACGAGAGGTCTTTTGTTGTAGGAGGTAGGGCCGATAACTATACGCTTCTTTTTTAGTGTTTTAAATATTTTTAATAATTCTTGTTTTGGGGACGAATCTAAGATATTTACTGAATTGTTTTTATAAATTTACGGCTTTCTCTAGTGGTTTTTTTACGATCTAATTTTTATTTGATTTAATTGACCTGGTATTAATATTTACCAAGGAATTATTTAAAGGGAGAAGTAACTCTCCAGTGAGCGGATATAGTACTAATGAAATTCCAGACTTGGTCACGAGACAGATTTTACCTAAATTTATTCATTTTCTTAATAAAATCTTAAAAACTTCACTGTGAGTTCGTGGTTGATTCTGGAAATAACTGTTTGGTTTGCTGAAGGAATCGTGGATCTAATGTGGACGGCTGAACACATCGTCCAATCCAACACGATTTATGGAGATAAAACTTAGTTTGACACTGAAACAGTTATGTTTAAGGGAAAATGTTTTGCCATTAAAAAAAAGTTAATTCACACTGCCAGATCTCTATTAGAAGGATTAATTGAAACAATTTGAAATTTAGGAAATTCCGATTGATTTTAGCTTTCAGTTCTTTTTGCATTTTAAAATTAAGTGGCAAATATTTTCCATATCAACATTTCTTGTTTTGTAGAAGAGTCAGAGATGCAGTCGAATAATTTGATGCGCTGTCCCAGTCAAGGTGTAACATTCACTCTAAATGTCACTGAAACAGAAAACTGAAAGACCAATTGAATACGTATACAAGCTAATAACTTTATGAACAACGGGCTTGTTCATTACGATGCCTGGATTTGAAATATATGAATATTTCCCTCAGAGAGAGAGAGAGAGAGAGAGAGAGAGAGAGAGAGATAATTGTTTTCGCGTTATGTGCGATTTACCAAAATGGCTTTCACACGATTATGGTTCACGATCAAATGCCTCTTCATTTCCTGATATTTAATTCGAAATGTATCACAACCGCAGTCGCAACAGAACTAAAAAGAGGCAGATATTCAATATGAAACTTGACAAAACACTCGAAATAAAACCCTCGATGGAAAGTGAATTGGAAAGTGAATTGGACCAAAGTGCTTCTTCGTCCTCGACTACTCTGGAAGAAGGATGAGATCCTACAGCGACAGACTTACTGAAATAGGATACGCTGTAGTTGAGATCTGGCCTTTCACGTATTCACTATATAGTGGTCTTGATTTTGTTTACATCAGAGCCTTGAGTTGATGTATACCTGGAGAAGTAATGTTTGGTTTCATTTTTGAATAAGTAATACTGTTGACTGAAATACCTGTTATGCCTGTTACATCACTAGCATGCTGACGCTTTTAAATTATCATTACACATCTTTATGTTCCAATTTAAAATCCCCATAGGCCTATGCGATATCTGTGGTGCCAAAATGAGACTTTATTATAGAAAGTTGTTGAAGTCTAATTTACCGATACTTGGAAGCCATATAGAGGTAGAAATGGAATTTCTCTTTCTCTCTCTCTCTCTCTCTCTCTCTCTCTCTCTCTCTCTCTCTCTGTAGTCAGAAGCCATAGAGAACTTGTGTGACCGAGTTGTGAAGGGAACTACTTGCTTTCTGATTAATTTATTAATTTATTTAATTATTTAGTCACTTTTTTATGTTTATTTTTAATTTGTATATGTTTTGCAAAGCCAGTCGTTCGTGCAGCAAGTCAAAGGGAATTTCATATTGATAATGAGATGCATTTACGAACTTACTGGCTGGAGAGAGAGAGAGAGAGAGAGAGAGAGAGAGAGAGAGAGAGAGAGAGAGAGAGAGAGAGAGACTCAGGTATGCATTTAATCCAACTGCCAGGTCGTTTGTCCAAATTGGTAAAATTCCTGTTTTAGAGTTAGAAATATCTATCAGTATTATCGGGTGAATGTTGGGATAATAAATAATCGTAGAAGCTTAAAAATAGCGAATAAACTTATCTTTTCATTACATTATTTGAAATGGAAATTCGTCTTATTCTGAAAAAGTAACTTTTTGCGTTTTCTCATTTAAAACCCACATAGGCCTAGGTGATATTGAGGTGGGATACTCATAGGCCTAGGTGAAATAAAGCGACAAAAAGTCAGCATTGAATATTGTAAATGTCTTAAAGAATGATGTTGGGAACTCTCCTTCAGGGGCACTGACAATCTCAGCAGTGAGTTAAGTACCGGTAGTTAATCAGCTGCTGTGGGTTGCAACTGGCCAAGGTCAGGAAGGCTGGATCAAGCGAAGACGCATCGTCTGGAGCAGTTTTATATATATATATATATATATATATATATATATATATATATATATATATATATATATATATATATATATATATATATATCAAAAGTTGGCCTGTCGTAGCGTTGTATAGATTTAGTTATAAAACTCCTTGAAAAAACTATAGAAAATATGGCTTCCATTTTTCATAGGAAGAACTAATCTTGTATGAAGACTTCTGTGATGAACGATAATTAATAAGAAAAGGATGGCTTCTTCTTTGATTGGTCATTATAATCTCATCAGAGAGAGAGAGAGAGAGAGAGAAGAGAGAGAAGAGATGAGAGAGAGAGAGAGAGAGTCCGCGTATCATGTCCTAAAATAGGGAAAGGAATAAAAAAAAATGTTAAAAAATCGAGGGAAAAACTCTGAAACAAAAGTTGATCCTGTCTTCTTATCGGAGACCTGATTCCTGTCCTGTGCCGCTGCCCCAAAAATCCCGATCAAAAGGAACCGAAAATAAAAGGACTCATTCTATTAAGGTTGACTCCGCCCACTTTTATTCTTTTTTCTTATCGTTTTCAAAATTATGCTGTTGTCGCCTTTCCTTTTTTATTTTTTGTATTGGTTTTTTATTATTATTTTTGCGTCACGCCTTGTTTTGAAGAGTGGCACTGGCTGAGTGATAGATTCTGATATATTATGATATTTCTCTCTCTCTCTCTCTCTCTCTCTCTCTCTCTCTCTCTCTCTCTCTCTCTCATTTGATCTAGCATTTGCCTTATTCCTTTGCAATTAATCTCATCTGTCTATTATATACATGAATGCTCTCTCTCTCTCTCTCTCTCTCTCTCTCTCTCTCTCTCTCTCTCTACCAGAAGGTAAAGAGCACAAACCCACAAGATGTTTTCCATCCCAAGTGCCACTCCAGCATGGAAATATTCGCTTCGTAATAACAATTCATAAAGTAAAGAATTTGTGTGTGGATGTCGGAAAACTCATCATGAATATTATCCATCCTTAACATTTGAAATCACTGCACTATTCTCATTTTCTCTTTAATTTATTTTTCTCTTAAATGCCCACTGATAGCAGTGATATGTTACAGTCTCCTGTAAATTACAGCTTCTCCGTCACTGTAAATGCAAACTGCCCTTGTGTTCAGTGAATCATTATAATGTAAATTGAAATGCGTAAGTATATTTATATTAATTCTACCATCTGTAAATTAGTTCTATTATTGTAAGTGGCCCACCAATAACTTGCTTTTAAGTAAATAAAAATTGTAATGTAAAATGAACGGTATCATGTGGAACACTATTTGTCCATCAGGCGAATGTTGACAAATGTTTGCAAAGTGCTCATTCATGTTTATCGTAGGTATAAATGCATCAGTGTCCATTAGTTACGGCGTTAAATTAAACACAGGATCTGTGGAGGCGACGTCTAAGTAGTCCGTTAGTGGGAGTGTTTCGTCTGAGTCTCATTAATGATGGCTACCAATTGCCTATAAGGTTTGCCAGAATGTGCGTTTTCCTTTTTTCCGTTTGGACAGTTAAAGCTAAGTGTAGATAGGTAGTTGCAGTTTCGTTTTAGCGGCGTCCCTCAGGCCCCCAGCGGCGCCCACTTTCTAGCCTTTTCATCTTCTCTCTTCAGTCTTGCTGTCTATCCTCTCTAACTGTCTTCTTAATGCAAATGTGGGATTTTCTGACCGATTTCCACTTTTAGACCCTTATACTTCATCTCATAGTTTCTGGAGCTCATGGTTTTGCTGTTCAACCACTCCAACTCCAGCTCTTTTCACTTTCTTGGGCATGGCTTCGCTTGTCTTGGCATCAAAATAAAATATCATAAATTTCAAATGAATAAATAGTTTGCGTTGGATGCTCAGAGAGAGAGAGAGAGAGAGAGAGAGAGAAGTCAAGACGACGTTATTGGAGACCTTTAAAACCTTTGTAAATCAGGTCAGAACAAGACGCCGTTTGCCCGGGTATAATGTCTGCGTGCCCACGTGATGCCGATGTAGCGATGGGTATGCATTAAGGCAGTAAAGTAACTGACGTGAATGCAAGGGTGGTTTGTACATTAATTAACAAGTATTTGCTGATAATTATCGAAGACGGTTTCGTGGTTTAATAACAATTTTCGTCTGTGAAATTGATTATATATGTTTATAATGTTTTAGTAGAATCTGTGTAGAAAGTCATCAATTTCCCAAATAGATTCTCTCTCTCTCTCTCTCTCTCTCTCTCTCTCTCTCTCTCTCTCTCACGACATGAACACGTAACACAACAAAGAGGCAATCTGAATTACCTCTGAAAAGTGAGGATTGGGAAGGCGAGTTTGTGGTTAGTCATGACGAAATCAATTTTGCATTTTAAAGCTCACAGTACCTGATGCAGCTCTGATATTCCACGTATAAGCTTATCTGCGCGTTGTTGAGCCTCCAGTGCATTAGCAAGAAGCACTGCACGCTGATTAAACAGTTCTCATTCGTCACGAACTGAGGATTCAGTTGTGCGTCGGTCCCAATGCCACAAAGGCATCATATACTGAATGCTGCATTTTGTATTGGGGAGGAATATCGCAGCTGTTTTTCAGGTTTTTGTGTCGCTATTTTTAGGCAGGAGGCTTTTTAAGGTCAGCTGTGGTGCGTATTTATGTTGCGGTAGAACTTACAGAAAAAAAAAAAAAAAAAAAACTGAATGCCAGTGTACTGAGAGAGAGAGAGAGAGAGAGAGAGATTGTTTGAATATATTGAGCCTATGCTACAAATAATTTTAATGCATATTATTATTATTATTATTATTATTATTATTATTATTATTATTATTATTATTATTATTATTATTATTATTATTATTATTATTATATTTCACAAATTGTTACGAGAGCAAGACGAATATAGTCTGGATGTCCTTTACGTAAAGAATATTCTAAGGATATTTTTAGTATATTTGCCTCTGTTATACAAGGCCACGGTGAATATTTCGGCGTAACGATATCACTTTTGATTTTGAGTTTTTTTTCCGAAGCAAAATTTGTTGTCGTAACCCAAAACATCGGCCCAAATTCAGCAAAGTTTCTTTTCAAACTGAACCAGGACAAATACGATCATTAATTTGGGTAGGCATTTAGTGTTCTGTTCCCATGAAGAGCAACACTTCTTGCCTTACTTCTTCCCGTAACCTGAATGTGATCTCGTGTCTCAGACTGCAAGTTGACAGCTGCGGATTCTGAATATTAAATGTTTTTTTTTTTATTTTGTTTTATTATTTTTTTTCTGAAAATGCCTTTGTTCTTGAGATGCCTGACATTTATTTGTAATGAATATTTCTTCAAATGTCTAATATTGTTTATGTTTAGGACATTCTGAATAATATTGAGCGCTTCTCCAGATGTTGAGTGTTACATTCATGTCTCTGTTGAT
>NC_087214.1:23804112-23825888 GCF_015104395.2 Macrobrachium nipponense
ATACATAACACAAAGCTATACCCAAGAGCAAATACGGACAGACTATACATAACACGAAAGAAAGGAGGGAGAGACTACTAAGATAGAGGACTGCGTCCAACATCGACAGAGCACTGGGGCATATCTGAAAATATTGGAATTTATTTAATTTCAATCTTACTTATATTTAATAAACAAAACAATTATTTCAACACCAAAAACAACTTACATTAAAGAATAGATCCACTAATAAACTTTGTGACATTGCCGTACATTACCTTTTTCCCTAGACATGGCCAAAGATACATAATAATGTAAAAGCACTTATCACAAATGTTGATGTTGACGTTGACGTTGACGTATTCCAAAATTGTCGTTGTCTTGGAGTTAGAACGTTCAGTTTTTGTTCAGGGTTAATTTCCTATTACAATGTAGATGCCGGCCTTGCTAATGAGAAACTCTTACTGTAACTGTTCGCCGTGGCTGTAGTAACCTCCGAGGTAATTTACTTCTTACCTTTGACAGGTACATATTACGCACGCGCGAACTTGAGACCTATTAGGCAATTACTAGTTTAAGTAATTTAATTCATAAGTTTAATTTTATTATTCATTTCACTTATCATTAACGCTAATAGTTACTATACTAAGTAGCATTAAGTTATTTACTTTTAACTTATTAAAAAAATAGAAAGCTTCGAGTGAAGCTAACGACCGAATGGCTATTCCCCCACAGTCGGACACAAATATCAATCCTTTCTGATTTCTAACACACTCCCCACAAAGGATTGCGATTATAGAATTGCAATGAATATCTTCATTAACCAAACATTATTTATTAAGGCCACCTTAAATCTGGCTACTGCGTTAAACAATTATTTCCAACAACGCTAAATAAAAGTATGGCTAAGTTACTTTAGTATCATCCTCACGTTACTAAAAGTGTAGCATTTTAACTTAAGTCTTCACTTTATTTTAAGTGTAGCATTTTATTTAAATTTTTACACCACCAATTTTAACTTAGCTTAGTTACTATAGGCTATCTCCTAATTTTACTTTTTGTTTACATAGTTTATTTATTTTTACCTACGAAAGTAATTATTTGCAATGCCCTTAATCCTTGTTTAAAGTTAAAGAATAAAGCATTTAATAAAATATATCCTCACACTGAAAAAGTTTCGAGTGTGTAGCATTTTAGTCAAAATAAAAACTTGATTATTAGTAATTACAGTAAATAATATACTGAAAAGCAGTATTTACAAATTATCTAAATTTTCCCTTAGCATTCGTTCAAATCTTTCGGTAGCCTTTCTCTTGGGTCTTACAGACCTTTCGCCTTGTTCAACGTGAATAGATTCAGGTTTATTTATACTGCCTGTTTTCTACTCAATTTCCATTGAATTATCTCTGGTTTGCCTTTCTCTTTATAGCATGTGTCACTGACAGTTCCATAGGATAAAGATTACAAATAGAATGATATTCTATAGCCCCATTAGCTTGCTTTAGTTTCACTGACCTAATTTTATTGTCAAATCCTAATATTAATTCTAATACCTTACCCATCATCCAAAATGGTCTGGGCTTATTAATAGCTTTAATTAGGACAATGTCACCAACTTTAATTCTATTTTCCCATTTACTTTGGTACAAATTTCTGCTATGTTCTCTCAGGCTTAAGAGATAATTTTCATACCACAATTTCTTAAAATTTTCAATAATTTCTTCCTGTATTTCTACAGTTCTCTCTAAAGAAGGTTGACTAGAATCGTCCAACCAAACATCACCATCATCTTTTCTCAAAATGAGGGATGAAATTACCATGCAATTTGATAAAGGAATTTGGGAGTTATAAACTCTAAATTTTCTGAGCTTGATCTATATGTTAAAGGGCTGGAATTTATCGCTAACTGAATATTAGAAAGGGTAGTTAATAATTCAAAGTAAGTTAATTTAGATCTTCCTATTACTTTATAAAGACAATTCTTTAACACTCTAATCAATCTCTCCCAAGCAGAACCAACCCATGCTGAATATAAAGGAATTTTAAGTGTTTGATATTACATTTCCTTAATTCAGATTGAAATTCCTGCGACTCCAAAGACCTTTCAAGGATACTTCCACCCTTGAGAAAAGACTTAGCGTTTGTCACTGTACAGGTATTGTGGTATTGTGTACATATTACTAAATCTTTGGAAAGCGAGAACAAAATTTTTAGTGGACATGTCTGGTAACAATTCAAAGTGCACAGCGCGCACGTTAAGACAAGTGAAAACTAATATGAACATTTTTGTGGTCTTACCACTCAACTCATCCTTAACCCAAAGGTGTCCTGTGAAATCATACCTACATGCTGAAAAGGCTTGACTAAATTCATGTGTGGTTTAGGCATATCTGTAAACTTCGGGTATCTGTAAGCTAAGGCATTATATTTCTACAATATATACAACTACTCAGCTCAGTCTTTACAGCTGACCTACCCTTGGGAACCAAAATCCTGTTCCCTAAGGTAGTTTAATGTAGTGCCTATTTCCTAAATGCTGTACCTTCAAATGACAATGCTTTATTAACAATGAGGTAAACCTATGCTCTTTAGGAAGTAATACTGGGTTATGAACATCAAAGTCAAAGTACAAAACACTTAGATATTCTTCCCCTAGACCTAATTATACCCTTTGAATCTAAAAATAAATTTTAAATTGGACACTAGAGGAGGTATATTATTGTAAAAAATCTAATTCTACTGTAAAGTATTCTTTCTGTGCAATTTTCACCCAATACTAAGGCTTTCTTTTTAGAATCACCACCCTTTAATCTACTACAAAATTTGAACAAGTAACTGGCAATTCTTACAATTGTTCATAATTTGACATTTTATTTATATTGAGAATACCAGCTTTACTTTATTTATTTGCATAGTGCATACTGTACTTATTTTGATGCTTATAGTAAGGCGATATGCTCAATAAAGGGTAAAGAGGCCAACTTGTCAAAATCATTACTCAACCATTCTGGACCCTTCTAGCCAAAATAAGTTGATTTACTTAAATATTTTAGTATAGGATAAACCTCTGGTGATCATGTCAGCAGGATTTTCTTCTGTATTTACATAGTGATATAAGACAGGTAGTTTAAATAGCTTTAGATATTTCAACTTTAAGACCATCTGCCTCAAGTACTCTATTTCTAACAAATTTAGATTTATTTTAGTTCTCTGGTCAATAGCCAATTTAAAACCACTTGAGCATCAACACAATATTATGAATTGAAAATTTATATTATTGTAGGCTTCTAGTAAAGAAGGTAAACATTTAAAAGCTAGAATTACATCCCATTATTCCAAAGTGGGGACACTATGCTCATTTCTCTTATTCAGTGGAGCCAATTTAGATTTGGAGAACAAATAAGAACTTTTATCATTTTGATTAACGCATAGGCCACAAACCCATAGGCCTCCACAGAGCTATCACAAAAAATGTGAAGACCATACGAGTCTAGTTCATTAAGGGGACTCTCTAGGAATTTAAGTTCAGTTAACATTTCAAAATCTCTACTAATAATTTTCATTCCTCACAAATGTCTTTAGGTAAATTTTGGTCCCAACCAACATCTAATTTCCATATTTTCTCTCATTAAAATTTTGCCTCTTATTGTTACAGGAAGGACTATATTCAAAGGATCAAATATTTTAGAAGTTTGTGACAATACTTTTCTTTTTGTGTCTGCTTCTGGGTCTATTTTACAAGGCGCAAGACTAAAGAATCATTATTTACGTTGAATCTATAACCAATACTTTATCCTCTTCGCAAGAATGTTCAACAAGTCTATTATCAGACGACATTTCTTCTCTCAACTCTACACAATTTGGGAGTTCCAAGACCTTAAAATAAAGCCCCTTGTTCCATCCTATCATTAGCTTGCTTATACAAATTTTTCATTTCATCAATGTTGTTACCAGTTACAAGAAGATTGTCCTACATAAAAGTTATTAGTTAATATTTCTTTACACTTATCATCAGGATAACTTTCTGCGTGATTTCATAACAAAATAAAAAATTTAATATAAAAGGTGAAGAAGTGTAACCAAAAACTATTGTTTTGTAGCGATAAGATACTAATTTATTTCCCCGTTTCCAAAAGAAAACAAAATCTATTTTTGTCCACTTCATTTTTTATTTAATCATCAAAAAAGCTTGTTTGACGTCACTCAAACATTACATATTTATTAGTTTCTAAGTAAAAGAGCAATTTCAGTATTGAGCCCATTAAATCTATCCAGGATAAGCTGCTTCATTAAGTGAAGGCAATTCCCTGTAAGTTTTTAAAGAACAGTTAAATACTGGCCTGATTTTGTGGTAACTTGCTCTTCTAATTTTATAACTGGTCTATGGGGAATCCATATATACTTATGATAGTCGAAGGACTTACTTTAATTTCCTCGATTATACCATCCTCGAGTTGTTTATCAAAAACTTCCTGGTATTGTCAATGAGACCCTTTTTACCAAGATACTCTACTGTTCTGTCTAATACCTTAAGTGAAACAAAATGATTAGATGACGCTGTCAATTTTATCAGTATACCAGGGCAATTCTACATGATAAAATCCATTATCAAAAGAGATCCCCTCTCTAAATCTGTCAATTTGTTCTTTATCAAAGGAGACCAATTCTTTTTCACACTTTTTTATTCCCAAGGATTCAAGACTAAAAAGGTGTTCGAGTCCATTGTCTACCTCACTGTCTTCTAATATATGCTCTAATGGATTGAAATAAGATTTTAGAGGATCCATTACTAAATTTACCACGCTTTTGTTTTAACATTCAGTGTTTTTCTTACTAACCATTGGAGTCCATAATGGCTCTACTCTCTGCCTCATCCAAAAAGTTGAACACATTACCTACAGGAGCTACTCTATTATTTACGACTAAACAAGCTCCACCCAACATTTTAGTCCAAGTTACCGAAGGTAAAAACTGAATGATATCTATTCCTAACAACATGTCAACCTTCATACTTTCATGGTTTCTGTGGTCACAAAAAGTCTCATCCAATAAAGCAATATTATTTTTTCTTTATTTATTTATTTTTAGATTCATGCCAGGCACTTCAAAGTTTATATTGAGCGATTTGTCAACTAATAAAGGTATGAATATTAAATTATTGTTTATATTTATTCCAGTGGACATTTGCTTGAAGCCCTTAGTTTCTTGCCCTATATATGTGCTTACATCACATCCAAAGCATACAACGCCTCTACATCCTGACAAAGATCTTTAGCTGCAGATTCGGCAAAATAAATATGACCGCTGACTGCCAGTGTCAAACAAACATCTGACTTTCTAGCCTTTTTGCCATTTCTTAAATACAAAGTCATAGTGGGTAAAATGTGAGACGCATCAAACTTCTCTGAGCAAAACATAAGCTTACATTAGTTTTAGTAGTTAGTTCGGCTTTATTCAAAGAAGGGCACAAAGAGTTATGTGTTCCCTCTTTCTACACAACAGACATTCAAACCTTAACTTATTTGTTTCCCGTAACATTCATTGTCTTCGTGCCCTGAACCAGCGCATCTAGTGCATAGTGAAAGTTCCCTCAGTCTGGCCAATTTATCATTATAATTATTAAAGTTAACACTTTTCCAAAGTATGGCCTTCAGCTGCACACAATTTACAAATTAACTTAGTTACTTTATTTGCAAATTTAAAATTTTGAATCGTACTTACACCTCCCTTATTTTCTTTAGGTTTAAATGAACTGCTAGGACTGGAGGTTTTACTAGAGGTTTTAGTGAGGGTCTTTTTTCTATTGGAAACAGTTTTAGATAAAGTTTTGATAATTTCATTATAATTAGAAAGAATGTCAGATATATTAGGATAATTAGTATTTAATTTGTGAACAAACTCTCTTTACTGGTATGGGGAGGTTTATTAAATACTATATGACTCACAAATTTATGCCCAGAGGACCCACTTCCAATAAATCAATATTATGTGCTTTCAATTCATGCAGATAGGATTTGATTTCGTTGAGGTAAACTTTCACCGACGAGAATTCTTGATCATTATTCAACACTTGGTGCAGCACTCAAAATGTTCTTAAAAGTCTCGTCAACAATATAATCTATGTCAAGGAATTCTTCTTTTAACATTTCAATTGCCAAGTGGTAGTTACGGTCAGAAATAGTCAAATGCTTAACTACCTTCAAGGCATAGCCCCTAAGGTACCCATGTAAATATATTTGTTTGGCAGAATCGGACAGATTTTTTCTGGACCCAATGACATTATTAAATTGATTAAGGAAAGAATTGAAAGCAAATTTATCTTTCTCCTCTCCACTAAAGTTTCCACATTCTAAAGGAGGGGGTTTCCCATCAGGACATATTCATTCTAGACATCATTTCTAAAACTTTATCGGCAGATAAGTTGCTAGAAGCCCCACTTAACTCACTTATGAATTGTTCATATTGGTCAAGCTATATCTAACCTGAATGCTATATTCTGCCTGACTATCTAACTCCTCATTATAAAATTGTTCATTACTGATCATTATTTTCATGTGTCTCCAAAACATTATTAATTTTTTCATCAAAGTGTTTAACCTGCTCGATCTCTTTTTCGATTTCAGTTATTTGAGTCTTACAAAAGGAAGAAGTTAATCTATTATCACCATGAAGCTCCGTTAGCTTCTTTAAGTAAATAGTTACCTTCCGTTTGTGTATTCCCCACATCCTCCTCAAGGATGATATAATATTCATAGGGTTAACAAACTCTTCCTCTTTATCAGACATGATTAACTAATTATACTCGATAGATTTAGTATCAATAGCCTGCAAATATTTAAAAGATAACACCCCACCTAAAGTTATCGATGCTTACGGGTTACCGAGTACATTATATATGAACATGAAATAGATTATAATACATAATATAAGTTACTAATTACGTCGCACTTGAGTTCCATATTGGTTACCATTCGAAATACCGACGACAGTTAGCCGTTAGCCGTTTTCTAAAAAATAATTTACTTCACCGAACGATAAACACATATTTACCTCCGAAATATATGGAATACACGACAATTTTGGAATTATACTGGAATTTATTTTAATTTCAATCTTACTTATATTTAATAAACAAAACAATTATTTAACAACCAAAAACAACTTACATTAAAGAATAGATCCACTAATAAAACTTTGTGACATTGCCGTACATTACCTTTTTCCCTAGACATGGCCAAAGATACATAATAATGTAAAGCACTTATCACAAATGTTGACGTTGACGTTGACGTTGACGTTGACGTTGACGTATTCCAAAATTGTCGTTGTCTTGGAGTTAGAATGTTCAGTTTTGTTCAGGTTAATTTCCTATTACAATGTAGATGCCGGCCTTGCTAATGAGAAACTCTTACTGTAACTGTTCGCCGTGGCTGTAGTAACAACCTCCGAGGTAATTTAACTTCTTACCTTTGACAGGTACATATTACGCACGCGCGAACTTAAGACCTATTAGGCAATAACTAGTTTAAGTAATTTAATTCATAAGTTTAATTTTATTATTCATTTCACTTATCATTAACGCTAATAGTTACTATACTAAGTAGCATTAAGTTATTACTTTTAACTTATTAAGAAAAATAGAAAGCTCGAGTGAAGCTAACGACCGAATGGCTATTCCCCACAGTCGGACACAAATATCAATCCTTCTGATTTCTAACAAAAACCAGTGAAGGATGAGTGGCTAAAGAGTGCATGGGAAGAAGGACTAATAAAAGTAGACGAAGACCCAGAAATATACAGACAGGAGAACGACAGACAGAACAGAGGACTGGCACAACAAACCAATGCACGGACAATACATGAGACAGACTAAAGAACTAGCCAGCGATGACACATGGAAATGGCTACAGAGGGGAGAGCTAAAGAAGGAAAACTGAAAGAATGATAACAGCGGCACAAGATCAGGCCTAAGAACCAGATATGTTCAAAGAACGATAGACGGAAATAACATCTCTCCCATATGTAGGAAGTGCAATACGAAAAATGAAACCATAAACCACATAGCAAGCGAATGCCCGGCACTTGCACAGAACCAGTACAAAAAGAGGCATGATTCAGTGGCAAAAGCCCTCCACTGGAGTCTGTGCAAGAAACATCAGCTACCTTGCAGTAATAAGTGGTACGAGCACCAACCTGAGGGAGTGATAGAAACGATCAGGCAAAGATCCTCTGGGACTATGGTATCAGAAACGGATAGGGTGATACGTTGCAAACAGACCAGACGTGACGTTGATTGACAAATTCAAGAAGAAAGTTATCACTCATGATGTCGCAGTACCATGGGACACCAGAGTTGAAGAGAAAGAGAGGGAAAAAAATGGATAAGTATCAAGATCTGAAAATAGAAATAAGAAGGATATGGGATATGCAGTGGAAATCGTACCCATAATCACAGGAGCACTAGGCACGATCCCAAGATCCCTGAAAAGGAATCTAGAAAAACTAGAGGCTGAAGTAGCTCCAGGACTCATGCAGAAGAGTGATCCTAGAAACGGCACACTAGTAAGAAAAGTGATGGACTCCTAAGGAGGCCAGGATGCAACCCGGAACCCCACACATAAATACCACCCAGTCGAATTGGAGGACTGTGATAGAGCAAAAAAAAAAATAATAACTAATAATAATACAAACCCAACGAACTCTTTGTCAACGCATGGCTGGGTTACAGTGGATGGAAAGTGTTTTAAAAAGTTATATACCCCCCTTTTTTATTTTTAAAATTTACAAGTCACTAGAAAGAAAACAAATATGAGAGCCAAGCACTCATTTCATTCATGTAAACAGAGAGAGAGAGAGAGAGAGAGAGAGGAGAGAGAGAGAGAGAGAGAGAGAGAGGATGCCATAGGGAAATCAGAGAATGGAAGGCCATTCATCTCGACATTCTATTCCATCGAGGTCCATTCGCCGGATTAGACTCGAAAAGATTTTGAAGTTTACTTAATAAAGCTCAGCGTGGAAGCTTTCAGGGAATATTTATGGTTACGGGAGAAACACTAAATCTAGATCTTCATTTGGGTTTATTGCTAGTAGATGGATGTACCAGGACTGCACTGGTGAGTGGCTTTTTCTGCTTCTATCACAGGGAAACTAAACAAAGTCACATCACGAAACCAAACAAAACAAGAAAATTTCCTGAGTTATATAATTATCACACTGAGATAATTATGAGAACGAGCATGGCTGAATGTTGCTCTATGGAGACAGGATATAAACGATATAAGAGCGAACAAGAGTGAATGTTGGTCTATGGATATAAAAGATACTGGGAGAACTGTGTCAAAGTATTGTGCAACTTAGGCTTATATTGAAATACCAATAGAGCTGCAAGACGCTAAAACCTTGGAGATAAAAAGAAGAAACCAAACTGATTAAAATATAACGAGGCAAAAAGTACATAACTCTCACAAGAAGACTTAGGATTGGCTGAAAGGAAAATTATAGCAAGAAGTCGAAGAATCCTGTTTGTAAGCAAAGGGAGTCCATGCCAGTGCCCTCAGGCTTCCGTGGGACTTGATCCTTGAACCTATGACATAATTCTAGTCTTCATATAGTAGTTCTCTAGAAACTTAGCTTAAGTAAACAAGACGCATATCGAAGTCTAGTCCCTCATAGGCCTACAACACTGACATCTCGAAGGACGAACTTGAAACATTTCCACGCATAAACACGAATGAATAATTCACTACATCCTCTGGATTATTATGCAATTTTCTTATCATATATGACGAAACGACATCCCCACAGCATTGGGAAACAGAAAAAAACACACCACCATCAGTTTTCAGTCACACTCAACGACACAATTCTGTCTATTATTTCAAAAAGCTGCAAAGAGCTGTAAAGCGTTGTCATGTCCGGCAACAGCAATATTCCATTTTCCGTATAACCCAAATCCCTAGACCCAACCTCCTCTCTCTCTCTCTCTCTCTCTCTCTCTCTCTCTCTCTCTCTCTCTCTCTCTCCAGGCCTTTATCGGGGAAGTGTAGACGAAATTTAGACAGAGGTTGATAAATTTAGCTGATATGCAAAGGGTTAGCTGTTTCATTAAAAGTAATCCCTTGGATTATATGAAAAACTGGGCTTTTATAATAAAAATATGAAACTGTTAGATTGTAAATATCTTTTCGATTATACCAAGATTTACAGGATGAATATAAATAGTAATAGTTTTCCAGGTCAATGGAAAATTAGGTTCAGTTAAATGCAATCATACAAGTTATCGAAAGTTTGAGATGGTAAAGGTTTTGAAAATACCGATTAAAAGAAAACATTTTGTTCTAGGACAAAGCTACTTTGCCATTCTCTCCATTATATCACCACGATCACTCCTGAAACTATAAAGATTCACTGGAAACTGGGGAATTGGTTGATCACAGTCAACTCTGACAGGCAAGCTGACAGTTGAGGAATCTGTCAGAGGAAGTACCTGATGTTCGTCATAGTTCGTAGGAACAGTTTTGGACTTTCCAGTTTCTGGAACGGTTCGGGTGAGTCTGACAGAGAGAGAGAGAGAGAGAGAGAGAGAGAGAGAGAGAGAGAGAGAGAGAGAGAGAGCATTAATATAAAAAGGATGTGATATTGATAAATGAACATATCACTGACTTATTCGAGGACGAGCGATATTCATCAGCTTTTCTACAGAAAAATCAAGAAGTCAGCCAACTGTGTTCTTTTCTGTTCCCCAGAACAGACTCAGACACAAAACATATAGATATGGACAGCCAAACAGACAGAGTAGTGGAAAGTACTACTTGAGAAGTTTGGATAAAAATAAAACAAAAATGACTCCAAGATATGTAAACAAAATCACAACTTCCTACTAATCCTGGACAGAAGAACAACAACCACCACCAGGCTCTTGAAAGCCTTTGGGCCATTAGCCGAGAAACGTGGCGCATCAGAGCCTTCAGATGGAACAACCAATCAACGCCTTCCTTACATGATGTATAGACGACAACGTAAACAAAGTCGCAATTTCCTACTCATCGTGAACAGATGAAGAGGAAGAAGACCCATCAGGATCTTGAAAGCCAAAGAGCAGCGGTTCTCAACCAAGGGGGAATTTCAAGAGTTTTTGGGGGAGGGTTGAGAGTGGGGGAGCTGGGGGGGGGGGGGGGGGGGTGGGCGGGCGGGGGGGGGGTGGGGGGGGGGGGAAGGGGGGGGGGGGGGGGAGGGGGGGGTGGGGGGGGGGGGGGGGGGGGGGGCGGGGGGGGGGGGGGGGGGGGGGAGGGTGAGGGGGGGGGGGGGAGGGGGGGGGGGGGGGGGGGGGGAGGGGGGTGGGGGGGGGGGGAGGGAGGAGGGGGGGGGGGGGGGGGGGTGGCGGGGCGGGGGGGTGGGGACGGGGGGGGGGGTGGGGAGGGGTGTTAATTGTGGCAACATATTACCAGACTTACACTGGCTACGGGACCACACAAAACGCAGTGTACATTATCCACACTATTGAGAGGTAACGCTGGGCTTTTTCTCCGTTATCTTGTTGGCTTGTTAGTATTTTGTTGATATTATTTGGAATGTACTTTTTGAGAAAGACAATTTTGGGAAGGGGTGGAGTCATAGAAGCATGCTGACGTATGGTGAAAGGGTGCTAGGGCCAAAAAAGGTTGAGGCTCACTGCCTTAGAGCCATTAAGCGGGACACGTAGCGAATCATAGCCTTTAGAAGAGACAACCAATCAGCGTTGTCCTTACGTGACAAATAGGCGACAACGAGGTGGCTCTCCACGAAACAAACTACGACCAATTATTGTTATGAATGAATGGAAGAGGAGATGGAGATGAACGAATATTAAACCTTTCTAGAAAGATACTTTGGGTTTCCACTGCAACCGATCGCAGCCTGTACCAGACTGCAGAAGATTTTGTTCAAAGTTTCATTATCGTATATCGATTAGTCCCTATGAAGGAATTGAAGTTGACAATCTTCTTCTGGTCCCTACTCCTTTATCCGGGCTTGGGAAAGGCTCGAGTACTGAAACTGTCGTGGTTCAAATAGCAAAATTATTATCATTTTTATTTTCATTGTTTCCCTAACCAAAATGTTACTATCGAAAATAATTGTGTGCCCGAGAGAGAGAGAGAGAGAGAGAGAGAGAGAGAGAGAGAGAGAGAGAGAGATGCAATAAAACTTCCAAATTATCTCTTCATCAATTGATGACAACTTCAGAAAGTTCCCCAAAGCGACGTACTAGATGACATCTGGAGCTCTCATCGGTTGCTCATTTTTAAAGTTGCTCTGTCCTCAATTTTAAGACCAACAGGAAGAGGAGAGAGTGTCTGGTCCTCTCTCTCTCTCTCTCTCTCTCTCTCTTCTCTCTCTCTCTCTCTCTCAGTGATTCTGTCAACAGCCTCACTTACATCATACAAAAATTAATTACGAACTTAGAAATTAAGGAAGACCCCAACGTTAAAGAAATGATTACAATCGCACCGAAAGCAAAGTAAGAATCAGTGTCTCGTTTGTCCCAACATTTCGTAACAGAGGTCTGTTTATGCATTTTCCTCGCAAAACTTATTCTAAAGCGCTTGGAGAGTATGCAATGGTGAATTCATTAATACCAAAGAGGTTTTCCTTGAGATGAACGGCTAAGAATTATATGCGCGCGAGCATGTACGTATTATAAACATTCATTAATGAGAGAGAGAGAGAGAGAGAGAGAGAGACGCTTGTGGGTTGTGGGTCAGATAAGCAGGTGCGGGAAATGAGTTTTTTTTTTTTTTTTTTTTTTTTTTTTTTTGTAGGTGGCTGCAAAGGCGAGACTAATATTAAAGGAAGAAACTGCGCACGGGAGACTGCTTCCACTGGAAAAAAAATAACATTTACTGCTTTAACGCAGCAATTAGGATACTTGCAACAAACTAGCTCTCTCTCTCTCTCTCTCTCTCTCTCTCTCTCTCCCATATACTGATCACACAGAATAATGCGTCTTCACCTTAAAAAGTCTGACATCTTAAATCAAACAAAAACAAATAAATAATAAAAAGGGCACCAAATTCTTTCCCTCTGGAATCCCCTGATGGAAGATAAACCTTCATTTAGAGCAAAAACAATTTACGCTCCATACATTCCACCAATTCATTAATTAACCCGCACTGGATTGGAACACCATTTATTTATTTAATAACAAATCCGAACTGAAATAGCGGGCGTTACTTCCGGCCAGCGCATCCGACGGGTGGAATTCATTCCCACGAAGACAGAATGACAGATAAGAGACAGAGAAGGGGAATTCGAGGAATAAAAATGGGTCAGAACGGAAGACCTTCTCTGCTGGACCCAAAAGGTCACCAGAGCAGCATTTACATATCCGCTATTTTTTCATTTTTGCTTGATAAAAAGATACAAAGAAAACGTAATCATTTCCCATAATAGTCAACATTTAGCAATAATGACGCGTAATGTTATTCTGAATAGATTACTCCTATTCCAGCCAAGAGGGGCCGGATTTGCAGAACAGGTGCACCAGTATACAGTAATAAATGTGCCTCGCTGTCGAACTCCTCAGTTCCTGAGGGCCTCTCTTTCTCCTCACTCCGCTGGAGGAAGTGGAACAGCCTCCTTTCTGAGGAAGTCGTTCAAGTGGAACTTCTTCTTCAGAAGTTCAAACGAAGATGCAACGCATTAATTACATGAAACAATTCTCCTTCTGTTCTAAATCATTTACTTATATTTTTATCTATTTATTAATTAATCTTTAATTTTTCTTTTTTAATAACTTATCTCCTCTTCCCGAGTTTCCAGTTGCCTTCTGTTGCTTCATTAAATGGGCTCTTAATTAACAACAAATTACTCGGCGCTGATGAATCACATCCAGACTCTATTGGCACGGTCAACTAGCTGTTGTAGCCGTGCGTCGTCTCCTTTGAAAAGAATAAAAATATCATCAACAAATCTGACCCAGACCAGTGGCTTAATGTGTGGATCACGATGTTCTAAAATACTCTTCTCCACGAACTCCATGCACAGATTGGACAAGATGGGCGATAATTTTGAACCCATAGACACACCAAACAGTTGCTTATAAGTGATACTAATACTTATGAAATTGTCTCTTCCCCTCCCACAGTCACCAAAATTCAACAGGACTTTAATCGGTCTCTAAGAAAAATAGCAAAATCTATTCCTGATCCGCAGCAAAGGGCTACTGTCTTGTCTAAAATTTCATCTAAAAACCCATCATTCCCGTATTTCTACGGGATTCCAAAAGTACACAAACCTGGGTGTCCAGTAAGACCCATTGTGGCGACTTGCAATTCCCCTCAAGACAATTTGGCTGAATGGCTAGCTTTGATTTTAGGTGGTTTTGTCGGAAAAATGTCCGACTCACATTTGATCCATTTCTACGATTTTATTGAAAGAATAAGGAACAATTTTGACACTGACTGCAGAATGGTTAGTTTAGACGTCACAGCTTTATTCACCAATGTTCCTTTGGAATATGTTTTAGATAACCTTAGGGCAAAGATTTTAGAAGAACAGTTACACATCCCCATTCCATTAGAACCTTTTGGGCATTAGTTAGTTTGTGTGTATCTACTAATCATTTTTACTTTAACAATATTTGTTATAAGCAACTATTTGGTGTGTCTATGGGTTCAAAATTATCGCCCATCTTGTCCAATCTGTGCATGGAGTTCGTGGAGAAGAGTATTTTAGAACATTGTGATCCACACATTAAGCCACTGGTCTGGGTCAGATTTGTTGATGATATTTTTATTCTTTTCAAAGGAGACGACGCACGGCTACAACAGCTAGTTGACCGTGCCAATAGCATTGTACCCTCAATTAAATTCACTGTTGAACTGGAGGAAGATAATAAGCTTGCATTTTTGGATGTTTTGGTTATTAGATATTAGAGACAACGTAAGTAACAGGTTTAAATTTTCGGTGTTTCGTAAAAGTACTAATGCTGAGGGGTACATTCATTTCTATTCCTTTCATTCGTTGAGGGTAAAGGCGAATATTATTGTCAACTTTTGTCTTAGAGCCCTTCGTATTGTTATATCGAACTTTTAGAACTTGAGCTTCAACATATCTTCAATGTTTTTAAGGGTCTGAAATATCCCACTCACATTATAGAAAGAGCTGTCTCTAAAGCAAAACGAATATACGGTATGAGTGCAGCAGATAATCCTAATGTGGTCAAAAATAAGAAGTATTTATCCATAGCTTACAATCCGAAACTGGAAAATACCTACTATCTTGCAAATAGTAAGCAAAAAGAAATTCAAATTGCTTTCAATTTTAAAAATACAATCAGAAATGGTATTAGGAAAACACCTGGTGTTTATCAAATTCCCTGTGCCAATTGCCCTCTGAAATACTTTGGAGAAAGTGGGCGGGGTTTGGATGTAAGACTTTCTGAACATCGTAGGGCCTATGAACTCCATGCAATGAATAATGCTCTAGTTTCACATTCATTCGTTCCAGGACACAACATCAATTGGAATGGTGCCGCTGTGATTTTTAAGAGTGGGGATGTTGGTGTTCGTCGCTTAGTGGAAGGAGCTGCTATTAGAAAGGGGTGTGCTTTTGAAGGGAACAAAACCTTCACTGATGAAAATAGTTTTACCAATTCTTTAATAATTGACCACTTTGTCAACGACTTTAGGACTCATATGTCTGGTGATTGTGAGACCCCTGATGTTGCTCCCATCCCTCTTTTATCCCAGATGACTGAGGTTACTACAGCTTCAAGTCATGGCACCGATGGAGTGTCTGCTGAGCTGGAATCACCTGAACGACCACTTCGCCGTTCCAGCCGTCTCGCCAACAGAAACAACCGAACGGGGATTACCTGACCAACACTTATATCCATCCGCCTTAAACCAGTTGTTATATATTTTTGTTCCACTGTTGTAACGCTCCCTCCATTGTTTGACCGTCAGTAGGACTGAAGAGGGATACGGAGCAGTATCCGAAAGTCTCTCCTTGTATTTTTTACCATTGTACAATAATATATTTTAACACTACTGTGGCTTTTGATTGTCAATAATAATAATAATAATAATAATAATAATAATAATAATAATAATCAGACAAAAAGTTAACAATAATTTATGAATTTTGACAACTGTCAAAATACCTCCTTTTCCTCTGTGATACAAAAAGCCTTTCAAACCCGAACATCTTTTTTTTTTCTGTTACTGTCAACTCTTCTTTTGTTTCCTTCCTTTGGTTTCTTCCATAATAACTGTCTTTCCTTTGTTTTTTTGTTCTCTTGTTCCGTTCGTCTGTTTTTAAACCTTCAGTTTTTATATGCGAATGAGAGACTTAATGAGAGATTTACATTTGATGTTTCTCTTGAGAGAGAGAGAGAGAGAGAGAGAGAGAGAGCCACTTTGTGAAGCCAAGAACGGAAGAAGGAATGAGAGAAAAAGGCGAACGAGGGACAGAACCAGATCAAAGCAAAGACGAGAAGGGGAAAACGGAAATATGGTCAATTAAGTGACACAAAAGAATGTTTGAAAAATAATCAATTTAATCTTAAAAGGGAAAACATAAACTATTTAATCTTAAAAATATTCAGGAGGGGAAAACCAATTAGGATCAGATGTGTAATACTTTCTCTAAAGATAATCAGATTTTGCTTAGAAAATGTGTGAATGAAAACGGCGTCTCAAAGGCAGAGATCATATAAATATGTGTATATAAATATGTGTGTATATATATATATATATATATATATATATATATATATATATATATATATATATATATATATATATGGGACTACTTAAAAAACAAGAATCATTATCTCTAAGTATTTCGTCTTGGATAACTAGCGGATTCCAGCGCCAGATGCGACCCGCCCCAGTCTAGTAACCACTTTGTAAACAATTCACTGCTTAAGTTACTCCAGATACGAAAGGTTTGGGAACATGATTACAATATATACCAGTTAAGCTAAATAGGATTTGCAAGTACTTCCATAAACTCTCTCTCTGTCTCTCTCTCTCTCTCTCTCTCTCTCTCACAAACACAGGTACTGTATTGTTCCTGTCAATAAACAGAATTACCGTTTACAATCCATAATGCAATTTCATGGCTAACAGCCTTAATGATCAAATTGACTCTGATGAAAATGAAATCACCAAATCCCAGAGGGATTAATGGCCTGGCCCGCATTCACAAACCTTCAAAACCAACAGGACTTTGTAGGGAAGTCCCACAGGGAAATCTAATTAATCCAAAAAAACGAAAAAGTGTAAATGATGTAGATACTGCCTACGGTTTTCTATTAGTTAACCAGTCTTCGATCCAGTCTGCTATTTCTCCTATTATTCCTAAAGCTCTAACTTTTGTCATTAGATTCTTGTGTGGAACTTTGTCAAAGACCTTTTGGAAATCCAAGTAGAGTATATCAATTGCTCTACTACTGTCGTTATGGAAAAACTCCAAAGGTTTGATAGACAGAATCTGTTTTGTCTGAAGCTGTGTTGACTGTTTAACAACAGGTTGTTTCTATCAATGAGATCCATAATTTGATCTGCAATTATGGACTCAAAAATCTTACAAGGGAACAACGTTAGACAGACTGGTCTATAATTTCCCGGTTCTTCTATTGGACCTTTTTTGTAAACTGAGGCCACATTACCTAGTTTCCATCCTAAGGTGCCTTTCGTTGCTCTGCCGTTTTTCTGTAGTTTATATAGGTGAGGAAGTCTCTCCTCTTTCAGCTCTTTAATTTCTCTTGGATGAATCCCATCCGGGCCAGGAGATTTGAACTTCATTTAGTTTTTCTCTTTTGTTTTTAACGTCGTCTTCTGTAAATATTATTTTGTCTAGTGCTTCTACCTAAGTTAGAATTCAAATCCAAACATGAGAGAGAGAGAGAGAGAGAGAGAGAGAGAGAGAGAGTCCTTTCCCAGTGGAAGTAGTCTCCCGTGTGCAGCGTCTTTTATCTCGTAATATTATCTGGGCTTTGCAGCCACCTCCAAAAAATGGTCGTATTTCCTACTCTTGCTTATCTGGCCCACAAGTGTCTTACGCTGGTTGCTTTGCTATTATCATATTTCCTGCATTTAATGGATGTTCTCTTTCTCTCTCTCTCTAATTAAGGTTGAAGGTCTTTTAAGCATCCAAGCGCCTGTGCATTATAATTCTCAGCAGTTGTGAAACATTTCTGGTGTCAGTGAATTCACTACTGCAAACTCTCCAAGCGTCGCAGAATAAGTTTTTAATGGCAACTAATAAACGGACCCACATTATCAGAAATGTTGGGAAGAACGAGACACCGATTCTTACGTTGTTTTCTGTGCAAGTGTAATGATTCCTTGTCCAACATCGACGTTTTGGTCTTGGAGAATCTCCTTCCTTTCTTATCCTTTTTGTATGATGTAACAGAGGCTGAAGAGAGAGAGAGAGAGAGAGAGAGAGAGAGAGAGAGAGAGAGAGAGAGGAGAGAGACTTTCTGTTCTCATCCTGTTGCTCTCAATATTTTATGACAGAGCGACTTTAAAAATGGGCAAAAGATGAGAGTTCCAGATGTCATCTGCGTCGCTTTGGGAGAACTTTACGAAGTTGTCATCAACTGATGAAAAGATATATTGGAAGTTTTATTGCCTCTCTCTCTCTCTCTCTCTCTCTCTCTCTCTCTCTCTCTCTCTCTCTCAGGAACATGCACACTCAATTTGTTTTCTTAAGAGGCCGAGAAAGGTAGAACCGCGGCGCGCTCTATTAACAATATAGTAAGGGACACAATGAATTATAAATCTGCTGATAGAAGAACCATGAGAGTTTCGGTACTCAAGCCGATCACAAGCCCGGATAAAAGAGGAGGGACTCGAAGACTGGCAAACCCATTTTCTTTTCAGTGACCCGTCGATATTTAATGATGAAACTTTGAACAAAGACTTTGGCAGCTTAATTAATAGAAGCTGCAGTGAGGTCCCAAGGCATCTTAGGATAGGTTGGGTGTTAAACACATTCATCTTAGGATGAATGGGTTTAACACCCATTCACCTTCATCTCCATCTCCTCTCCCATTCATTCAATACAACAATAATTGGCAGTAGTTTGTTTCGTGGAGAGCCCTAATACTCGCCACATTTGACCTTTAAAAACCTCCTGCCTAAAAATAGCGACACAAAAACCTGAAAATAGCTGTGATATTCCTCTCCAATACAAAACATGATACCCGGGCAAATAATGTCTTGTTCTGACCCCCTTCCCAAGAGCTTCATGACCTCATTTATCTGGGAATCATATTGTGTCGATGCCTGGCGGAAGGGAAATGGGTTTCTCTCTTTATACAGTTGGGTTTTCTGGTAATAAGCACCCTCTCTCTTAAGGAAGGGAAAATATTTTCTCATATATATATCTTTGTACGATTGCATAATCGATCACCTAAAAGCTGTATATAAAATCTCTCTCTCTCTCTCTCTCTCTCTCTCTCTCTCTCTAGGAATCCAACACAACTATTTACTAGATTAATCTTATGAAAATAAGACGTCAAACCAATCACTGTAGGGCATGTTCTGCCATGCAATGCCCAAGACAGCGAAACGAGGGAGTTGGAGTGGTTGGACAGCAAAATCATGAGCTCCAGAAACTAGATGAAATATAGGGGTCTAAAAGTGTAATTGGGTCGGAAAATCCCACATTTGCATGAAGAAGAGTTAGAGAGGCTAGGCAGCATGATTGAAGAGAGGGGGTGAAAAAGGAGGTGAAGTAAAAGGCTATTAAGTGGGCGCAGCTGGGGGCCTGAGGGACGTCGCAAACACAAGACTGCAACTACTATCTACGTAGGACACTTATGTAGCTTCAACTGTCTAAACGGAGAAAGGAATCCGGATATTCGTGTAAATCAAACACAGGTCTAACACACATCAGTTAGCAAGAGAGCCTCATCCTTACAGACATTTAGTAGGCCTTATTAATGAGACTTAGACTAAACACATTCCCTAATGGGCTGTCTAAACGTCGCCTCCACTGGTCCTGTGTTTAATTTAACACAGCAATGGACACCGATGCCAGTTAGATCCAGGATAAACATGAATGAGTACTTGATAAGCATTTGCTTGATGGAAAAATAATGCTATACATTATACCGTTCAATTTGTATTATATATATACAGGCAGTCCCCGGATTACGACGGTCTCGGCTTACGACGTTCCAAGGGTACTACGCTTTTCAATTATATTCATCAGACATTATTTCCAGGGTTACGACGCATGTTCCAGGGATACGACGCCTACAACGCTCATCTGGCAGATGAAATATGACACCAAAAATGCAAAATAATCAATATTAGAAGGTTTTTTTTTATGGAAAATGCCATAAGAATGCAGTTTACATAGTTTTCAATGCACCTAAAGCATTAAAAGTAAGGTTTTCTTAGGATTTTTTACGATGTTCCGGCTTACGAAAATTTTCGGCTTACAACGCGTCTCAAGAACAGAACCCCCGTCGTAACCCGGGGACTGCCTGTATATATATAGTATATATATATATATATAGTATATATATATATATATATATATATATGTATATATATATATATATATATAATACAAATAAGCTTAATTATAGAAGAATAAGACAATTACTAGATCAATATGAGAGAGAGAGAGAGAGAGAGAGAGAGAGAGAGAGAGAGAGAGAGAGAGAGAGAGTCCATCAGTCAGCCAATGCTACGCTTCAAAACAAGTCGTGAAGAAAACAAATACACTAAATAAAAAAGGAAAGGATACAATAGCATAACTTTTACAATGACAAGAAAAAAGAAGTAAAATAAAAAAAAATGGGCGGAGTCAACTTTAATGTAATGAGTCTTTTTTTTCGGTTCCTTTTGATCAAGATTTTTGGGGCAGCGGCACAGGACACGAATCATGTCTCCGATAAGAAGACAGGATCAACTTTTGTTTCAGAGTTTTTTTTCCCTTGATTTTTAACATTTTTTTTATTCCTTTCCCTATTTTAGGGACATGATACGCGGACTCTCTCTCTCTCTCTCTCTCTCTCTCTGATGAGATTATAATAACCATTCAAAGAAGAAGCCATCCTTTTTCTTATTAATTATCGCTCATCACAGAAGTCTTCATACAAGATTAGTTCTTCCTATGAAAAATGGAAGCCATATTTTCTATAGTTTTTCAAAGGAGTTATAACAAATCTATACAACGCTACGACAGGCCAACTTCTGATTCATATATATATATATATATATATATATATATATATATATATATATACATATATATATATATACATATATATATATATATATATATATATATATATATATATATATATATATATATATATATATATATATATAAAACTGCTCCAGACGATGCGTCTTCGCTTGATCCAGCCTTCCTGACCTTGACCAGTTGCGACCCACAGCAGCTGATTAACTACCGGTACTTAACTTACTGAGATTGTCATTGCCCTTGAAGGAGAGCTCCCAACATCATTCTTTAAGACATTTACAATATTCAATGCTGACTTTTTGTCACTTTATTTCACCTAGGCCTATGTGATCCTACCTCAATATCACCTAGCCCTATGTGGATTTTAAATGAGAAAAACGTAAAAAAGTTACTTTTTTTCAGAATAACAGACGAATTTCCATTTCAAATAATGTAATGAAAAGATAAGTTAATCTCTATTTGTAAGCTTCTACGATGATTTATTATCCCAAAATTCACCCGATAATACTGATAGATATTTCTAACTCTAAAACAAGAATTTTACCAATTGGAACAAATCTCCTGGCAGTTGGATTAAATGCATA
>NC_087214.1:23826388-23838888 GCF_015104395.2 Macrobrachium nipponense
GGATTAAATGCATACCTGAGCCTCTCTCTCTTCTTTCCAGCCAGTACGTTCGTAAATGCGTCTCATTATCAATATGAAATCACCTTTGACTTGATGCACGAACGACTGGCTTTGCAAAACATATACAAATTAAAAACAAACTTATAAAAAAAAGTTACTAAATAATTAAATGAATAAATAAATGAATCAGAAAGCAAGTAGTTCCCTTCACAACTCCGTCACACTAGTTCTTTACGGCCTTTGACTACAGAGAGAGAGAGAGAGAGAGAGAGAGAGAGAGAGAGAGAGAGAGAGAGAGAGAGAGAATTCCATTTATACCTCTATAAAGCTTCCAAGTATCAGTATATTAGGCTTCAACAACTTTCTATAATAAAGTCTCATTTTGGCACCACAGATATCGCATAGGCCTCTGGGGATTTTAAATTGGAACATAAAGATGTGTAATGATAATTTAAAAGCGTCAGCATGCTAGTGATATAACAGGTATAACAGGTATTTCAGTCAACAGTATTACTTATTCAAAAATGAAACCAAACATTACTTCTCCAGGTATACAACAACTCAAGGCTCTGATGTAAACAAAATCAAGACCACAATATAGTGAGTACGTGAAAGGCCAGATCTCAAATACAGCGTATCCTACTTCCAGTAAGTCTGTCACTGTAGGATCTCAACATTCATCCAGAGTAGTCGAGGACGAAGAAGCGTTGGCAACGCTGCCGTTCGCATCTGAATCTCCCTCGGAACTCTTCACCCAACACTTCGGTCCAATTCCCTTTCCAATTCACTTTCCATCGAGGGTTTTCTTTCGAGTGTTTTGTCAAGTTTCATATTGAATATCTGCCTCTTTTTACTTCTGTTGCGACTGCGGTTGTGATACATTTCGAATTAAATATCAGGAAATGAAGAGGCATTTGATCGTCAACCACAATCGTGTGAAAGCCATTTTGGTAAAACGAACATGCGAAAACAATTCTCTCTCTCTCTCTCTCTCTCTCTATGTGTGTGTGAGGGAAATGTTCATAAATTTCAAAGCCAGGCATCGTAATGAACATGGCCGTTGTTCACAAAGTTATTGGCTCGTATATGTATTCAATTGGTCTTTCAGTTTTCTGTTTCAGTGATATTTAAAGCAAATTTTACACCTTGATTGGGACTGCGCATCAAACTATTTAACTGCATCTCTGACTATTGGAAAATATTTGCCAATTAATTTTAAAAATTAAATGCAAAAAGAACTGAAAGCTAAAATCAATCGGAATTTTCTAAATCTCAAATCATTTCAAGTAATCTCCATAAACCGTTCAGGTTGAACGATAAGTCCAGCGATCCACATAGGCTTACAATTCCTTAAACAAACCAAACAGTTATTTCCAGAATCATCCTCGAACTCTCAGTAAAGTTTTTAAGAAAATGAGTAAATTTAGGTAAAATCTGTCCCGTGACCAAATCTGGAATTTCATTAGTTCTATAATCGCTCACTGGGGAGTTACTTCTCCCTTTAGATAATTCCTTGGTAAATATTAGTACCAGGTCCATTGAATCAATAAAAATTAGATCGTAAAAAAACCACAAGAGAAAAAGTCTTGAAATTATAAAAACATCTTAGATTCGTCCCAAAAACAAGAGTTATTAAAAATATTTAAAAGACAAAAAAACTGATATCCTCCATACAAGATCTATAACTTTAAATTTATGATATCTACACAATCTTAAGTGTAAAACAGTAAAAAATAAAAGAGATACATAAAAATACTTGTAGGACATTAATTTGTTGAAATTTCAGTCCGCGACCGGAAGTAGAAAACTAACCTTTGGCATGTGTTCCATCAAGTCGACCATCTGTTTTCAACATGTTGGTGACGTGCGCGCGCGCGCGCGTGTGTGTAGCAAGTTAAAGATGAAGGTTTATGACAGGTTTTACTGCAGTGTGGAAGTACACTGATTCTATATACAAACTGTCAATCCTTCTTTTAAAAGACCCACCTCCCCTTTTCCAGAACTAACTCCTTTTCCAGGACAGACTCTTCCTTTTTCCGGAACAATCCGTTCTTTTCCAGGACCTCCCTTCTTTTTCCAGGACCCACCCCTTCTTTTCAGGTTCCATCCTTCCTTTTCCTTGACCTACCCCTCCATTTAAATGACCTACCCCACATTTTCCAGGACCCATCACATCTTTTCTAGGATCTACCCCTCCTTTTCCAAGACCAACCCTTCCTTCTCTAGAGCCCATCCCTCTTTTTCCAAGCTTCCTTGCGCAATTCATAACCTTTCCGAAATTCATAACCCTTCCACATGGCTGCTAAATCAGGCGGAACTCTCCTCCTGGGTGCATCGTTGTTGTCAGCAATAAAACCCGACCTTCCCTCATCTGAAACTGCTGACAGCATGTCCACCGCCTTCTATACTGGATTTTATTAAAAACCCCTCCCTCCTCCCTCTCTCCTACCATCCCCTTCCTAAACCACATCCCCTCCCGCCTTCGTCTTGGGGCGGAAATATTGGGGAATCTAAAGGGATGCCTCGCTTTATATTAAAGGATACTGGACCGATGGGGAGGCCGTCTTTTTAGAGTAAATATGAAAATATTGACAAAATGAAAATATTTTCTCGATTATAGTCATGACAGTTTCTGTCAGATATATATATGTATATAGATGAAAGTTTGGGTGACATTTACATTTAAGATTTAATTATTTATAATCTGAGGGAAGACAGGCCAATTAGGGTCAGACATACGCCAGTGTCTGAGAATGAAAAATTGTATTGCTTTCCCTTTTCTGTTTTAGGATGAAGATTCCCATATACATTATCCTTCACCCCTCTGAGAATTCCCTCCCATATATACATATATTAGCTTCTGCGCCCTCATTGTAGCCCAGGTAGGTACATTGCAAATCGTCCCTCTCAGGATACCAGATTAATTACCCGATCTCACCCCAACGAGGGATAGATATCTAATGAACTGCTCATTCTCTTAAGGGTAAACAGGAATCAGTTTTATACAAGGGGAGAGAGAGAGAGAGAGAGAGAGAGAGAGAGAGAGAGGAGAGAGAGAGAGAGAGAGAATCTGAAAAATATGCAAACAAAATGCCACCATATAATGATCAAAGTCTCATTAAGCTGACAAATAATAAGAGCTAACGATCCTCTTCATAAAAAAAAAGATGTCAGTGATGATGAAAAGATTCTATTTTTCATAGAAAGGAAAATAATCGAAAGAAAACTAGAATCATCCTGACTTTTCTCTTCCTGATGGGCAATATACAGGAGAGATGAAAGATAAACAAAAGTCGTTTATTTAGGAGGAAAAAGCAAATTCATGGCCCCAATCACAACAACGAGGCATATCAATGGAACAGAATTTATCTGATGAAGAAAAAAACTCCTAATGGCTGCGAACACATTACCTTCGAGTTCATCAATAAAAACGATAAAACATCGCAAAGTATAAGCCATCGGAGCTGGCATATAATGAGCATCAGTCTCTGTTCAGATTTAATTTACGAATGTCATCAATATTCACGAAATCCACAAGTTTTATCCGTCTCAAATACCGACCATGTCGCTGTCTGGATTCTCACGCATGCGCACAAGACACCGACGGATTCGGAGAGATTCGGGGAGATAAATCTCGCTCAGTGAAGAGAGACGGTGACAGGTCTCGATGAGAGAAGCGAAATGATGCAGTCCGGAATTTTGTTTCAACTTCAAGTCGATAACAAAAACATTTTTGTTGAAAACGTTTTCTTTTTCTATAATTTATTGACAGAATGACTGACTATTTAATAAATCCCTCCCTCACTCCCTCCCTCCCTCCAGTATTCAGTCTGAATTAACTTACATCAATAATGAGATTCTGATGAAGCGTCAGTCATTTTGACTCTCTCTCTCTGTAAATAACCCGTGGAAATACAAAAAAATACATTTTGTGGGGGTTCTCTACACATATAATTTTCGTGGGTCCTCTACACTTTCCACAAGGTCACCTCAGGTCACCAAGCTCCTCCCCCGCTCCCCCACTTCCCCCTATCCCTCTGTAGGGGATCCAAAAGGCCTCAGTTCCCTAGGGAGGATTTAAGGACAGTGAACTATATTCCTGTCTGGATTTCTCTGAAACTCTAGTTTCGGGGGAAGACATTTTCTTGTACTCCTATACAGATACATGACAATATTCACAATTCATTAGAGATATGTACACTTCTAATAATATCTAAATAATACACATAAATGTTCAAAACCTATATAAATGAAATTATGTGTTCATATGTATAATGTTTGAAGCGTTCACATACATTAACAAATCTTAGCTACCAATGACTTGTAAGAGCAGTAATGAAAAATAATAATTTTGTTTATATTTTCCACAATAAGTATCAAAATAACTTTGCGCTTGCAATCTCAAAGTATGATATATGGCCTCAAAATTTCTCTCTCTCTCTCTCTCTCTCTCTCTCTCTCTCTCTCTCTCTCTCTCTCTCTCTCTCTCTCTCTGTTGTGACAGTCTCCTATGAAGCTGATATTGTGCAGGCTATTAATGAAATTAAAAATGGAGCTGCTGCAGGGCCTGATGGAATTCCTGCTATTTTGTTAAAGAAAGTAGTTCATTCTATCGCAAAGCCACTTGCAATATTATTAAGACAAAGTGTAGATACAGGCAAGATTTATGATGAGCACAAATTAGCATATATTACCCCTACTTTCAAAAGTGGATCAAGACTAGAGGCAAGTAATTATAGGCCTGTGAGTCTAACATCACATATTATGAAAGTGTATGAAAGGGTAATGAAGAAAAATATTATGAAACATTTAATAAAAAATAATTTGTTTAATAAAGGACAACATGGTTTCGTACCCGGAAAAAGTACACAAACCCAACTGTTAGTCCACCGTGAGAACATATTCAAAAATATGAAAAGCGGAAATGAAACAGATGTGGTTTATTTAGACTTTGCAAAAGCTTTTGATAAAGTAGACCATAATATATTAGCGAAGAAAATTAGAAAACACAATATCGTGGATAAAGTAGGAAGATGGTTAAAAGAATTTTTACACAACAGAAAAACAGATAGTTATTGCAAACGACGAGAAATCGGATGAAGCCAAGGTAATATCCGGTGTGCCGCAAGGTACGGTGTTAGCTGCAATACTGTTTGTTATTATGATTGAAGACATAGACAATAATGTTAAGGATTCGGTAGTGAGTAGTTTCGCAGATGACTCAAGAATAAGTAGAGAAATTACTTGTGATGAAGATAGGAACGCTCTACAAAGAGACCTTAACAAAGTATATGATTGGGCAGAGGTAAATAGGATGGTATTTAACTCTGATAAATTTTGAATCATAAATTATGGAGACAGAGAAAGAAAGCTATATGCATATAAGGGACCTAATAATGAGACAATCACAAATAAGGAAGCAGTTAAAGACCTTGGTGTGATGATGAATAGGAACATGTTATGCAATGATCAAATAGCAACTCTGTTGGCAAAATGTAAAGCAAAAATGGGAATGTTGTTACGGCACTTCAAAACAAGAAAAGCTGAACACATGATTAAGCTTTATAAAACATATGTTCGTAGTCCACTTGAATATTGCAATATGATATGGTACCCACACTATCAAAAGGATATTGCACAAATAGAGAGTGTACAAAGGTCCTTTACAGCTAGAATAGAAGAAGTTAAAGACCTTGACTACTGGGAAAGACTACAATTCTTAAAATTATATAGTCTAGAAAGGAGAAGAGAACGCTACATGATAATTCAGGCATGGAAACAGATAGAAGGAATAGCAGAAAATATCATGGAACTAAAAATATCAGAAAGAGCAAGCAGAGGTAGATTAATAGTGCCCAAAACTATACCAGGAAAAATAAGGAAAGCACACAGGACATTAATCCACTACGCACCAGCATCGATAATGCAGCGTCTATTCAATGCGTTGCCAGCTCATCTGAGGAATATATCAGGAGTGAGCGTAGATGTGTTTAAGAATAAGCTCGACAAATATCTAAACTGCATCCCAGACCATCCAAGATTGGAAGATGCAAAATATACCGGAAGATGTACTAGCAACTCTCTGGTAGACATTAGAGGTGCCTCACACTGAGGGACCTGGGGCAACCCGAACAAGATGTAAGGTCTGTAAGGTAAGGATGATCACTTTCCCCTTTATTCTTTGCCTAAAAAATTAATGAAAAAAAAATCGAATTTCCAGAGGTTAAAAATTGTTCTTCGAAGACCCAATAGAGGCCTTTTACTTCCCCTTTTGAAATAGAGAAACTTCTATACTAGATTTCCTAATAGATTCCGCGTCACTGAAACAGAAACCTGGGGAAGACAATTAAACAACAAAGATTTCTGCCCTTATGTAGAAAAATTTTTCCCATCTGACAGAAAAAAAAACTTGTTCGCAGATAAATAAAAATGATTAAAAAAAAGGGGGGGGGGGAGGAGAAAGCGGTATTCGGAATAGATTCAATTTTGAGGCCGAATGTCGCAGACGAGAGAAAGAAGAAGAGAAGGCCAATCGGATCCACTGTTTTTCTTCCTTCGATAAAATCGGGCAGGAATTTCAATCACTCGTTGCACTCGCCTCTCTTCAATACAAGAAGTCAGCTTTTCCCAGGAAATATATCGAAAATGAATAGAGTGGATTTTTAGAGATCTACATGGTCAAGCAAAATGGGATTCCAGAGACCTTTAATAATTGCCACATACGACTGTAGCACTGCTTCCATACAAGGTGAAATTTAATTGTTCAAGATAAAAGCAAATTTGATTGCAATCAAACTAACAGTTTCAAAGCCATGTAACTGCTGAAAAACGAGAGAGAGAGAGAGAGAGAGAGAGAGAGAGAGAGAGAGAGAGAGCAAATCTTCCTTTATCTCGGCCAAGTTGGTTTTAGGAAGATCTGAATTCGGAATGAAAGCGTCCAGGCTTCTATTTCAGGCTTAATCCGATTTCCCGAGTTCCAATATTATTCTTTATTATTTCTTTAAGACTGACGATGAATGGGAGGATATTCTCTTCAGTTCTTTGTCCTCAACAAAAAATAACTAGAATTGGATAAATGGACTTAAGGAAGACATTAATGATTAATAATTCCAAAAATGAAGAGGATTTGAGAGAGAGAGAGAGAGAGAGAGAGAGAGAGAGAGAGAGAGAGAGAGAGAGAGAGAGAGAGAGACTCTCAAAGGCTGTATGGAGTAGCCATGAGGATCACATGGAATGCAATCTCCTATCTATTTTAGCTCCATCTACCCACCACTGACAAACTTAATATTAAACATCAATTATAATAACTAAATACCATGAAAAAACTCTCAGTTTTTCAAGTAAATAAGCCATGATATCATCTTCAGTTCCGATACATCGAGTCTCCATCCGCCAGGAAAGGTCCCACCTCATTGGCTGACATCTCTCCAGATTTCCCTCGTGTATGTAGGTTGGCAATTAAATCCTAAATACTTGGGAGGAGCCGAATAGGATGTTTGGGGATGGTATTTGTCTAGGTAGGGGCAGGATGGAGGAGGGATTGTGGCTTAGGGAAGAGGAGAAGGAGAAAGGTCAGGAAGAAAGGGAGAGATTCCTCATTTACCTCAGCTGAGGCAATTTAAACATTTATGACATGGTTAGACTCTCTCTCTCTCTCTCTCTCTCTCTCTCTCTCTCTAGCCCTGACGAAGAACTTGCAAAAGAATGGACTGTTCGTTGATAAAAATGCCAAAAAGTTAAAGATTTAAAACGAAATAATATAGAAATTTATTTCATAACTTTAACTGAAAATAAATAATAAAGTTACACTTTACTATATTACTGTAGTTACTCTGATTTCTAAATAATGACATTATGGCTAACAATAAGAATAAACAATATCAAAATAACCCATGCCACTATAAACAAGTAAATAAAGCACTTATTGAACCAATATATAACTTGTGCAGTAAAATAAATAACTAACATTAAACATCTTCTAATTAACGATAATACCAATAAAGATCACATTATTGATACCACTAGAAGTTGTACATAATGAGGACCAGTCCTCAGTTAGTGGTTAATAAACGTTCTTTATGAAATGTATTAATGTCTACTAATTATAAATTACTTATATCTCTCTCTCATCTATACTATTTTATTCTTCATGTCATTCTGACATCAAGCAACAGGAAAAATGGAATGATTTTTGTCAAAAAATCTATGATGCTTTTCATTCCTTTAAGCCTCAAATTTTCACCTTTTGATTTCTTGAACTTCCTCACAAGAACAGAGATCAACAAAGGCTCTCCCGGTCTCCTCAAATGTGACGATCACCTGGGAACCGTTTCCTATGAAACCGAGATGTTGATTCTCACGAGGACTCACTAGAGAAGACGATTAGCACATTATTGCATAGTATAGGAAGAGCTTCAACATTGGTGTCCATCAGCGTAGCTTGGTACAATCGAATTTTCAAAGGTCTGGGATTAGTTATATGCGGGAGTTACGAATAATTACGAGGAAATGGGTGGAAATACACGAATAATACACAAACCAATCTATACGTAATGGCTTCCTCTCTCTCTCTCTCTCTCTCTCTCTCTCTCTCTCTCTCTCTCTCTCTCTCTCTAATGGTAACAAACAGTATTCACTGAAGTTCAGTATTTTCTAAAAGTAATGCGTAAAATGACAAAGTTTTGAAAATAAATGAGTAGACACCTTGAAGACTTAATGAACAGTTATTCTTCTCAGATAGGTACTCCCTCTTCTGATTCATGGGAATAACTAAATGCTTGTTGTGTGTGAGTGTGTGTGTGTGTGAGAGAGAGAGACAGAGAGACAGAGAGAGAGCCCCCTTATCATATGATTTCCATAATAAGAAGGACTTAGGGCTACTGTTCTTATTACTATATACACAAAAAGCAATTTCCTACTCTTGACAGATGCCTTTAGTGTACGTAATATACGAGAGAGAGAGAGAGAGAGAGAAGAGAGAGAGAGAGAGAGAGAGAGAGAGTTCTCAAAGACAATCGACTGCAACCCACAAATTCATCCATAATTTTTCGACAAAATTTTAACTTTTATTTTAAACCGACATCCAGGTTCTATGTATTTAGATGCTTGTATAAGGTAGTATCACACACACAAACACATACAAACACAGAAACAAAGTCAAAGCAAAGCGAAAAAGCCTGGGATTTATATCACGTTCAGAAGCGATTCCTGATAAATATTCCATTACAACTTTCCCATTTATTGATGAAAGTGATCGGCCTCTGTCTGTGAGAAGTGCTTCATTATTCCGAGGGTTTGGCAATCGCCAGGTGTTCTCTCTCTCTCTCTCTCTCTCTCTCTCTCTCTCTCTCTCTCTCTCTCTCTCTCTCTCTTGCTTTTGATTTATTTCCTTCTCCTGTTATATCGAAGTCGTCAGCAGTGGTATTACATATATGTACATACATACATACATACATACATACATACATACATACATACATATATACATTCACATACATACGTGTAAATATGTACACGTATATACATATATTTATGTGCATTTAATTTAGAGAAATTCAACTCCACAGCTGTTTCGAAAAACGGAATCAAGTTTTGTACAAAACGATCACATTTTATAGTGAAATGGAAATAGCAATTACCTTCTAAATACTGGTCTAAATGTTGTTGGCATAAATTACGATAATTACCTTTACCAATTTCCATTTAGAAGCTCTTGCTGCAATTTTATCACGTTCCCAAATCGAATAGAATTTAACCCCCAAAAGAAATTCCGTCTTGGTGATCAGCTTCTCACTAACTTATTGCTTCCACATCGAGAAGGGTTGACAACAAGTTAACAACAGTAAGGAGTACGAATCCCTGGCAAACGCTTGTTGGAACTACTAATAAGTCAGCAACCTGTATTCAACATGCTTGTGACGTGTTTCCGATAAGTTGCTGACAAATGTTGATAGACTATTTTACAGTATTGTAGGCGTACCCTCCCTCCCTCCCTCCCTGTTCTCGCTTTCCAGGAAGAAGGAATGACTGAGAAATGCATCCCCTTTCATACCACAGCTTTTAACCTCCAAGATCATTTCCGTGAGAGAACAAAAGAGCATCGCGCAGATGAACCTCACCCAACGACAGACATCCAATGTTCATCCATCCTGCAATCCATCAACCCAAACACAGTATTCTTTCCTTCTCACAGGTGAAAGGCAGGATTGATTTGATGAAATTTAGGCTGCCAAGTCAAGCACGGGGTTTGGGGTTTGGGGTGGGTGGGCGGGGTTTGGAAGTGGGGCACTTTTGGTCATTCAGCTCTCGAGACAGTCAAGAGAATTGGAGTTGGAGTGGTTGGACGGCAAAATAAACAAAATAGAGGAGGTGAAATTCGAAGAACCAAAGGTGAGAGAGAACCTCATTGTTGCACTAAGAATACAAAGGAATAAAAAAAAATCAAGCATAAAAAACGAAGCCACATCTCATCCGGAAACTCATCACAGGATCCTGACCGTGAACCTGAAGGATATCCGAAGGATAGCACAGCAAAGCAGCAGTAAATCCTAAAGGGCATCCTTAGCTCCCGTGAAAGTGGGAAGGCTCCCTGGAATCCTTTGGAATCCTTCTTGTCCCCTACACACTGGAAAAGAAGCTCCACACCTCAAGGAGGAGTTTGACGCCAACACCTGTGACATTCCTGCAGCAGCAGAAGAGAGGAGGCGCCCTGAAGGGCTTACACCCTTTTGGCAACAGCTGTCTGGAGTTATGGCTGGTATTCAATTTTTTTTTTTAATCAATTTATTTCTTTTATTTTTACTGATATTTGCACTTGATTTAGACGCATCAACTTCGGTTTTTGTTGAGAATTTGGAAAAGGTCGATGGAAAAATCACTGGAACCCTAAATCTGCTTAAATAAAATCAGTATCTCTTATTTTTATGATAAAATGCTCGCATTATAAGCCTAATTTGCCGCTGTGAAGATTAAGACTATGATAAACGGCACACCTTATTTCTCCCTTAGAATCTCTCTCTCTCTCTCTCTCTCTCTCTCTCTCTCTCTCTCTCTCTCTCTATCTTTCCAAAGGCGTTAAAACTGAAAATGCGCAGCGTAGTCCCCGAGATAATTTACTGGTTTATTGCGCAATACGCTGCGCATTCAGCCCGTATATACAAAACAATGACAGCTTCCACAGCTAAGTAGCCATTACGGGTCAGATCCAATGAAACCTTCAACATCTACAAATCAAGAACTAAAACCAATTTACAAATTACAAAAAAAAAAAAAAATATATTACAATAAGCACTAGGCCTAATGCGACTACGCAAAACTATTAAATAACCACGGTTGAACAATCCAAACTATTAAGAAACTATGATTTTAGATTCCATGCATACGACGCCAATCTATAACCCTCAGGTGCACGTGAAAACTTTGTAAACAAGAAAAAAAACGAAGCTTTGAAAGACGTCTCCACATATTTAAAAGTAAAAAAATCTCCAAAAGCCAGAACAGGCAGCAGCCATTCCCTCTTTCTTTCCCTCTTCTACCGCTGATGACCAACAGCTTCAAAAGCTTTCGCTAACTTTGCTCCCTCCAAAAATCATTGTGGCTGTCTCTTATCTTTTAAAGGACTAACAGGAAATTGTCTCGCGCGATGGAGCCCAAGACTGGATTAAAACTCCACTAGGGAGAGAGAGAGAGAGAGAGAGAGAGAGAGAGAGAGAGAGAGAGAGAGAGCGTTACGGAATTGTATTTATTAATAACAATGATTACAAAATTTCATTTTAAACATACTCGACCCGGCATAATTGGAAACGACTTTTCTTTATATATATAATATATATATATATATATATATATATATATATATATATATATATATATATATATATATATATATATAAAGCTGCGATATAAAAATAGCAGCGATAACATCCGCATAAAATCGCAGTTCTCCAGACTACGGATGATGATAATAATAATAATAATAATAATGATAATAAATATGAACTGGAAACACGACCTCTGTCTCCAAGGACAGACCACCACGGCGTTTACGCTCCATACGTGAGAACTAAACCTTTTCCTGCAAGTATTTATCATAGTTCAGAGAAAGAATTATTGATCTAAACAAAAATTAATTAGTTACTTGCGTAATAACCATCATGTTCTCCGCAACATGACGCCATGGGAACTAGTTTCTCACGCGGACAGCGAGATTTGTTAAGGGGCTCACATAAGCTACAAACAAAATTTGTTGCCTTCCTAAAAACTATTCAATCCAATAATTCCACTAACTTGTACAAAATGAGTAATACGACTTAATATACAAAAGAAACCTTACTTTCTGTAACTGCGAAAATTCGAAAAAAAAACGAATCGATTCCTGTCGAAGTGTCCGAAACCCAGACACATTTTAAAGCGTTTCAAATAAAACTCTCTCTCTCTCTCTCTCTCTCTCTCTCTCTCTCTCTCTCTCTCTTCTCTCTCACTACACACACACACACACACAC
>NC_087214.1:23843888-23886714 GCF_015104395.2 Macrobrachium nipponense
CCTGTTGTTGTTGCTGCTGCTTCATTCGAGATTTTAATATACATTTTCAATTTAATATCGCCGAACAAAGTTTGCGTTTCGTAGCGCACCAAACTCGTGTTGTTTGGTTACGTGAGACACTTGACGAAACGAACGCACAAGGACAGTCTCTCTCTCTCTCTCTCTTCTCTCTCTCTCTCTCTCTCTCTGAGAAGTGTTATGATGCTTCAATACAGATATGGAATGAAAACTTACCTTTATTCACAAAATCAGCGGAGTGTAAAAACCAATTAGATGGTCTGTCAGTTTTAATCACATATTTCAATAGATTTCACTCTTGTGTTTAGGAATTTTATCAACTAATGAGTCTACATAACATATTAATATTCAATTTGTGGTAATGTACTTTCGCTTTCTGCTTACTGATGGCCTGTAAGACATAAATGAAAAGTCCCAAGGCCCAGGATCTATACAAAAACACGGAATGGCCTTAAATACACAGAAAAAAATATCCATGAAAAATATCTTTTGCTATCACTAAATCCTTGATTTCTATGAAAGCCAATATATGCAAATTGTGGGACCGCAAAGAGAACAGACATTAGTGAAGTTTTCCTCAAATTCCCGATTCAACACGAAGACACATTATTCAATATCTAATCCCTTGCTATTACCTAAGAGAGAGAGAGAGAGAGAGAGAGAGAGATTTCATAAGCGAGAGGGATTAAATCTGTCAGCAGAGAAGAGGGGGGGGGGGAAATAAAATCCTTTTCTGATTCAGTTCCAAAGATAAAGGAGACATTTGACTGATGAACTTGGGAATTAGAACAAGCAAGATTGCGTAGGGAGAGAAATCTGGAAATATACTTAGGAACTCGACTTTAAAATCTCTCTCTCTGTGAAACTCATGATATTTTTCTATGTAAACGGACAAAAAAACAGACACCCAAGATAAAAGACAATCTTTGTGTTGTTAACTTCATGCGAACGATTAGTGAAGATCTATTAAATGCCAGCCATTCTTTATGATATATAATACAATTACAGCCTCAGGGAGGAGAATCAAAAGGCAAGGACGAAAACATAAGAAGTTCGTTAATGAGAGTGAGAAATTAAAACTTTGACAACAGCAATGAGACAGAATAATGGGGATATATATGTTATACGTTATATAAACCAAACAATAATGTCACAAAAAATAAATATTAAATAAATGTTTTTAGGGCTCTAATATAATGGAGATTACCCTCTGATTATATTGAATAATGCCCTTAATCTAGGGACAAGTTTGACAAGCAAGAAATAGATAATCTTTTCTCTCTCTCTCAAATACTCTCTTATTACTTATTCCACCGCCCAATCTATCCGGACGCATGCGCACAATGTCTGGAAATCGTAAGAAAGTCGGAAAGCGCAAATCCTGTCTTATGAAGAGTCGTGGCGACAGGCTCCACTGACAGGAGATTCGTGATGCAACCCGGATTTCAAATTCCTTGCAATAAATCCACGAATTTACGCAGAGAATAAACATTCCTTCAGGAATGTATTAGAGAAATAACTTCAGTACAAATTCTAATGAAATATTAATGATTATGACACTGTAGATTTTTTTCTTTCAAGCACGAGAATGGGGAAGGAGCCTGTGACTCAACAGGTGGAGTTCATTACGACGCCTCATGAGTTGCTGCTCTTGGGATGTCTATGTGGGGAGAGTTGAAGATATACGTGGTTATTCTTCTTGAAAATCTCTCTCTCTCTCTCTCTCTCTCTCTCTCTCTCTCTCTCTCTCTCTCTCTCTCTCTCTCTCTCTCTCAGAGGATGAATCATTACCTTTCAATTAATATCCGGACACTAATGAGATTTTAATTGTCACCAAAAATGGGGTTCATTACCTTTCAATTATTATCCGGACACTAATGAGATTTTAATTGTCACCAAAAATGACTTTCTTGCATCGTGTTTTTCTAAGCCCTACTACGCTCTCTCGGAATAAATCATTCCTGGTTGAAATATAAAAGTGGATAAGAAACTGAAGAGAAGAAGAAAAACCTTTGTTTTCGCATAAAAAGTCATCTGGTTAATTTTCACACTGAACTTCTTCTTAATTAAGAAGAGTCACTTAATAAGGAACAAATATTTCTGTCTCCCTGGGTAAGGAAGGTATTGCTTTTGAAGGGGAGGTTAATTACACACTTGTGTTAGGGGTGAGGTTAATTAGCAAAAGCAATAGAGAAGGTTAATAGTAGTAAAGATAAAAGGAGGAAAGAAACACCGATGAGAATACGGTAACTGGTAAGGGATAGACAAAGATAACAATAACAACAACAACAACAACAATAATAATAATAATAATAATAATAATAATAATAATAATAATAATATCTGAAAACCAGTGAAGACGAGTGGCTAAAGAGTGCATGGGCGGAAGAAGGGGACTAATAAAAGTAGACGAAGACCCAGAAATATACAGAGACAGGAGAAGGACAGACAGAACAGAGGACTGGCACAACAAACCAATGCACGGACAATACATGAGACAGACTAAAGAACTACCCAGGCCCTAAGAACCAGATATGTTCAAAGAACGATAGACGGAAATAACATCTCTCCCATATGTAAGAAGTGCAATACGAAAAATGAAACCATAAACCACATAGCAAGCGAATGTCCGGCACTTGCACAGAACCAGTACAAAAAGAGGCATGATTCAGTGGCAAAAGCCCTTCACTGGAGCCTGTGCAAGAAACATCAGCTACCTTGCAGTAATAAGTGGTACGAACACCAACCTGAAGGAGTGATAGAAAACGATCAGGCAAAGATCCTCTGGGACTATGGTATCAGAACAGATAGGGTGATACGTGCAAATAGACCAGACGTGACGTTGATTGACAAAATCAAGAAGAAACTATCACTCATTGATGTCGCAATACCATGGGACACCAGAGTTGAAGAGAAAGAGAGAAAAAATGGATAAGTATCAAGATCTGAAAATAGAAATAAGAAGGATATGGGATATGCCAGTGGAAATCGTACCCATAATCATAGGAGCACTAGGCACGATCCCAAGATCCCTGAAAAGGAATCTAGAAAAACTAGAGGCTGAAGTAGCTCCAGGACTCATGCAGAAGAGTGTGATCCTAGAAACGGCACACATAGTAAGAAAAGTGATGGACTCCTAAGGAGGCAGGATGCAACCCGGAACCCCACACTATAAATACCACCCAGTCGAATTGGAGGACTGTGATAGAGCAAAAAAAAAAAAAAAAAAAAAAATAATAATAATAATAAATTAACGCAAGAGCTAAAAAAACCAACTTTGCATGTTCCCAAAAGTACAAAGCCTTCCTACAAAAATCTTCAATAAATCATCTTCATGACCATCAGAATTGTCCAGTCCACTGGTCCTCCCATTCCCCAATTCTGAGCATCTCAGTGGCCACAGTGACCTCTTCATTTTTCGATCTCCCTAATATTATTGAAGTTTTCCACTGCGAGACTTGAAACTCTAAAGATATTGACTGAAGCAATTCTTTGCCCAAGGTGGGATTCGAAAACACACTGGCCAAGAGACTGGTGTTAGATTCCCCATTACACTATCAAAAATATCTTCCATTTTATAAGGATCTGATCTCCACTGATGAAAATCTCTTAAATGATAGACTTCTCTGTTACAAGTAAAGTGAGTTTCGTTGACAAGGTAAGAGTGACATAGATAGACAGACAGATAAACAGACGAATTGATGATTAAAGACCTCTTCTGAGCAAAGTAATCGAATAGGCCAAACTACAAGACCCCCTGTGGACAGACATCGCTACAAATTTATTAACTTATACTTTTTATTACATTTCTGAGAATGTACATTAGCCAGACACTTTCCACTTTAAAAGCGCTTGCTGTTTCCACGTGACTGTTTTGAATTGTGCACTCTAGGGGCCTTATGAACATGATGTACCTTTACGAAATTAAAAGAATTAAAATACATCCTTAAAAAATACCGTAAAATTCATTTTCTTGGTGATTACACTCTTAAAAAGTACGCAGAAAAAGAACTTACACAGGAAGCAATAAAGCCAAGTAGTGTGCCAATCAAGATGACAAGAATTTAATGTTACAGTGTCTGGAGAGGAGGAAAGGGGTCCTTAGTTAATGTCACTTGAAGTGTCCATAACCCTAAAAGAATTTTAAAAAACATTTCAACGAGGAGGACTGAGTGGATGTGACTTCGGAAAGAATATATAATTTAGGTGAATCATTCCCATATGACAAGTTGTAGTTATAAACTCAAAAGAAATGAGGGCCTATATAGCACTTGCGCAAGAAAGGGGGAAGGTTGAAAAAGTCTATGACTTTATTTTCATTTTGAAAATGTCACACAGTCAAAAAACAAAGCTGGAGTACATTAGCCAGAAAATGAGACGACAATCTACAGGGAAGATGTCTGTCGCTACAAAAAGACTTCAAAAGGATTGATCCAAAATTAATCAAAATTGTCAAAAAGAGATCAAATCTCTTTGCAACAGTCATTTGTCAGTTTCTGAACTCTAAAACTAAATCTGTAAATTTCAGATCAGGCTTTGTAGCAAAAGTCAGCAGTCAGTTCCTGATATAGAACTCCATGAATCAATATTTCCAGCAAAAGAGAAAATGTTAGACCAAGCTTTATCAAATGAGAGGTGTCCCTTAAGGACAATGAGCCTAGAGATATTTGTAGTATGGAATTTTCAAACCTTTCTGCCTCATCATCATAAGGTAATGAGATCACAATGACCATGATGATGACTTTCGTATTTTATTCAATAAAAAGTAAAGGTTCTGAGCTTTCTCTCAAATCACATGAAGAGAACAGATACTGTAGGTTTTCTGTGAAAAAGGTTCATCCCCGACTGAGATCTTACAGAAATAACGGGGGCCAGTAACAGCCGTCTTGTTGCTTTCTGGAGCCATCCCCAATTTTACACCGAGATGTTTTGGTGATGCTTCCAGGTAAACAAACTTATTCTTTTGTAAACCATCGACTTCATTTGGGAAGTTTATGAGGTTGTGCAAAGCTTTATGTAGAATCAAAGATACCAATTGGCTGCTATCTCTATGTTTATCATGGAGATAATTACAAGTATTCCTGATACAATCAACTGTCTCAGAGAGAGAGAGAGAGAGAGAGAGAGGACAGGGGACATCCTTCAAAATGCCTCAAGATACGGCCTTATTTATGACCTTCCTGCTTCCTACTTTAATGGTGATGAAACGCCCCTGAGAGGAGAAGAGCCATCCATCAGGCCACTCCAACAACTCCTACTCTCCAACACTCCCCCCTCTCAGCCCCAACCCCACCACTACCAGGGACCAACGACACAGTACCGAGGAATTAATTATTGCCAGAACTTGGTTTCATGGAAGGCTACATCCTTCTGTGACACTCGACTTCGGTGCTATTTCGGGGTATAAGGGATGACCCCTGAGGCTTGGGACTAAGGACCCATGGGTCTAGGGTCCCTAAGCCTATGGGAGGAAAGGGCATCGCTAGGGAGAAGTTCCTAATTATCAAGCAACATCTAATGGTGTTTAATTTTGAAATTTTTCTGTATATTACACAGCATTTCTGTTTCCCTGGTTAATCTCTCTCTCTCTAGGGATAGAGACAGATAGAATGAAGACCAATAACTCAAGAGGAAAGAATCATAAGGGAGACGCCAAAAACCTTTCATATTTAACCCAAGACTTAAGAGAAGGCTTCGCAGCTTCTCAAGTCTCTAAACACTTATAGCTGACTTATAATTGAAATATAGTGAAATATCATGGAGGAGGAAATTGACTATTTTCATACAATCGCATGGAGAGAGAGAGAGAGAGAGAGGAGAGAGAGAGAGAGAGCTTGCCTAGAGAGAAAAAAAAAAAAAAACTGCTGCTAATCACTGCCTAGTGCAGGAGCCTCTTGTATGGTAAATATAATGTTAATCTGATATGAAGGACTTACATTTGACATATATTAAGGACCCGTAGAAGACGAAGTAATTAAGGCCATAAAAATCAGCATCTGACCTGAAACTATTTAAAATGCCAAAGTCTCTCTCTCTCTCTCTCTCTCTCTCTCTCTCTCTCTCTCTCTCTCTCTCTCTCTCCAGCATAAGACGTACAAAGGGTCAGGTGCGAGCAGCAGCATGGGTCACAATGAGACGTGATCACCAAAGAGCCAAGATATTACTCGTAAATCAACAATAAATCATAAATATCTCCTCTGAAGGATAATATCGATGATAAAATTTTCCTTGGAATGAAAACCTACATTGCTTCCAGGGGATCCACACAAGTGCCACTGGCACATCAGTGTCACAAGTGCCAGATAAAGACACCTGATGAAAGATTTTGAGTGTCATAACTGACACGACGTCTGGATCATTGGCCTCCCGCCAAGAGGACGAAGTGGAGATTGACGCCAAAAGGTGTTTGTCGTTTAGGGAATTCATGGAAGAGAGAGAGAGAGAGAGAGAGAGAGAGAGAGAGAGAGAGAGAGAGAGAGAGAGAGAGAGAGAGAGAGACGGGACCAGATTTAACAAATGACATCCACCGAAAAATATTTAATCTCATAACTCTAAGTCAAGCGTCTATGAATAACAGACCTTACCAACGTGATGTAAGGCTGCAAATCAAGCGCACAAGCGCGCACGTGTGCACAGGATCACATTTAATTTTCAATATCGACACCTCCTTGTACATATTGAAAGATGTCAGACCTATAGGACCTGTAAGACCTGGTATGACCTCATATGGCCTGGCTCATAGATTTAAGAGTGTTAGGTCAAACATACTTGGTCCCACGTCACCCTAATTTCCTGCCCAACCTCCTTCCTGCTCTCGTGAGGTGACATGAATTGTTTCATAGGTCGAAGGTGAGGTTCCACGGAACCTGAAGTGTGGAGATTTACGGTCGAGAGAGAGAGAGAGAGAGAGAGAGAGAGAGAGAGAGAGAGAGAGAGAGACACTACTTTTCTAACAACGTAAACAAACAAAATAAAAAACATCAGTTTATGTTACGACCTGTGTAGGCCGTAGTTCAGGTTCTTTGAATTTTAATTTTTTAAAGGAGTCGTAGGCAGTATATTATTTATGTAACTCGGTGAATTGAGGGAAGACAGAACAAAAACACTGGAAAAATCTAACAACATTTATTACACTTCACTCAAATAAATTCAACCTGGTATCAGGAGTAACCTAAAGCTACTAAGACGAACTCCAACAGACTACAAAATAACCTGGAGGACTAATATACCGAGTCCTCTAAATACCCAAGGTTGACCTATAGCTAATAATCTAAACCCTAACATAGAAAAACTAAACGGATCAAAAGTATGGCTCATATATTAAGCCGGGCCCATAAAAATCAACAAACCATTATCCTATTACTAAACAGATAGGCAGAAGGAAGACAGGAGAAATGAAAAGGCAGAAAACCTTAAAATTACCTGCCTACACACAAATGTTAGACTAAACCCAATAACAAAATAATAAAACATAACACAATGCTGCATACAAATGCGCCTATCACATTAAACCACATGCATGAATATTTAAATACATTCTCATAAAAGAATTATGTTGAGGGTCATGATTTATAGATACATATATATATATATATATATATATATATATATATATATATATATATATATATATATATATATATATATATATATATATATATCTCCACACTGCATTAACTATCCGTGAGATAACTTGTAACAGTACTTATCCATATATGGATTAGACGACAGAGAGGGGTTGAACGTTCATCAGCATCAGAGGGAGAATCATCAACACCAGGTAAACGGGCTGGGCGTATCCATAACGATAATCAAAAGATCGTAACTTTACCTGGGTAATGACTCCCTACGTTCCTCCTAACGGACCCTCGGTCCACAAACGAGCAGCGTAGCCATGTGATGACGCTCTTTGATCACGGCTATAGTACTCAACAGTCCGCCGGGACGGAACGACGGCACCGTCTTCCCGCGGGATCCTCAGGCGGGGAAAATGACGCAAAGCGAAGGTCGCAAGTGACACATACACTTGCAGGACGTAACAAGCGAGGTGGCTATCGCAGGTGACAATACCCCTGCATACGTGGGCCGTGATCCAAAGAAGTGTACAATTTATCGCGGGTGGCTCAAAGACACCAGCGAAACAATCCTCCAAAGGCACAATTCCTTATGAGGAAAACAAAAGGCGTCCATCAACGGCTGCTAAATTAGGATCCACGTCTGAGATCGAGGTAGGGTCCGAACTCCTCATCCCAGGCAGCAGTAGTCTCGTCCACGGTTCTCACTAAAACCCAAACACTCTAAGAGAAAAAAAAATAAACAAAAGAGTTAATGGCCATTCACTAATTAACGAAGGCGGAGGGGCGAAGGTTATCGCAGCACTCTTATGAAAAGGGCAGATAGCAATTACTCCTGCCGAAGGCCGAATTTATTTATAAACAATGAAATAACTTAATTTAACATGACAGTTTACAATAACCAAACCCTTTCTCCCCCACTTCTCCCCTTCCCTTTACCACACCCCCACCCCACCCCTTTCTCTTTTCAAGTGCCAAACTCCGTCAGATCAAACAACGAAGGTCCTTCCTTCTCCCCTCTGGGAACCCCACCTCTAGGGGAAGAATTTACAAACTAACTTATTCTCCGGCCTTAGCTTCATTGGTCATTCCACGCAAGGAATGTCTCCGCTCACTCTGTGGATCCTGTAGGATTCCATTGCCCAGAGGAGTATCCTATAGCCTAAAATCTTTGAATTAACTTCTAGGATTTTATTTTGAAGGTCGTTTCTCGAGAAATAAGTCATCTTGGGTCTTCTAAAAATTCCTGTAGTATTTTAGCTTCTACGATATCATAAGATACCCTACAAATGCCTGTCTCGCATTCAACACCACGGGATCTTCAAATGACAGCACATTTGCATGTATTAATGTCTAATTAAAATTATCTTACTATCACAATCAATTTTCAATTTTGTGCAAACTTTTTTCTTGAGTAGGTTCACATGAGTCTAATTAGAAATTTAATTTTAATTGATTTCTTTTCTAGTCCTAATTTGTTTTCTGTTATATATGTTTCAGGCTAAAAATTTATTTTAAATGTAATTAGTGCTCAAACCTTTAACAACCTTATTATGTAGTTGAGCACTTACAGTGTTTACATGAAGCTCACCTTTGTATATCTTTTGTGTATATGCTTTTAGTCATAAATAAACCACGATATAGGAAACTTCTCTTAAGAATCCTATCTAACATTTGGTAGCAGAGCGTCCGATCTGAATATTTTATTTGGGATTTACCATTGTAATTAAGTTTGCGTGTATTTCTACAACGTAACATCGTGAGGATGGAGTAGACTTTGCCCTAAACTGCTGGGGGTGTGGGGGATTTCCAGCTCATATAGACAGCTGCTTTTACTTTCGGCATGTTCCTGGCGTTCAGTTTAGGTAGCATGAAGCTTGATACCTCGAAGTCGACCTGCTTGGATCTTTGCTGCCAGAGGAATAGGAAGTGATGGACGGTTTGAAGAGTGTTTGAACCGTGATATCGATGGAGGATTATGCAAATAGTATTGAAGAGCTACAAGATATACGTAAAGCCAGTCCTGATGATCTGTTGACAAAACAAGAAATGAAAGTCTATCGAAAGTATGCTGGTAAAATAGGCTGGCTGGCTGCGAATACTAGACCAGATTTATCAAGAATAACGATGCGAAGATAAGAGATCTTAAGCGAGTAAATCATGTTGTTAGGAGAGTTCATAGCAAACCTAATAGTCATGTATTCAGGAATTGGTAATAAAAACGATCTCGTTGTATTTGGTCTGGGAGACACTTCGTATTGGACTGATAACAAAAGCATTGGAGGAAATCTTGTTTTATTGGGATCAAAGGAAACTTACAATGCGGTACCTATCTTTTGGAAATCAAAGTTAATACTAAAGGTGTGTCACTCTGCAAAGGCAGCTGAAACTAGGAATTTGTCTAAACTGGTTGATGATTCCGTATTCCTCGCTAAACAACTTGGCCAGTTACTCTTTGGAAAAACTATTAAAGACACAGTAACTCTTCCTGTCAGATTGTTTACTGATTCTAGGCCTTTGTTGGAATCGATAGGTAGTACAAAACAGGTGGAGGAGCGTTTACTTCGAAATACCATAACAGATTTGAAGGAAAAGTTGGAAGATAATTCTGTGGACTCCTACAGCTGGCTCGACACGGAGGATATGATAGCAGATATTTTGACAAAGGAATGTAAAGATAACATAGAAGTTAATAACATTTTTATTAGAAATGAATTTTGTCATGCTAAAAATAAAAAAATAAAATAATGTGTCTTGTGTTGATGGCGAAATTCGCATTAGAAATAAAGTCTAAATAAAAGTATTAATATTTTACTTATGTGTTGTAAATTTTATATTAACTCGTGTATGAGTCCATTGCCGTATAGTTTTGACAGCGTGTGTTATTAATATTAGTATTTTGGTTCTCATGCTTATTTGTTTATTAAATGTTTTTTCAAAATTTAAACAGAGAAGGGCGGAAACATGTTATATTTGTTTCCGGCTAAAAATTTATTTTAAATGTAATTAGTGCTCAGATCTTTAATAACCTTATTATGTAGTTGAGCACTTACAGTGTTTACATGAAGCTCACCTTTGTATATCTTTTGTGTATATGCTTTTAGTCATAAATAAACCACTATATAGGAAACGTCTCTTAAGAATCCAATCTAACATTTTCCATTTTTATTTCTGTGTTATAGTATAGTCTCAGGTTCGTTGTTACTTTTTCCAACATGGATCGTAGTCTGGCTCTTATTATTATTATTGTTATTGTTATTATTATTATTATTATTATTATTATTATTATTATTATTATTATTATTATTATTATTATTATTATTATTATTATTATTATTATTTGTGTGTGTGTGTGTGTGTGTGTGCTCTATCACAGTCCTCCAATTCGACTGGGTGGTATTTATAGTGTGGGGTTCCGGGTTGCATCCTGCCTCCTTAGGAGTCCATCAATTTTCTTACTTTGTGCGCCGTTTCTAGGATCACACACTTCTGCATGAGTCCTGGAGCTACTTCAGCCTCTAGTTTTTCTAGATTCCTTTTCAGGGATCTTGGGATCGTGCCTAGTGCTCCTATGATTATGGGTACAATTTCCACTGGCATACCCCATATCCTTCTTATTTCTATTTTCAGATCTTGATACTTAGCCATTTTTTCCCTCTCTTTCTCTTCAACTCTGGTGTCCCATGGTATTGCGACATCAATGAGTGATACTTTCTTCTTGACTTTGTCAATCAACGTCACGTCTGGTCTATTTGCACGTATCACCCTATCTGTTCTGATACCATAGTCCCAGAGGATCTTTGCCTGATCGTTTTCTATCACTCCCTCAGGTTGATGTTCATACCACCCATTACTGCAAGGTAGTTGATGTTTCTTGCACAGGCTCCAGTGGAGGGACTGAATCATGCCTCTTTTTGTACTGGTTCTGTGCAAGTACCGGACATTCGCTTGCTATGCGGTTTATGGTTTCATTTTTCGTGTTGCACTTCCTACATATGGGAGAGATGTTATTTCCGTCTATCGTTCTTTGAACATATCTGGTTCTTAGGGCCTGATCTTGTGCCGCTGTTATCATTCCTTCAGTTTCCTTCTCTAGCTCTCCCCTCTGTAGCCATTGCCAGGTGTCATCGCTGGCTAGTTTGTTGTGCCAGTCCTCTGTTCTGTTTGTTATTCTCCTGTCTGTATATTTCTGGGTCTTCATCTATTTTTATTAGTCCTTCTTTCCATGCACTCTTTAGACACTCGTCTTCACTGGTTTTCAGATATTGCACCAGTGCTCTGTTCTCGATGTTGACGCAGTCCTCTATACTTAGTAGTCCTCTCCCTCCTTCCTTTCGTGTTATGTATAGTCTGTCCGTATTTGCTCTTAGGTGTAGTGCTTTGTGTATTGTCATAATAAAATAATAATAATAATAATAAAAAATAATAATAATAATAACAGAAACAAAAATACGTAGCACTCATCTGAAAAAACCTCCCGAATTTTTTTTTAGCTTCTAAAAGCCTTTCTTTCAATATATTCCCATCTCTGCGAATCACACTCAATCCCACCATCGAAATTCGAAAGAAAACTCCCTCCAACTTCGAAAGAAGAAGAGAAGAATTCGCAAAAGCGTCAAGTATAAAACATATTCTTAATTTTTTTCTTCTTCAAACTTCGAGGATTTATGAGAGGAGGAGGAGGAGGAGGAGGAGGAGGAGGAGGAGGAGGAGGAGGAAGGAGGAGGAGGAGGAGGGTAAATATCTGTATTTCTCGAAAGACACATCAGGCCTAAGGAAGACACTGTTCAGGGTTGGGAAAGAAACCAGTAGTGAAAAGTTCACACTGAAGCTTTCACAGAGAGAGAGAGAGAGAGAGAGAGAGAGAGAGAGAGAGAGAGAGAGAACAACATTTGTTTTAGCTATTTTGCCAATGCACTTTCACTAAATACTTTTCCCGAAAAGAAACTTTCAACAAGTTGCATTTGACAGTATCCAAATACTCTCTCTCTCTCTCTCTCTTTATGGGAGAGAAAGTGGAGGAAAGTGGCCATAAAGCGAGAGTCCAACAGAATAAGCTCACTTGAGCACTCAGCCTATTGCTCGGTTTTTGCAGGAACTTTCCTGAAGAACAAAAAGGGAGGAGGAGGAGGAGGAGGTAGAGGTGAGTGGAGGTGGAGGTGGAGGTGGAGGTGGAGGTGGAGGTGGAGGTGGTGGTGTGGTGGTGGTGGTGGTGGTGGTGGTTTCCAAAGGATTCCCGAGTGAGTTCTCTGGTGTTCGAGTGGGATATTCTGCGCAAGATGGACAGAACAGATCCAGTCGTCTGTATAAGAGAGGGGATTGAGATGTAGACAGTTCTCGTATAGAAGGAGAGAGAAATGCGAGATGGATGTTTGTCTTCAATCAAATTAATAAATAAAATAATAATAAATAAAAGGGCTGGAGCTATCCGTAAGGAGTCCGAGACCTACGTGGTATAACGAGTCTTTAACTGAACAGTCTGCTTCGATGTTTAGTATAGGTTTCAAATCAAATCTTTATGGTAGAGAGGTATAGCATGCATGCATACGCATACACACATTATATATATATAATATATATATATATATATATATATATATAATATATATATATATATCTATATATATATATATATAAATATATATATGTATATATATATATATTATATAATATATATATATATGTATATATATATACTCAATAGAATATGCCATTTCCCGAGAGCTGACGCTTTCAACCAGCACCATCTTCCATAAAAGAACTTCTGAAAACTATTCACTTCCCAGCAAAACCCAAAACTATAGATATCTAAAAAAAAAACTATCGACAAACAGAAATCCAGTAACCAGACCCAAAAGGGCATCCGTCAAATGCAAATGAACACAAGATTATCAGCCAAACGGAAACCAAATCTTGGTCATCAATCGTGTTTGAAACACGACCAGACACTAAAGTCCTGTAAAATGGCAATGAATGACAGAGTTTCTAATTTCAGTGTTTTCAACTTGAGAGCGACTGATGGGGAGGGAATCAGTCACGGTCAACTTTTAAAGAGAAGATTTACAATATTGATATTAGCCTTGAACAGTGGTGTTTATCAGGGTGTATAGCTGTGGCAAATATAGATTTTTGTGATGGGCAATTGCACTACATAAGCGTCAAATAAACAACTGGAAAACAATAATATACATACAGACACAAATATGCATTCACATATTTGTATACAACTATATAACTATATATGTGTGTGTATTTGAAATGAATTCTATACCAACAGCCTTGACTTTTCCCGCATCCTGAATAGTATGTAATAGCTCAACGTACCTGGAAGTAAAAGAGAATATTAGTTATTTTTATTTTATAAAGCTATAAATTAATACCTAGATTAAAATTTAGTTTTTTTTTTTGTTAAAGCATGAATAATAATAATAATAATAATAATAATAATAATAATAATAATAATAATAACAATAACAATGTGGCGCCGTGGAGGAGTGGGTTAGGTCGTCAATAGACTTAAGTCAAGTTAAGCAACATTGGCTCTGGTCAGTCGTTGGATGGGTGACCGCTGTCCTCGGCGTTGATTCCTTGGGAAAGGATCTTTACCATAATTTCCTCAGTCTACTCAGCTGTAAATGAGTACCTATCCCTGATGGGGTAGGGTCCAGCTATGGGTTAAATAGCAAACTCAGCAATGATGGATAGAAATGAAGAATTAACGACAACGACGTAAATGGAACCTCTGGCAACAGAGGAGCTTCGTCCGGCAACCAGGTATTCAACCCAATTGAAGGGGAAGACGGTCAGGTACTTGGAGGTCGTCATCCAGCAACTGATTACCACAACGACAATAATCAACAGCCTCACTTGAAGATTGGAGCTAACAAACAGCAGAAAAAAGGAAGAAATGGAAACAAGAGAAGAAAATAAGGAAATATGGAGATGCTACATCAGAAGCAACCCGACGGAGAGAGGATATAGAAGAAGATTGGTCAACATCTGGAATGAGAGGAATAACACCCACCAAACAGAGCAGAGGCTGGCAGACCAAGTAAGGAACATAAAGAAAAAGAACTGGCTCTCCCCAACAGAAAGAGAAGAACTGGAAAGGGAAATGTCACACGACTACGAATTACACGAAGACGAACTGAGAGACGATGCCACAGAAGAACGACAGGGAGGATGAGGTATCAAACAACGACACACGAAGAAACACCGACGAAGTAACAGAGAGGACGGAATGGGTAGAAAAGATTGACAATGGATGGAGCCAGATACAGAGAGAACAAAGATCCCCTCCATGAAAGCCTACAACACCAAGAAATTAAGGGAGAAAACAAGTGAGGTAAATGAAATACTGGGTATAATACAGACCACCAGTATCACAGAAACAAATAACTTGACATATGCAGGAGCAAGATTAGTAGCAGAACTGATGGGAATTCGAACACCAACACCAACACCACCAGCACAACCAACCCAACAGAAACCAAAACAGCAACCTCCTTGGAAAAGGCGCCTGGAAAAGCAAATCATGGTGATGAGATCTGACTTGAGTAAACTGAAAGAGATGGCAGAAAAAAGGCTAAGAAGCAAGAAAAACAAGGGAGGAACTCAACGAAAAATACAAAGTACAAGAGAGGGGATTTAAACAACACAATAGAAGATGTAAAACAGAGGCTTAAGGCCAAAGCACATAAGATCCAACGGTACATGAACAGGAATAAGGGATACCAACAGAACAAACTATTCGGAACCAAACCAGAAAAGACTATAACAGCCAACTAAGAGGGGAAGACAACACCCAGAAATTCCTGAAGCCGAACCAAGTAAGAGACTCTGGGAAAACATATGGAGCAATCCGGTATCACACAACAAACATGCAACATGGCTCCAGGAAGTCAAGGAAGAAGAAACAGGGAGAATAAAACAAAGATTCATAGACATCACGACAGACACAGTCAGACACAACTAAAGAAAATGCCAAACTGGAAAGCCCCAGGTCCTATGAGTCCATGGATACTGGCTCAAAAACTTCAAGTCCCCTACACCCACGAATAGCAGAACAACTCCAGCATTGTATCTCAAATCACCAAGCACCCAAATGGATGACCACAGGAAGAACATCCTTAGTACAAAAAGACAAGAGTAAGGGAAATATAGCCAGTAACTACAGGCCTATCACCTGCCTACCAATAATGTGGAAGTTACTAACAGGTATCATCAGTGGAAAGGCTATTACAACTACCTAGAGGAGACAAACCAACCATCCCCCACCAACAGAAAGGCTGAGAAGGAAGTGTAGGGGCACAAAAGACCAGCTCCTGATAGACAAAATGGTAATGAAGAACAGTAGGAGAAGGAAAACTAACCTAAGCATGGCATGGATAGACTATAAGAAAGCCTTCGACATGATACCACACACATGGCTAATAGAATGCCTGAAAATATATGGGGCAGAGGAAAATACCATCAGCTTCCTCAAAATACAATGCGCAACTGGAATACAATACTTACAAGCTCTGGAATAAGACTAGCAGATGGTTAATCATCAGGAGAGGGATCTTCCAGGGCGACTCACTGTCCCCACTACTCTTCGTAGTAGCCATGATTCCCATGACAAAAGTACTACAGAAGATGGATGCCGGGTACCAACTAAAGAAAAGAGGCAACAGATTCAACCATCTGATGTTCATGGACGACATCAAGCTGTATGGTAAGAGCATCAAGGAAAGTAGATTCCCTAATCCAGACTGTAAGGATTGTATCTGGGGACATCAGGATGGAGTTTGGAATAGAAAAATGCGCCTTAGTCAACATACAAAAAAGGCAAAGTAACGAGAACTGAAGGGATAAAGCTACCAGATGGGAGCAACATCAAACACATAGATGAGACAGGATACAAATACCTGGGAGTAATGGAAGGAGGAGATATAAAACACCAAGAGATGAAGGACACGATCAGGAAAGAATATATGCAGAGACTCAAGGCGATACTCAAGTCAAAACTCAACGCCGGAAATATGATAAAAGCCATACACATGGGCAGTGCCAGTAATCAGATACAGCGCAGGAATAGTGGAATGGACGAAGGCAGAACTCCGCAGCATAGATCAGAAAACCAGGAAACATATGACAATACACAAAGCACTACACCCAAGAGCAAATACGGACAGACTATACATAACACGGAAGGAAGGAGGGAGAGGACTACTAAGTATAGAGGACTGCGTCACCATCGAAAACAGAGCACTGGTGCAATATCTGAAAACCAGTGAAGACGAGTGGCTAAAGAGTGCATGGGAAGAAGGACTAATAAAGCAGACGAAGACCCAGAAATATACAGAGGACAGGAGAAAGACAGAAAGAACAGAGGACTGGCACAACAAACCAATGCACGGACAATACATGAGACAGACTAAAGAACTAGCCAGCGATGACAATTGGCAATGGCTACAGAGGGGAGAGCTAAAGAAGGAAACTGAAGGAATGATAACAGCGGCACAAGATCAGGCCCTAAGAACCAGATATGTTCAAAGTACGATAGACGGAAATAACATCTCTCCCATATGTAGGAAGTGCAATACGAAAAGTGAAACCATAAACCACATAGCAAGTGAATGCCCGGCACTTGCACAGAACCAGTACAAAAAGAGGCATGATCAGTAGCAAAAGCCCTCCACTGGAGCCTGTGCAAGAAACATCAGCTACCTTGCAGTAATAAGTGGTACGAGCACCAACCTGAAGGAGTGATAGAAAACGATCAGGCAAAGATCCTCTGGGACTATGGTTATCAGAACGGATAGGGTGATACGTGCAAACAGACCAGACGTGACGTTGATTGACAAGGTCAAGAAGAAAGTATCACTCATTGATGTCGCAATACCATGGGACACCAGAGTTGAAGAGAAGAGAGGGAAAAATTTGGATAAGTATCAAGATCTGAAAATAGAAATAAGAAGGATATGGGATATGCCAGTGGAAATCGTACCCATAATCATAGGAGCACTAGGCACGATCCAAGATCCCTGAAAAGGAATCTAGAAAAAAAACTAGAGACTGAAGTAGCTCCATGACTCATGCAGAAGAGTGTGATCCTAGAAACGGCACACATAGTAAGAAGAGTGATGGACTCCTAAGGAGGCAGGATGCAACCCGGAACCCCACACTATAAATAAAACCCAGTCAAATTGGAGGACTGTGATAGAGCAAAAAAAAAACAATAACAATAACAATAATAAATTTGTAATAATAATAATAATATAATAATAATAAGAATATAATAATAAATTACGACTTCCTCTGGGAGGCTGTTCCACGGTCCAACTGTGTGTGAGGAATAAAGGACCTCTGGAACTGAGGAGTTAGACAGCGAGGCACATTTACTGCATACTGGTGCTGCTGTTCTGCGACTCTGGTTGCTCTCTCTCGGCAGATAAAGGGGATCAGGGAGCAATTGTGAATGTGAAAGATTTCTGTTGAAATACAATTTATGAAAAAGTGACAAACAAGACCATCGATAACTGCTACTGCTAGGAAACAGAAACCTACCACCGCGATTACGAAACTACATAAAAGAGAGGAATCTCTGACAGAAGCAGACAGAAGCAGACATCCACACCAGCGGACAGTATTCTGGTCAAGGGAGAACAAATGACCTCAAACAGGTTGCATTTCATCACTGTTATAAACATATGAAGCCTCACGAACGATAACTCGCTTTCGTGCGGCATTTCATGTTTCTCAAAAGTCAGATGCGAGTTTAAGGTTTCACCCTAAACAGTTGAAGCTTCAGACTCGTTCAGCAAAGTTCCGTCCACCTGAAGGGGAGGAAGGGGTGGGAAGTCTGTAGTGGATCCGTTTTCGGTTTACCGGAGTTCAGCCTCACACCCCCACCCACTACACCATTCCCTGATCCCGAATGAGGCCGAGGTCAGCTTCAATTCTCATAAGTGGAGACTTGACTACACCCACAAGTGTTGCATCATCGGCATATTGAACAATCTCGTTTTCCATGTCACTTGTATACACAAAAAATAACAGGGGACCAAGGACACTGCCCCATGGCAATCCAGACGTAATAAGACTCAGTTCACTAAAGATCCCGTCCACAGCAACTCGCTGCTGCCTGGTTCTAGGTGAATTCGTCTACAACAATTCGTCTACATCAATTCATCTACAACAATTCATCTGCATATACATTTCATTTTCAACAATTCATCTACATATACAATTCATCTACAACAATTCATCTACATATACAATTCATCTACAACAATTCATCTATATAAAAAAATATATGTCCAAAAATGAGAGATGCTGAGAGAGCTGTTAGCAGTAAACAAGCACTTACCAGATTTGTTTTCTTAATTACTAAAATACCACTACATGGTGATTTTCCTTTCTTATGAAAAATAATTTTCCTTTCTTAGTTAGAGTAATAAGTATCAACAACAACATTCTTCAGTTTTTTCGAGGCTTTGTTATATACTGTAATTCCAAGAGAAACCAGATAAGATTTAAGTACTCCAAAACCCATATGATGGCTCTGCAATACATAGAGACAGAGAAAGGACGAAAGAAATTAGTTCATGATGGTTATTTATTCTATAAGAATAAAACGAATGGCGACAAGACATATTGGAAGTGTGATAAATACCATAAAATTAAGTGCAGTGCTCGTGTAACTACATTACAGGAAGAAGTTATCAGTTCTACAAACGGTCATAATCACACAATAGATGCTGCGGAGGTTGAAGCAACACAAACTGTTTTGAAATACGGCATATGGCAAAAAGTACGAATGAAGCACCACAATCAATAATATCTATACTCTGTTTTTTTTCATCTGTCCATCCGGCTGTGGGGTTTTGTATGGTAACACTGCGTCCCGGGCTTTAAATAGTCACGCTACGTGTAAGTTTTAGGTATATGAAAGGATATCTGGGTGTACATTTGCAACTGAAAAGTGTTTTAATAATTTACTGTATGCAAATTACACCATTAATATTCGAAATAGGTTATTGTTATTATTGTTGAATGTAATCAATCCCTTTTCGGGGTGGCGAATGGAACAGCCAGACGCAGTGGCTTCTCTCGCTGTTCGCTACGGCAAGATGTCAACGTATTACTTCATTATACGTAAGTATATCAGTATGTACTGTTAATTTTTATAAAGTGCGTTTCAGCCAGATACGATATGACGTAACTTGGTTTAGCATCTGTTTGATGGAATTTGCGTCTGGCTGTTCCATTCGCCACCCCGGAAAGGCAGCTTACGTTCGACAATAATAACAATATCTTATTTCGAATATTAACGGTGTAATTCGCATACAGTAAATTATTAAAACACTTTTCAGTTGCAAATGTACAACCAGATATCCTTTATTTACCTAAAACTTACACAGCGTAACTATTTCAAACCCGGGACGCAGTGTTACCATACAAAAACACCACTGGCGGATGGACAGATGAAAAAAAACAGAGTATAGTGCCTTCGAAGATTGTACGTAGTGTGGCTGCTGTGTCTAGACTCCCGTTGACGCAAAGTCTTAAAAGGACAGTGCGCTCTATAAGGGTACAAAACAATGCAGTTCCAGCCTTACCAAGGAATTGCAACGAATTAATTTTTCCTGGCGGATATACAAAATATCTCAAAGGTGAGACATTCTTAGCTTATGATTCAGGGCAAGGTGATAAACCAATGCTGATTTTTGCTAAGAAACGCAACCTTCATTTGCATTCAAGAAGTAATCAATGGTTTGCCGATGGAACATTTAAGACTGTTCCTTTGTTGTTTCACCAATTGTATACTTTGCATTGTTTAACAGAAAAAGCATCATTACCACTAGTATTTGCTTTACTACCTAACAAATCTGAGGAAACTTATGGCCAGCTTTTACAGAAAATGAAATCTTTTTTACCATCTTGTACACCTTCAACTGTAAGAGTAGATTTCGGAAAGGCTATGCAGAATGCATTCCTTAAAGAATTCCTTAATTTAAAAGTCAATGGGTGCTTTTTTCACTTTTGTCAAAGTGTATTTCGTTCAGTGCAGAGAAATGGTCTCCAGAGATTATACGAAATTAATTCAGACTTTGCTTTGAGACTTCGGATGCTGCCTGCCATTTCATTTATCGAGTCATTCGAGATATTATGCGCAAATAATATTTTCCCTGATGACGCGCAGGAGGTACTAGATTACTTTGAGGACACTTGGATTGGGCGCCCTGGCCGGAGAAATATGCGAAGGCCTCCTATCTTTGTTTTTTAATGTTCTTTAGGTTTTTTACTTTGTACTCAAATACCAGTTCTTTTTAATAGTTTGTATTGTAATTTTATATTATAATTTTTATCTAAAGATATCCATAACTTTTCTTTATGTTTTGCATCTATGCATACAGTAACAATATTGGAACTTTTATCCAAATATATCCAAACTAAGTAAAAGTATTGTAATTTTGATCCAAATATATCCAAAATAGGTAAAAACATTGTAATTTTTATCCAACTTTGTCCTATATAATAAAGACCCTCCTATATTTATGGTTTTATATATTTAAATATATACCGAAAGCTACCAAATACTAATACTACAAAAGGCATATTTACGCTTAAAACAGTATCTAAAAGGGAAGGTATTTAAAAATGTGATTTAAAGAATAATATGGTAACAGACCATTTTCCAAATACACCATTACTGAAAGCAGCAAAACTATCCGAATAAATAGCATTAAAAAGGGAAGTTTTCTAAGACGGTGATTCAATGAATATGGTAACAGACCAATTTCCCAAATTCATCATTACTGAAAGCATCAAACTATCCAAATTTATAGTAGGTTACTAAAAGGGAATCCATTTAAAACGGTGACTCTAGGAATACTTGCTGTCGTTGTTTAGGCCCTCCTCAACTGCATATCTATATCAATATTTTGCCGTAGATGAATTGTATATGTAGATGAATTGTTGTAGATGAATTGTATATGTAGATGAATTGTTGTAGATGAATTGTTATAGACGAATTGTTGTAGACGAATTCGCCGGATACCCTGCTGCCTACCTCTAAGGAAATCTTGAAGTAATCCTTAAACATATTTACCGAATCCAAGACTCTGAAGTTTATAAATAAGTGCCTTGTGATTTAATGAATCAAAAGCAGCAATACAATCTATCAGAATTACTCTGCCCTCAAAACCCTTATCAAGGGTCCCCTGCAGATTACATGTCAGGTCTAAAAGAGCATCACAGGTACCTAGCTGCTTCCTATGTGCATATCACATTGACTATCGCCTAACAACCCGTTAGATTCAACATATTTATATAGTGGCTTAAAAATAAATTTCTTTAGCAACTTTGGAGAGCACAGGGAGAACAGAGATTGGCCTGTAATTACTACAGTCTACAGATATGCCGCTCTTTGGAACAGGCAACGTATTATTGATCTTGCGCTCATCCGCAAAGATACTACGTCGACCTACAAATCTATAGAATCTACTCAACTTGGGAGACAACACGCAAGAAACTTTTTTTAAAAAACAAAGGAAAGAAACCATCAGGGTCTTCTCCACCCCAGCTGTCAAGATTATCCAAAATTCTCCTCACTTTCCGAGAGTGAAATCATTCCTGAAGAAGAAGTCGAGTTAAAAAGATCACATGCTTTTCTGCACTTGCCTCTCAGTCATTCTTGAAGATGTCAAACTTACACGGCCTCTCACACTCATTGATTTAGAGTCTGGTTCGACAAATTTGGCCCTCCAGCACCCTAATTTCCGCCGGGCCTCGATCGTGCGCTCTCATAAGATGACATCAATTGGTTCAAATGTCTTAAAGTTTTACAGAAACCAAAGTGTGAAGATTTATGACAAAATTGGTAAAATAAAGATATTTTAAATTTGGTTCAGGTCAATACGTCATCTACTAACTATCCTTTATCAAAATGCGCCAGTACATAACGAAATGATTAAACACGGACGAATAAAATGCAATTCTGAACGAACGAACCGTTTGGAACTTTAACACATTTTCCATCGAAGCTTCTCCAAACGTCTCGGACGTACACAACTGAACCCTTTTGGACCAAAGTTCGAGATGAACGAGACACTGATTCAGAGTCATAACTTCCTTCTGGTACGAATATAATTTCTCTTCTTCCTCCTTTCCTTCCAATCCGCGGATCGTTCCTACGAGGTAACTGTAGAGCTTTAACTCGAAAAGAGGCGGTTAAACCGAGTGGATGATGTAGAGGGGCCATTCTTCTTCTCATTCTGTCGAGTGGAAATATTGTTTTCCTGTTTTGCCTGAATATCTCACAACAGCCAGACTTCGAGGAGAAGGCCGTGTGAGTCTGAGATGTCGGGTTGCGTCTCTAACGTTCTAAAAGATTCCACGAGGGGAATTCATGTTGTGCCATATCTTTATACATTGTCCTCTTGGATTTTCTCCCTCTCTCTTGGAATTGTTATGCAGACGAATCATCTCCTCCTCCTCCTCCTCCTTTCTTACTGGAATTTCTTGGGTCTAAAATTCACAAGATTAACGAACAAGGGAACACGTTATAAGAAAGGTTATAAGCAGCTAAGCCTAGTATAAACATTTTTTTATAATAAAAACAGCTTTAGTACTAAATGTGTAATTATGTTCCAGACATATAAATGAAACTGATGACTAATATTTTTAACATTCGAAAAATAATTGTGTAATCATGTTCTAGACAAATAAATGAAACAAATGACCTGCATACTTTCAACATTCGAACTGTTTACATGAAAGCCTACTAAGGACTGTGATCACATTCATCTCTGACCAGTTAAGAAAACTACTGGTTAGGCCGTTTTCCGTAACCAGACCTTTGCCCTAAAACCAATTTATTTTTATAAAACAAGGTTTAACATATCAAACACTGTTTTCCTAGAGACTTTACCAAAAACCCTTACTATTAAATACCCTTACTGATTTTTAAATATTACACTGTTTACTTGAGGCCTCAGCAAGAAATCTTTGATATAAAATATCCTCGGTTGATTCAAAAGTGCCATCATGAGCTATTTCACCCAAAGGCGGATTTCATATCTTTTATATTAACGTCCATTACCGTCGTTTCAGCTTAACTGCTCCGTCTCCCATAATGGGAGGGCGGTGATATGCTAAGTTATCAATACTAACAAGGTTTTCAAATTGGGTTACAACCTGCCAAATGATTCTTTTGTAACTCTAAACAAATAAAAATAATCATCATTACTTCATTAGTTATGCCTCTTTTCCTTCCCACTTCCTATAAAAATGGGAGAGAGGGATTCTCTCTCTCATAAGAGATGTCTTGCTTGTCAATAATCCCAGCCAGAGGTTATCGTAGAAATCAGTTCACAAATATTGTCATGACAAACTCGGCGAAGACAAGGACGACAGTAGGATTTTAATCCCCAGTTGAACAGCGAGAAACTAATCCCATAGGATTTATAATCCTTTTGTTATTGGTATATTTGCTGGCAAATTAGAGGCCAATGTTTTTTTTTTTTAATTTCAATATTTTTTCATTATCGTCATGGATTTTCTCGCTCTCTCTTGGAATTGTTATGCAGACGAATATTACCCTCCTCCTCCTCCTCCTCCTCCCATTCCTGAATGAGGTCTTTGAAAGGTTAATTGGCCTCCCGATTTTTCTCCCCTGATAAGGAAGGAGGCCTTATTAGCTCTCCTTGTTCCTTAGAATAATAACAATGCCTTGTTAGTTGTTCCTTTTGAAGATCTTTTTCGTTCATGCAAATGAGACTGTTTTCTATTCTGGCAACACCTTGCATCTGAGGTTTCATGAATTGGAGAGTTTTTGGGAATTCGCTTTGGCCACTTCCCCTCACGCCGAATTTATATAAGGTCTGAAGCAAGGATCTAAGCTATTTGTTACTGATATTTCTAAGCACAAATTAATGAAGTTTATAAGTACCTTTTAATGGAGTTTCGAAGAACTGGTTTATGAAATTACTAAGCAATCATTTCTGAAGTTTCTTACGACTGACTGATGAAGTTTCGAAGCAAAGTTTTAAGAAGTTTTTAAGCACTGACTGATGAAGTTTTTAAACACTGACTGATGAAGTTTAAAAGCAAGGGTTTATGAAGCTTCTAAGTACTGACTGATGAAGTTTCTAAGCACTGATTTATGAAGAATCTAATCGCTGATTGATGAAGTTTCTAAGCACTTATTGATGAAATTTCTAATCGCTGATTGATGAAGTTTCTATGCACTGGCTGATGAAGTTTCTAAGCACTGATTTATGACGTTTTTAAGCACTGATTGATGAAGTTTCTAAGCATTGATTGATGCATTTTCTGAGCAGAGATTGGTTAAGTTCCTCAGGAAGAAAGGAGACGAAATGGATGACATAAACGACAGGAAAGAGAGAGAGAGAAAAACAGAGAGACACGTTAAAAGATGACTATTTGTTAAGTCAATCAGAAGAGAGAAATCTTCGAAGCATAATATCTTCATATCCATTACTGGTAGACAAAGGCAACAGCGTGATCTTAGCCCCAGAGGGTCGAATACAAAAAGGATTAGTTATGTTATTTAGTTCATGGAATGATCCTAATCCATTAGTAGTATCAATATTCAGAGAATATAGGGTTTTACTTCTATCTATTTTTCACTATTCTGTCTCTTATTTACTTATTCTACGCGCACTGGTTTTTAGGATGAAGTTGCGAGGCCCACGGCCTTGTTCTGCAAGTCATCACGGGAGCTTGTGTGATAACAGCGGCGGCACGCTTTCATATGTGTCACCAGTCCAGTCACTGACCAATCTTAATTCTGTCTAAATTCACTGTAAAACAGAGCAGCCGTTTAGAGAACGCAACACCTAAATATCGTGTCCTCCGAATGTAATGGCTGCGTTAAGTGTATCTTTTTTATTCTTAACACATTCTCAAAAAATCCACTGTCTATATCCCCTATAGCCAAACAAAACTGGAATAAAGGTATCACCTAAGCTTCACGGGATTCTGTAGTGACATTTACGTAATTAACATCATTTTCTGATTGGCTACGTTTTATATGTCACACATGACTTGACAAATCTCCTTAATCCAATTAAAATTCATTAGTTTAAGCAAAGGACGATGGGGATTTGCCGTCGGCTCTAAGGTATTTCGAAAATGTCCAAGTGCAGGCAATGACATGGGGTCTCTTCGTACTTAACGGACTTTCACTTGGGAGAAGTCCGGACTCCAACGCAATACCTCCTGACTATCGAGGTTTCCTGAATCTTATCTCTTTGACTCCTCCAAAAATCTAGAATTGCTCACCGTCAATATCCTCTGCAGGCAAACTGGAAACAACTGTCTGGATCATTTCCCCAAAATATTTTATTCTCCCAAATAAATTTAATCTAACACAAGAGCCCAGTCATACGCTACACTCCACGTAACAACGACGACCCACAAACACTACAAAGATAAATCTCATTCAAATCCTCTATAATAACGGAAACGATTCGGGGACTATTAATAAAAACCTAAAAGGAGGAAAAATCATTTCATGGTCCCGTGAAGTTCGTCAGAGCAGAAAAGGGATTTTGTGGATTCCGTCATCATTCCAAAATGAAATAAAAATTCTTTCCGCCGAATGATAATCCAGATTTAATTCCTATTCCCTTCTCATTTTTATCACTGCAATGACCTCTGTGGATATTACCTCGATATTCGCTGGATTTTAAAATATGCTGTAGAGAGGGAAGTGGATATTACCTATCATATCAATAACCTATTGCCCAGCAGAATTGACAATAAATGGAAATAAAATTTAATACCTGGTAGATAATAAAATCTAATGAAGGACTCGCACGAATGACACAAAACGCGCTTACGTAATAAACCAGTATAACAGCAACCAGTTCCTGAGCATCAGGTAAAATCGATCGCTATTTCAGCCTCATCAATGCTCAAAGAGTTTCGGAATCTCCTTTTATCTTGTTTTTCCATCCATCATGAATAAAGGTCCCGGAGGAGGCGGAGACCAAAATTAACTCACTTTTGGGATTCTGCCGCTTAGATAATTGGCCTCTTAATGGAGTTATCAAGGTGCTTCCTCACTGATGATGGTGCCCCCATTGGCTCCAGGAGAGAGAGAGAGAGACTGAAATGTTCATATCTGCTTCAACCCAGAGGTTGTTATCAAGAACCTATTCCGAAATAAAAATAATTTCCTGGAACGCTCTGTCTGTCTGTCTGTCTGTCTGTCTGTCTCACACAAACATATTTTTCTGACCCCGAATAAAAGTCAGAGTAACTTAAATAAAATTCGAATTGTCTTCAGATAATATTGTCAAATGAACTGAAATTTGCAGTAATATATAGGAAATTTAATCAATAAAATTATTGTTTTTAAAACACTTGAAATAAGAATTAATTAAGAAAGGAACTAATAACACGAAGATTAAAACAAAAATATCAACTATAAAAGTAAGGATAAAACATTACAATTATAAAAATCAGGAGAACGTAAGTAATGACACAGCCCAAGATTCGATAACATTGATTACATGGTCACCCTCCCTCCTCCCTCCACCCACCACCACCACCACCCCTCCCCTCCCCCCATAAAAAAAGGGGCGTCCCCTACCTGTCACTTCCTACAAATGAAAATTCTGACACCGAGAATAAAATAATTTATTTCACCAAAACACCCTAATTTCCAGGTTAGTCTAAAGACTGAAGGACTAAATGATCAAATTATATTAATCCTTAAATAAATCTGATTTAAATCGATGGAATCTGTCGATCCTTTGACGGATTCCATCAATATTCATCATGAATTAATGATCTTATAACTTCATTGCCACCTTTATGAAAGCAGGAGGAGAAAGGGTGGAGAATGAAAAACTGAGAAGGATGAGAATCAGGAGAGAGAGAGAGAGAGAGAGAGAGAGAGAGAGAGAGAGAGAACGAAGTCTAGACTGACGACCATATTAGATATATGGCGTCACAGAGCCCAGTGGAGCAAATGACCTCTCTCTCTCTCTCTCTCTCTGCAATTAAGAACAAATGGCAATAAACCACCAATTATGAATGATCAAATATTAATCTTCTGGGGTGAGACTGCAGGACCAATATGCCCATGACCTTACAGACGATCAAAGTAACTTAATTATTGTATGGTCACCCGTCCAAGTAATGAACAGATCTAGTGGTCAATGCACCTTGATAAAAACCATGCCTATCTTGCTATTCTATATATTTATTATCTTTTTAAAACAATTCTCAAGAGCCAGGACCATTTTTAAAAGTGAAGGCCGACGGTGGTGGTACCTAACAAGCCTTTTCCTGCTTTACATAAACAATCGCATTCAAATCACTTAACTATGACATATGACCTTGAGGGAGGTCACAAGATGACGTCATTTCCGTCTACTTTCCAAAACATTTCAGCCCAAACCTGCAGGCGAGATTGCTGTAGGCTTGAGCAACACTGAACCGCCCACCCACCTGACCTATCCAGCGCCCTCTCTCCAACTCGGGGCCAAAGTTTCAACATAACTAATAAGTCCACAAACAACGTTTCCCGAGGAATCTTGGCACTAAATATGATCCTGTTTTTTTTTTTTTTTTTTTTTTTTTTTTTTTTTTTTTTTTTTTGTTTTTTTTTTTTTTTTTTTTTTTTTTTTTTTTTTTTTTTAAGGGGGGGGCGGGTAAAAATTACAGCATGGGCACAAATAAGGGTCAAATAAGCCGACATCGATCAGAATATTTCCTGTTTTTCCAGACAGTGTGAGATTGTCAGCTACAGTTTTAATTCCTGAAAAACAAACTAAATACTTTGGATTCATATTATGAGTAGCTCCTTGCTGTTCACGTATAACTGGAGGCTGACTTATTATCTTCCTTTAAATAAACGTACCTACAGAGAAGAATATGTCTGAAGATTATGTACGGATCACTTTTATTATTCATACCATGTGTGTATGTATATCTGTAGATACTCTTCCTAAAATCATTTAATTATGTCAGGTATCTACATTTTTAAAATACCCAACACCACAGCGCATGCCCATTGACACGTTTACAGAACGCCTGGGCACTCCAAATTTCGCGAAGAAAGCGAACATTCCCTCAACTACTGGAGCTATAGAGAGATTCGTCTGATTTCCAGAAACTTTGAAGATTTTTGTGTGCTGAACTACGTGGCACTGACAGGATTAAAATGTACATTTGCTCAAATATGAAACTGATGGAACCACGTGATGACGGAATTCTGAACTCCATAACAAAGGTAGTCATTCTAGGCAACTTTTTAACATACTTATAGAACCCTGGGAACTGAATGTGTAAGTGTTACATAATAAAATTATGGAATGTTATTCCATATATAATTAAAAAATAAAACTATCATTAATTAAAACCATATGCCTATTTAGGCCAGCTTTAAGAAGGAAAAGTAAATATTGAAGATATGCTGTGGTAGGCTTCTAAACTATTTGTAGTCCGAGCAATCCCCGACATACATCGATCCCAAACATTCCATATAGTTAATGGAAATGGTGGTTCAAGACGTCGCCTCCTTTCTCCTCTTCCTCTAGGTGGTCCTATGTAATTATTTTCAAAATAGGATGCGATTGACTGTGGAATATCATCATCATCTACAAGTTGTTCATATCCATCCACAACATCATCAACCGGCAGGAAGGCAGGGGCAACAAAACAGCGCCCATTTTTAGGCTAAAACTGTCATTTTCATGTTATCTGCATTTCATTCCTTTTTGCACAACATGCTTGTACACATTTTGTCCTAAGTGAAACACGCAGGAAGTCAAATTTGACGCAGGAAACGATTCCAGAAATCCATTAAGGGCTCCTTTTTCGAAATCCATAGTCATATTATCAGGGCCCTCATTCTGCAGTAATTCATTTATTTTGGCAAAAAGTTTACTATATCTGTACTGACTTTTGTCCGAGAGCAATGTGAACAATCGTGAGACATTAAAAGTATAAATCTGAATGTGCACTATATATAACTGCTAAAATATACTAGAGCATCATTTAAATGTCCCATCTGCCGCCTAATTCTTGTACAGCTTCAAATGTCTAAGTACTTCGTCACTTGCAAATATCAGCATTCGTCTTTTTAATATTTGAGACCGTGATCCTTGCATTTACCTCTGCAGCAGTTGAAGCGTGATTATGAATCCCAATCGTATTAAGCTCTATATAGTTTCCATCTGTATGAAGTCTCGCCTTGCACGCACGATTGTCACACTGCCCTTTTTATTTCAAAGTGTCTTATTTCCGTATCTTGGGGACGAATTGCCCAACGACGAATTAACTTGGGGACGAATTGACTTGGGGACGAATTGCCTAATGACGAATTAACTTGGGGACGAATAGCCCAATGACGAATTGACCGTAGACGAATTGACCGCGATAAATTAACCGACGACGAATTAATCGGGGACGAATTGACCTAGCACCGGGTCTAGGGATTTGGGTTATACGGAAAATGGAATTTTGCTGTAACGGTCCACAGCTCTCGGCAGTTTTTTGAAGTAATGGACAGAATTGTGTCGTTGAGAGTGACTGAATAATGGTGATGTGTTTTACCCGTTTCCCAATGATGTGGGGATGTCGTTTCGTCATATTTCATAGGAACATTGCATAATAATCCAGAGGATGTAGAGAATTATTCAATGGTGTTCATGCGTGGAAATGTTTCAAGTTCGTCCTCACATGACGCTTCGAGATGTCAGTGTTGTAGGCCTATGAGGGACTAGACTTTGGTATGAGCTTTGTTTACCCAAGCTAAGCTTCTAGAGAACTATATGTCGACTAGGTTCTGTCTCAGGTTCAAGGATCAAGTCCCACGGAAGCCTGCGGGCACTGGCATAGACTCCCTTTGCTTACAAATTATAGATTCTTCGACTTCCTCTTTCTATAATTTCCGTTCCAGTCAGTCCCAAGTCTTCTTGTGAGAGTTATGTGCTTTTTGCAGCATTACGTTTTAATTGTTTTGGTTTCTTCTTTTTTATCTCCAAGGTTTTAGCGTCTTTCAGTTCTCTGGGTATTTCAGCATAAACCTAAGTTGCACAATACTTTGACACAGTTCTTCCTGTATCTTTTATATCCATAGACCAACATTCAGCCATGCTCGTTCTCATAATGATCTCGGTGTGATAATTATATAACACAAGAAATTCTCTTGTTTTGTTTGTTTCGTGATGTTTCTTTGTTCAGTTTCCCTGTGATAGAAGCAGAAAAAGCCACTCAGCAGTGCAGTCCTGGTACATCCATCTGGTAGCAATATACCCAAATGAAGATCTAGATTTAGTGTTTCTCCCGTAACCATAAATATTCCGTGAAAGCTTCCACGCTGAGGTTTATTAAGTAAACTTCAATATCTTCTCGATTCTAACCGGCGATGGACCTCGTGTGGAATAGAATGTCGAAGTGAATGGCCTCCATCTCGATTATTTAGGCATTCTCTCCTTCTCTCTCTCTCTCTCTCTCTCTCTCTGTTTTACGTGAATGAAAACGAGCGCTTAGCTCTCATATTTGTTTTTCTCCCTAGTGACTTGTAAATTAGAAATAAAAAAAGGGGGTATAAAACTTTTAATTTAAAACACTTCCCGTCCACTGTAACCCAGCCGTGTGTTGACAAAGAGTTCGTTGGTTTGTTATTATTATTATTATTATTATTATTATTATTATTATTATTATTATTATTATTATTATTATTACAGTTGTAGTTTTACTACTGTCGATTAGTTATGACCTCAGCTACATTAGAGGTTGACTCCAGGGCATTATGACATTGGGTTCAAATTCTCTCTCTCTCTCGATAGAGAGTTTTCTGGAATCCTTTTGATTCCCATTTCAACTGAAAAGAGGAATCTTAACAGATTCCCGGAAGCTTCCTGTAGAGACTTATTCTTATATATATTTGTGCCCATACATAACTGTACTTATTTCTCCAATAATAATAATAATGATGATGATGTTGATGATAATAATAATAGTAATAATACCGTACTCGAAAGCCCGCAACAGCACGATTTAAGAAGAAGGACTCGCCACTCGAATTCAGTCCCTTAGCAGTCATCGCTTGATAATGTCCTGCGGATCAGGAGGAAACATCGCGTTGGAGAGAGAGAGAGAGAGAGACGAGAGAGAGAGAGAGGAGAGGAAATTGTATAAGTAATAATAAACCAAAAGACTCAACCGAATTTTACCATGCCCTTTGGTGCGTTGCTCGCCAGTCTAAGCAACAACGAGAAAGCCGTCATCAGAAAAATAGAGAAGACTCTACAAGAATAATAGTGCTGAAGCAGCAATAATTTTTAACAAAATAGTAATAATAACAATAAAAGAGAAAGGACGAAAACAAGGGTAATGATCGATAAGGGAAGCGAAAGTAAAACAAGTATTAACTAATTATCCAACTTATTGTAGGCGTAATTGTTGTTTCATGAAACGGAAGTGATTCTTAATCCCAACTATAATCGCATTTCTGCTGGTCATTGTTTTAGTAAACTGTATTTTTATGAAAAAAAAAAAAAAAAAACTGATCATAATCAGAGCCATTGCAGTTTAACTAATAATATGGATTGAAGGGAAAGTTGGTTATGGATCCTCCAGACTTCATCTCGAGATCCAACTTCTGACCCTTTGGGGGACCTTCCTCTCCCTTCGCCTCGCTTTTCCGTCCCCCCTGGGCCTCTGGGGCCGCCCATGGGACGAGAATAGGAGACGAAGGGAATTACGGAAAGTTTGGAGAAGACTCCTGGCCCTTAAAATTTCCCTCGCGGCCCTTGGGTCCAAAATGGTGGGTCCTGGGTCTTAATTTTATCCCGTGCGGGGGGTCAAGGGTCGTTACATCATCTGCCTTATCTTTGTCTTGTGGTTTGCTGTCGTACAAGGTCTTCGGTTATTATTATTGTACCATCAAGTACAAACTTTAAGCGCCTCAGTGGTGTGGTCGGCTTGGTGTTGGCCTGCCATCTCGGTGGCCACGAGTTTGATTCTAGGGCATTTCATTGAGTGGTTCGGAGGTCACGTAAAGCCGTTGGCCCCGTTGCTGTATAACCACTGGTTCCATGCAACGTAAAAACACCAAACAAACAAGAACAAACTTTGTCCCTGGATTTTTTGTTCACAAGTTTTGTGTAACTGCTGATTCTTGAGGCTCGTTTTTATCCGCTGATAAAGGTGTTTTTTGGTAGTTCTGAAATTACTCTAAAATTTTTACTTCTTTTTCTATTGACAATGGTAAAATTATTTCGGAATAAAATGTCGCAGTACTGGTGTAGTAGTTGGACAGGGAAACAAAGTTTTGAATTAAAACTAACGCGATTTATGGGTTCAGAAGTTGGCTGCAAATGGGGCGTTGCATCATAAATTTAATGACCTTTTATAGGTTATTTTCAAGATTCGTGGCGAGCTGAATTCTGTGGTTTATGTTACTTGTGAGATTTTTATGGAAGTGTTGAGAACTGCAATAACTTTTTATTATTATTATTATTATTATTATTATTATTATTATTATTATTATTATTATTATTATTATTATTCAGCGAATGTGCCCTATTCACATGGGCCACTGACTTGATATTGAAGCAATCCAAAAATATTTATTGTGTTCATTTGAAAGAAGCAAGAAAAAGGTGACAAGAAATACCGAAAAAGATCAGTTATTAGAAAAACATATATATATATATATATATATATATATATATATATATATATATATATATATATATATATATATCTTAACAAATTAATAGGTAAATAGTTAAAAATGTGATTCATTTATAAAATAGGAGGAGGATTCCTTGAGGGTCGTCATGCGTTGTTGCTTCGTCGCTTGAACTTTGGAGACTCCAACGTCCTCAGGGAGACTGTTCCAACTTCCAGCTGTTGGAATATTCCAGTCTTTACATGTTACAGATATTTCACAGTAGTGGTTAGACGACTGTGGCGGGTTGCAAAAAGGCAGGATTTTAGATTGGCCATGTGACGATATCCCCAAAATAAACTGCGACTAACCTGGAGGTTTAAAATTCCCTCTGGAAAAGGAGTGAGGTCGCTACCCCTACGCCATATTCCGTGACATCAGCATATGCTGGTACCCACTAACAGCTGGGTGAACGGGTAAGCGGTAGGAAAGGAGCGACCTTTGGACCAGGCAAATTTGGACCAACGTTGTACCACTTAACCACGGACTCCTCTTGATTTGATTTCACTTCCATGAAATGTTCGATTGAGTTGGCAAGTTAACACTACTCTCTCTCTCTCTCTCTCTCTCTCTCTCTCTCTCTCTCATTGACGATATTGAAACAGATGATTTCAGTGGCCATGATGAAAGGCAGGAAACGCCGCTGTCTTTCCCCTTGTGACTTGCAACTCCTCCACATTGAAGGCATCGAGGAATTCTTGGACGATGGCTCCGTTGGTGTCTTCGGAAGGATGAGTTTCCGGAAACAGTTGGAAAGGATTTCCTCTCTCTCTCTCTCTCTCTCTCTCTCTCTCTCTCTCTCTCTCTCTCTCTCTCTCTCTCTTCAAGGAAAGTTGTTCATTTTCTTCAGAGTGAATCCTGAAGATAACCAATGTGTACAACGAGTTGTTTCTCTAATCCGTTTCCCCGGTTTAAGGTGTAGAGACCTGACCCCTCCCCCTCCCCCCTTCATGTTCTAGTAGGGAGAAGGCACCATCTCCATAATAATGAGGAAGATAATCCTTGGCCTTTCAGTTTCCTTAGGCCTAACAGAAAGTCATATAGCAGCAATTTCTGCTTCTTGTCGACAACAGTCATTTTTGACATCTGATTTGCTGTTTTCCTTTCAATATCTTTCCCTCTTCCTCTATCTCTTGTTCTTGTTCTTGATGTCCAGATACTCTCAACTATAGGAGATCTATTCGTCTCTCTCTCTCTCTCTCTCTCTCTCTCTCTCTCACACACACACAGAAAGAGCAATTGGCTAAGAGCTCACGTTTAGTTATTCTGCAATAGTCTTGCTAAGTGATATGTGTTAGACCTGTGTTTGATTTACCTGAATATCCGGGTTCCTTTCTCCGTGTGGGCAGTTGAAGGTACGTAAATGTAGGTACGTAGATAGTTACAGCTTCGTGGTTGCGGCGTCCCGCAGGCCCCCAGCTGCGCCCATTTGCTAGCCTTTTACTTTACCTCCTTTTTCACCTTATTTCAATTTTGCTGTCTAGCCTCTCTAACTCTTCTTAATGCAAATGTGGGATTTTCTGACCCATTTCCACTTTTAAACAGTTATACTTCATCCCATATAGTTTATGGAGCACATGATTTTGCTGTTCAACCACTCCAACTCCAGCTCTTTTCACTCTCTTGGGCATTGGCTTGGCTTTTCCAGTGTACTGAGACAGAGAGAGAGAGAGAGAGAAAGAGAGAGGGGGGGGGGTGATTTTTTGAATATATTGAGCCTACGTTACAAATAATTGTATTGCACTTTTATTATTATTATTATTATTATTATTATTATTATTCGCAAATTGTTACGAGAGCAAGACGTATATTGTCCTGGATGCCCTTTACGTAAGGAATATTCTAGGGATATTTATAGTATATTTGTCTCTATTATACAAGGCCACAGTGAATATTTTGGCGTAGCGATGCCAGTTTTAATTATTGATGTTGTAACTAAGTAATAAGTCTTCTTCCGAAGCAGAATTTGTTGTCGTGACCCAAAATATCGGCCCAGATTCAGCAAAGTTTCTTTTCAAACCCAACCATCAGAAATACGATCATTAATTTGGGTGGGCCTTTTAGTGAACTGTTCTCTTGAAGAGCAACAAATCAAGAGCCTTCCTTCTTTCCGTAACTTGAATGTTACTGTCTTGTTATCTCGGACTGCAAGTTGACAGCTTCCTATTCTGAATATTAAATTCTTTTTAATTCATTTTATTTTATTATTTTTTCTGAAAATGCCTTCGTTCTTGAGATAGTCTGGGATTTAGCAGTAATGAATATTTCTCCAAACGTCTAATATTATTTATATTTAGGACATTCTGAATAATAATGAACGCTCAAGTTGACGGTTCTGATTCTGAACATTTAATGGGTTTTTTATTTTATTTTTTATGGAAATGCCTTCGTTCTTGATATGGTCTGGGATTTAGCAGTAATGAATATTTCTTCAAATGTCTAATATTGTTTATGTTTATGACATTTTGAATATTAATGAACGTTTCTCCAGATGTTTAGTGTTATATTTTTGTCTCTGTTGATCGTTTCGTATTTTCAAGCGCTTGAATTGGAGATAACCTTTCGCATTTTTTTCCCCAAGCGTCGAATCTTCTGTGACATTTTTCGATTCTGATTGAGCCGACATTTTGACTTTTGTTTGTTGCTTTTGTCGTTGATGTTGTTTTTGATGTCCTGCTTCTAATTATTTTTATTATTGTCACGGTTTTATTCCAAATTAAATACTGTCCGCATTAAATAAATAAATATAGGATTTAGGCCTAAGACCAAGCGATGGGACCGTTGCTAGGTAACCAACTGGTTCCTAGTCACGTAAAAATATCTAATCCTTCGGGCCAGCCCTTTATAGGAGAGCTGTCAATCAGCTCAGTGGTCTGGTAAAACTAAGATATACATAATGACCTCTATGAGGTCTTTCAGCGCTGAAACGAACATTAGTAGTAAAAGGTGTGAAAGGTATAACAGGAGGAAAACCTCTAAGCAGTTGCACTATGAGTCAGTTGTTAGAAGAGGATGGAAAGTCAGATAGAAGAAAGATAATATGACCGGAGGTAAAGTAAAAGGAGTGAAAGTACGCAGCTAGAGACCGAAGGGACACTGCAAAGGACCTAGAGTAATGCCTACAGTGCACCGCATGAGGTGCACTGGTGGTACTACCCCTCTCTGCATTGTTTATAGAATCTAGTTTTCATCACGTAAGAAACAATTTTTATCATTGCGACGATTTATTTAAAGTTAACAAACCATCAGGGAATTTTATCCCACCGAAGTTTGAAGTCGAAATGACCATAGTTTCTGCTCATACTAAGCGACCTTCCCTGGAATGGGAACTGGAATGCGTCCTTGGAATGTGCCCCGGAAATCCATCTTAGACTGAAAGGGACTTTGCGGAGCTTAGGAATCATTGTATTCATTTAGACTCTGTTCCCGTTGCCTGAAAGCAAAGGACAGTCTCGGCCATCTTGGATCGGTCTAGGGATTTTGAAGGGTGTGTATAGGTTTAGAGTGTGTGGTTTTAAGATCTCTTTTGGGCAGTAGAAATGTGTGTATAAGAGCGATTGAGGGCGATACGTTGAAAAACATCGATTATAAAGCAAAATATAAATCTGCAAGAAGCTGAAACAATAACAATACACATCCGAATAATGAGAAGCGTCTTTCAAACGGGCGGTTATGATCAGCGGAATGGTTCAAATGTCGTCACAGCTCACCAGATGGTACTAAAGCTCCGCTTCCGTTTCTCTCTCTTGTTCCTCCTCCCCCTTCTCCTCCACCCCCACCAACCCCCTGCTCCTCCTCTCCCCCCATCTCCCGTCCCATCCCTTCTCCCCCCTTCCTCCCTCCCCCACGACGCTTAAAGTTAATCCTCTACGACGTCGTAATGAAACGGTTGACATAACGCCAGTGGCAACATTATTGGAACGTATTGTAACCCGATCATAACTGGATTTTCTTCGCTTCTCGTTATTCTGTCATAGGGAATTGGCGAGTGTCTTCTGAAAGGATTTGTACCGGATTCTCCACACGATTTTGTATCGTTTTCGGGAATAGTTTTAAGAGATGGAAATATTATATATTCATATTCACTCCTTTCCTGGGTCGGGGACTGAACGCTTGTTATTCAGATTTTAGGCAGATTTTGATATTTAGGCTGTGAGGCTAGTGAAGCTGATACTGATTTTGTTTGTTTTGTTTTGATTATTTTTGTTCACATTTTTTCTCCGTTAATCTTTCAAGACGAAGTAAGGCACCGGTTAAATTTAGTAATATCTATAATAATATAGTTAATAAGAATGTTGTTTTAAGTATGAGAGTCAAGAGAAAATATCATTGCTTTGAAAACGAAATAATTGCTTTCCAATCGGTAATGAAGAAATAACCTTTTGTAAGGACGTTAACTGACCTACATTCAATATCCCATCAAGTCACGCTCTCGAATAGATGAACCTTATCTAACTTAACTAACGTAACCTGGTTCTAGTTTTTTTTTTTTTTTTTTTTTTTTTATTTAAAAGTCCAAACAGTGTTCATCCACGTCTTAACCCTGCCCTGGAATCAGGGCTGGATCCAGGCTTCATCACGCTCTGTCGCCTGGAACATGGGCCTGGAATGGAAGAACGGGATTTGCTGGACTCGGTTTGTTATCCCCTGGAAGAACCTGTTGGTGCATTTGAGTGTAGAAATGCCTAACCTCAACCCCTATTGGGAAATGACCGTTGCCTTTGGGGCAGGATTTGCTTTGTGAAGGAAAAACTGATTCGATAAAACAGTTAATGAAGGGAAAGCTGATTTGACATTGTATTTGGTTATCGGAAATAATGAGAGATTCATAATATTTTGTGCGTCGGCTAAATCCGCTTTTAGTAGACACACGAAACCTTTACAGATTCCCTGATCATACTCCCACTTCACATGTAGTGTTTATTTATCTTGATCTATAGTCGACAACATCATTTTACAACAACAGGCGAATTTCTTTCTATCCCTGTGTCTCTGGTAGCAAACGTAAACATGTTTAGTTTATCTTAAATTCAGCTTCCAACTCATTCTTGCCATGAAACCTTTATTTAAAGAATGGAATATATGATGAGGAACATCCAGAATATTTTGCGTTTCTGCAACTTTTTTTTTTCATTTATTTTTTATTTCATTTTTGCTTAATGATTCATTTTTGCACTAATGACAGTTAAATTGAGCTGACAAATTGAGCTGGCTTGTCGTAACTAACATGACTGAATCCTCTTAATCAAATCATAATTAATACGTTGTATTTTATATATATATTTGATTTTTGGGGTAATTTTCCTCAATTTTAAATAACATTCTGGTTCATGGGTTTAATATTGTGCTTATTCGTAGTTGCTGTTTAGCAGTCGTGAGTCATCGATTATCTGACGAAACTTGGAACATTTCATTTCTTTGCTTTTGTCCAGATTTTAATGTTTTTGTTCAGGTTGGGGTTTGTTGATCTTGATGATTTCAGTCTCATTTTTAAACGCTTGAAACAAATATTACTGAAGCCTTGCCTATTTCCAGTTTACTAGTGTGGATTTAATTTAACTTATATAGCCTACGCTATATAAGTTATTGATATATTAGGTAGTTCCTTTTCAATAAGGAAGGAAAATAGAGCAGGTTGTAGGAGTAAATTTTAGTAAAGAAAATCAATATAGAATTTCCATTTTGAATCCTCCCGCGCTCAAATGAAACCAAGCTGTTTTATATCACGACATTAGCAAACCTTTCGTCACGTCATAACCACAGAATTGCATCCAGTAATATCCCTCCATAAAGAAGAAGGTTCCATAAAAAGAAGGTCCAGAAGAAGATCGAAAAGGAACCAGGGAAAAGGAGATCATGTCCCACATCTCATCGCCCGAGCGAGAGAGCAGCGTCGTTCCAACTTTCAAATGTCTTTTTAATCTCGGGAGACGGAGGTTTTCAGAAAGGTCTCTGGTAAGTTTATCTCGGATTTCAAAAAAGCGATTTGTAGGCTCCCCTTCACCCTCTCCCCCCTTCTATTTTCTTTGGAATAGAATCGGCCTCTCTTCAGTAGGAGATTAGGCTGTTACTAGTTTATTTTATTTATTTATTTATTTTTTGCCAATTGTTTTCTTCACTGGAATTCTGTATTCAGTACAGACTTCTTATGTATTGATTCATTCCTCAATATTGGCTATGAAACAACTCTTGTACCTGTCATTCTTATGTGATAGTTTTGTTAAATAAGATCATTTTTGTGTGAACAATATTCATGAAAAGAGAAGCTGAAAGTGGGATTGAAGTAGTTAACGATGGACAAAGATATATACGTAGAAAGAAAAGTGATACTGCTGGGCACTGACAAGTGGAGAGAGAGAGAGAGAGAGAGAGAGAGAGAGAGAGAGAGAGAGAGAGAGAGAAACGTGACTTGAGGGAAATTAATATTAGACCTGCTTATGGGCCAGTCAGGTGGCCTTGTTCTTTCGTGTTACATAATGAACTTAAGTTGACGTCTTTGAAAGATCTGTCTTTTTGATGACGCATATTTGCGCGCGCGCGCGAGACGGATTTTTGAGTCTTATGATTTAAATTTGAATCCCATCATGGATTGACTGTTAACTTATTTCCTTTTGAAACATCAGAAGCAAGGTTTTCAGTGATAACCTTATTACGAAATTATACATAATTGTCCTGTTGTAAAAGAACTCTGTCATTGAAAAAAATAACAAGTAAAACAAACTGCAACATATCAGGAAACTGGCAACTGTGTCAATAACAGGCGACTAAACAAACACCTTTGTTACATTGAGTACATAAGCACAGCCCACTCACTCCAGATTCTGGTTGTGTCGATCGCTCAGTTGGACTGTAACCTCTACCTCCTACTTAATGTTTCTGACTCTAATTCATCATTCTCTCATTCTGTTCATCTTATAAACCGTTGAAATGTAAAACCAGACGATATCATCCGGAGAGAGAGAGAGAGAGAGAGAGAGATGGAGAGAGGAGAGGGAGATAGAGGAGAGAGAGGTTTTTGAAATAGATGCGAAATACTTAACGTTTAGTTAAACAGTCAGGTGATGCTTCTTCGTTTGATAGTGATATGGAGGAAAGGAGTCTCCTCTCTCTCTCTCTCTCTCTCTCTCTCTCTCTCTCTCTCTCTCTCTCTCTCTCTGCGATATTTTGTAAAGGATGCTTTTTCTTTTCCAAATCGGTATGGGCCCCGTTTCATGTCGAAATGAGATCCTTCAACGGCACAAGTGTTGTGTCCTTGAAGAGTCTTGAGGACTCTCGGGAGCTTCAAGTTCACACTTCTTAGGATATTGAGTTTGAGAAGTGTTGTTACTGTTATTCAACGTAGCGTTTTAATGCTATGATGTATTTTTATCCTATTTTTTTAGTATGTTACTGTATCCAGAAAACATCTTCATTAACTTCTTATTTCAAAAGTCTCCTTCGGTCGTTTTGCCTTTTTGCAGCTAATTGTCACAAACACATCTGCAACTTACCACACGCATGTGACAAACAGGTTGAAAATAAATAGGTAACTGTAAGTGGGAAACAAACCTTTAGCTGATACTGGATAATCGTAAGAAGCACTGGATAGGACTGCTGATAAGTCGATGACTTTTCACAAACATATATCTGAAACTAATCACATACATGTCACAAACTGGTTGGAAATATGTCAGCGACTGTAAGCTAAGAACTAATCTTTGGACAATATTGGATAATCGTATGAAGTTGCCGACGTGTTTATGACAAGTTTTACTGTAGTGTAGGAGCAACATGAGAAAGTTGGTGGCAGAATTTGATACAGGAGTGCGGCTCTGTTGTTGCCTGTCTGTTGCTTTGAATTGTCTGCAGATGTAGTTTTGAATTAATAACCCCGATGAAGAACTGCTCAGTCCTCGATTTCGTAGAGTTTTGAGATTTATTTCCGACCTGGTAATTATCTCCTCTCCATGATCAGATTCGACCCCACACAGGGGGAAAAAAAAAGGTTGGGTTACAGCTAAACATGCCGTCAGTGTGCCTCGCGTGTTGCACTGTAGGGACTACTTGAGGTTATTTGCAGTGTTCCTTCGGCACATAGATGCAATCCATTTCATTCCTTTGACTGCACCTCCGTTCATATTCTCTTTCTTCCATCTTACTTTCCCTACGACTCTCTCAAGAGTTGTTGCATTGTGAAACCGAGGTTCTCCTGTTATGCCTCTAAATAAACCTTTTTAATCTGTGTTTCCCTTTCAGCGCTGAATGCCCTCATAGGTCCCAGCGCTTGGCCTTCGTAGGAATGTTATCAGTAGGTTTCAGTACTCTTTGATTGTTTAGTTGCCTTTGTATTTTACAATCACAGTTTGCTCTTGAGATTCGGGCTTGAGATTATCACGTCTGGAGAGATTCTCTCGAAGACATCATTTATTCACTGAAATAAAAAAAAAAACTTGATTATTACGCAATGAACATTCGGGATTGAGAGAGAGAGAGAGAGAGAGAGAGAGAGAGAGAGAGAGAGAGGAGGATTCAATAGCCTTTTTTTGTTTAAAGAAATTGAAAAAGGGAGGAGGAGAGAGCTCTCTGTGAAAAGATGTTTTCTCAACGAAGTGCAGAGATGATGCTTCTTCTTGTACAAGTTTCATTTGACGGGTCAAAACACGCGTGGAAGGTGTCAGCACAGTGTGGCGTTACCTATGCATCGGCACACCTTTTACATAAGCTCTATACACCAGGTCAACCTTTTGATGTACCCTGTACACCGGCCCACCCTCTTCCCAGCCTCCTAGATTAGAAATGGCAGAGGACCAAAAGGCAGAAAGATGTGTTGCTGGAAAGAAGCATGTGCTTGTGTGTGTTGTGAGAGAGAGAGAGAGAGAGAGAGAGAGAGAGAGAGAGAGAGAGAGAGAGAATATAATGTTTCCCATTAGCTGTTGTCAGGCTCTGAAGTTATTTATGATTCCCGGGACAGGGGTATCTTGACCTGTTTAATGTCTTCGTCTCCCTCTTTGGAGACGTGAGAAAGGATGTCGCCTTTTAGTTTTACCTCCTGTGGAGTCTTCATTAGTCTTATGTCAGATGCTTTGACACAACTGGATAGGAAAGTTTTGTGAATAAGTTAAGCCTTAAAATAGGAGAATATTTGGTTCTGTAAGACGTATGGAAGGTGCAGATGAGTCCACAATATATAATGGTGGAGGTTCTCAAAAGATATTTCGTTTTCTGTCAGTTGGAATCGCAAATTATCTCTTCTTTTTATTTAGTTTTTTTTTTTCTCTCTCTCTCTCTGATACCGCTTCGCGCGATGTCAGCCATGTGAGTTCATCATCCTCACTTGGCGAAGGGTTGGGAGGATAATGAATTATAGGCCCCAACGAGACACTCAAGGCTGAACGGGGGTGTTATGAATTGGGAGAGAAGTAAATAATTATCACCGTGAAAAGTGAAAGACAGTAGTCAGCTCTGTCAGGGTAATGTATAGGCAAATTTGATCCTCATGGATTTCCAGTTCAGTTTTCCTTTTGGCGTCGCTGGACGATTAGTCCAT
>NC_087214.1:23887214-23904714 GCF_015104395.2 Macrobrachium nipponense
TTCTTTCGCGTCAAGCGTAGACCTAAATATTCGGTCTCGTTTATTATTCATCATTTTTGGTTTGTAGCGAAATGTGGAATAAATCTCAACGTTCTTGTCTTTCGTTTTTATTTCCGTTATCCTTCAAATTTTGTTTTCTTTTCATCGTTATTGCTCTGTACTTTCTATTTTTGCCTTATGCTGATTTTTCATCCCTATTAGTTCTTGTAAACAAACATACGCGCTCATATATATGATATATTATATATATATATATATATATATATATATATATATATAATATATATATATATCCCATTAATAAATATTCCATTTCACGTATCATTCTGTCCTTTTTCCGTTGTCAGGTGATGAGGTCATGTTGGAAATATGGTGGGGGGGAGGAGGGGGAAGGGGGGGGGGGGTTTGATTGTGGTAGGTTATTGCGTAGTTGGAGGTGGTATTTTATGTTTTTAATGATTGTTTCATAGTAACAATATTTACGACGTACGGACACGTACAGTTATATATATATATATATATATATATATATATATAATATATATATATATATATATATATATATATATATATATATATATATATATATATGAGAGAGAGCGCGCGTCTGGTAAGTGAAATCTGGGGGTCATGTCAGTCGAGTTCCTCCTCAAGTCTCTGGGTGTTGCTGCCTGCTGGTTGGATGAGGCCGTTGGTGGACGGCGAGAATTTCTTTGGCTTAGCAGAGACAGAACAAGTTCCAACAACGACAGACCTAAACACCTCTACGACCTTGAAACTCAGATTTCAGTTACTGGACGCTCATTGTAATAAGCCATTTACATATTATATGCTGATTCGCGCTGTTTCCCTCTCCAGAAATGACAAGTATTGGAGAGTTACTACCGCAACGCAGTGACCAAGAAGAGTCAGTTATTGGAAAGATTGATGAAAAATTCATATCAAACTGAATGCTGCTGACACAGTAATCACCCTCAACAAAAACTTAAACTATCTTTATATTATTGTTGTTATTCCATAAAAACTGTAAATCTTCAATATATGTGAGGCCTAGGGTTTTTGATTAATAATGTATTGTCCATGTGTTTCCCTTTGACCTATGGAATGTGGAGAACAGTGTAGAGGTGACGACCTGAGAGTAGCTGATGAATGAGTTTCTGGGGATGGCGTGAGATAAAAATGCTTAGTTCGACAAGTCAATGCACGACAGTTTATGAACTCTTCTCAAAGTGCCTTTGTGAAACTGGATGCAAGCTAGTGTTGCGAGGGCGCTAACGAACTGTGTGTTCGTATGTGTGTGTGCCTCTTCCCTTTAAGAGTGTCTATAACCCAAGCCTATGGGAGGATTTTGACAGAGGGTCTTCAAGTCTCAGGCAAGATGCCGTGGCATTCGCCGGGAGTTTTTTATTAACAGTGTTTAAGTGTCCGGCTGTTTGGGTGAGTGTTGAGTTACTTTAGCCAAAGAGTGGCTTTTATCTGTTTTGACATTTTTTGTGATGATATCCAGTTATTTAACCTCTGTCTATTAAACTTGTGTGTGTACTTACCGGGATGTGTTCTGTATCTTTGAAACAAGACGATTCTGGTACTCCTGGAGGAGAGGGGTGTACACTTTTTGGGTGACTAGAACATTGTACTGTTTTTTGAGTTAGTCTGTAAGACTGGATTACTTGATTGATTGATTTATTTATTCGTTGTTAATAACGTTAATGTTATGACGCAACTCTCTCATTTTCATTACCTGTTAGAATGGAGAGAAAGAGGTGGAGAGAGAGAGAGATTCTTGGAGGGAGAGAGAGAGAGAGAGAGAGGATGGTGTGAGTAATGCTGTGTGTGGGTTTGCCTTCCGCTCGTGTCTCACGCTTACCTTATGAATAATGGGGGGGGGGTGGGGGGGAATCCCCCCCCCCCCCATTAACAGTGGTGGCAGGCGGTTAAGAGGGGGTATAAAAATAGTTTTCTTTCTTTTCTATGCCTAGGAATGCCAATGTAGAGATATGGGTGACCAGTTAGGGGTTATGACTTAGCGATAGTTTTCGAACAACAAAGCCTTTGAGGGATTGTGGAAAATTGTTAAATTGTTGGATCTCAGTTGCTAAGTAAAAGGGGTAGAGAAAGAAAAATATCCGTCCGTGGGATGGGGGGATGAGGAAGAAACAAATTTCTATTAGTTTGCTCGTACCGAGATTCTTCAGGGCGTGAGCCATGAGACAAGTAACTCAGTTTGGTTTGTGAGTGAGGGTTGCTAGGTGTCATCTCGCCGATCGCGTTTGTATTATGCCGACAGATTTACGTATTCTACGCGAATTTCGAGTTCCTTTTGTTGTTCCCATTATGGAGTGGTGAGTGTTAAAGCTGTTTTGAAGGAGAGGGTTTTTGTTTTAAATAGTTTCAGGGTTATGGGATTGGTTCAAGAGGTCAACAATTTTTCTTGTTTCTTTGCCCCATAGTGACGTGTTTTCTTTATTTGCATGTGGTTTAAATAGACGTATTCCGTCTTTGTTTTAAACACATAAGAGTGTATAGAGATGTGTTTTTTGCATGTGAACTGTGCTTAGATAAGCATATCTGGCTTAGACACAGCGGCCACAAATTTTACGGGCTCAGCACATTTCTGCAGAGAGGCGCATTGCATTGCGAGGGTACTGGCATCCCTCCGGGGATAGTTGCATGGAGGGTACTACTGGCCTCCCTCGAGAGATGGTGCAGGGGAGGGCATTGCGAGATGGGTACTAGTGTATACCTTGAGAAGGGGTCCTCAGACACTGTTTTAAGGGGAGATGGGGGTACTACTGTGTATGCCTCGGGCTGTTCTGTCGCTTGACTGAGGGGTTGTTCTCACGGTGAGAAAACCTTTTTTTTCTCATTGGGGGTGAACTCCTTTTTTTTTCCTCTTTGTGTTGGGGATGGATTTGGCCTTGACCGTGGATGCTAAGATATCAGCTGATTGATTAGTTGATGAAGTGAAACGCCCGTAGAGTCTTTTTTTTAGAAAGAGATTTTTTTTTCTCTCTTGGAGGAAGAGAAAAGGAAATAAAAAGAGAATTGAAATGCATTGTATGGGTGTATGTTTTTACTTGTGCCTTGAAAGACACAAATATGGGGTTAGACACAGATTATTTTTTTATTGTGTTGGAGAAATTACTTTGAAATACCGATGATTGGTGATGTATCTGTGTTTGTGTGGAAATGGTGGTTATACCATAAGATTCAGCAATACTGTTGTATGCCATTTGAATTTCACCCTTACTTGAGATTTTTGCTGTGGAGAGTTATTATTGTTATTAATAATTGTTATACTTGAGATGTGTCACGGGAGGGTTGCTTAAGTATAATTATCATTACGGGAGACATACTTTACGAGAGATTTTGAGATATTTCATGGGAGATTAGTTGATAATTATTACAGATAATTATTCAAGGAGAATTATTACAATGAATTAATGGGAGAAGTCTTGTGTTAATTAATTGTTGAGTTTTTGTAACTTTGGAGAATATTTCAGTGATTCACGGGGATGAGTTTTGCTGAATCTTGATGAATCTGACTGAATCTTGGTGAATTGTGGTGAAACTTGCTGAACTTTTGCTGAATTTTGTGCTGAATTTTTGGAGAATGGACAAGCATTAACATTGGTGATATTTTTTGTACTGATACTGATGATTTTGATGATAGCAAAGTTTTGGTGATTTTGTGATAGTGATATTTCTGGATACTGATTTTTTTTTATACTAATACGTGGGTGCTGTAATGCTATCAAGGGAGGTGAAATCTTTTTTGAATATGGGAGAACTAACAACACATTTTAGTTTTTTTTCTTTTTTTTTATGTGTTCAGCAGATAATTGCTTGACATCTAGTGAGTTACGGAGATAGTGAACAAGGCCGTTGATTTTTCTTTTCTCCTTTTTTGGAATTAGCCATCGCTGACACAAGTTTTTTTTTACTAAGGGTGAATTTGAATTTAATTTTTCTCTCCAGTTAGTGTGAATATTATCTCAGTTCATGACTTAGAAGTCATTGTTCGGGACGTGTTCGTGTTTAGCTATTTGATGCTATAGAGAAATATATGGGAGAATTTTTTGCACGTTTTGAATGCATACGTAATGGCACTACATTTTTTTTTTTCTCTGGATATTTGTGTCCAGAAATTGTGAGTTTTCTTGCACAATACCTTTGTCGTATTTGTGACAACTTTGTGAGAGATTAGGAAACTTGGTTAAGTTTTCTAGTGGCTTATGTCGTAGTGCATATGGAGAAGTCTTGGCTTAGACACTTTGAATTTGGAGTTCTGTTATAATGACTTGTGGCACATTGGTGATTTTTGTCTAGAATTTTCTAGACAGTTTTATTGCCGAGTTTGCCCTTTTTTAGCAGTTATGCTAAATGGAGAGAGTTTTTATAGTTTTGATTATAACATGGAGTTATTCTTTGGAGAATTGGAGTATAATTGAGATATATTTGGAGTTTATAATTGGATGGATATATTATTTTGGAGTTATAATTTGAGATATAATATATGGGAGATATATTTTTTGGCCATTTTTTTGATATTTGCCAATGTGATGAGAGCTATGTTTAGTTCAATTATTTTGCAGCCATCTTTGTTGCAAATGGAGACACATTTTTTTTTGGAGATTATGGGGCAATATTTGTGAGTGTGTGAGTTTAGTTGCCTTGAGTGCACATTTTTTTGGAGTTAGGATTTCATTTTTTTGATATTCCTTTTTGAGATATATTTTTTTGGAGCCTTGTTTTGTTCCACATGGAGTTATGGGGAAATAGAGGTTAAATATTTTGTATTTGCCGAAATAGAGGTGATTATTCTCTATTCCTGGAGTGGTGATTTTTTTTTACTGACATATGGCTATTGGGAGAAATAAGAGAGAAATAATATGGGTTGGTTATAACCAAATGGAGGAAATATTTTTATAACCGGAGCGGTGTTATTATTAATATGGTGTCTCATAATGGAGTTGGAATTAATCTTTGGCGGTGACCCTTTTTTGTGGTTATGGAGTTTTTTTTGAGCCAAGAGGAGAGTTTCTGTAGTTCTTTCTCTTTGGTTTTGTGACTATTTAGAGGCGAGTGTCATTATTGCATTACAAGTCATTTGGAGATGTGTGCATTTGTTATGTTCACAAGTGTATTATTTTTGGTTTGGGAAATATTAATTGGGTAAAAGTCATGGTGAGAGAATAAGTCTTTGAGACAATTTTTGAACACATTAGTCATATCCTGGAGTTAATTCTGTGAAATGTGTCCTGTTAGACCTTTTTCTTAGGGAATCATGAGTTTCCAAACTTGTGTGTTCTGACTAGACAATTTTTATGGTACTGTTAGAGCATAAGTCCGCAGGTGATTTTTTCTGCTGACAAGCGATGTGATGAGCCGTGTGCTGACTTTTTTTCTCTGATGATGATAGATCAGAATTTTCACAAATATCTGGAAATGTTGACAATAGCATTTCACGAAAGCAGCATGGGTAAGAGTTTGCTTTCTGGCAAATTCCATAAACTTACATGGAGCATTTCTTGGGGAAAAAGGAAAATTCGGGAGTTATGCATATTATACATATATTATGTATTTTGTGATTGGGGAAATCTACTTGTGATTATCTTTTTTTTTATTTTTCTTCCTTTTTTTCCTATGAGAGATGTAATTTGGGGATTGAGCTTAAGTAACATTTCTTTTTTGGACGGGAGATTTGATTTTACCGGGAGAATGTAATTTCTTTTTCGAGGGGTTGTTTACTTACGTAAATGGGAGTTTGACATTAAGTCTTTTTGTGATTAATTATTGAGCAGTAAAGGAGTTTTTTGCTGTTAAAAGTTGGAGATTTTTACTGATTTTGTTTTGGGTTGTTCAGATATCAGAGCTTGAGAACATTTTTTGGGTCTGGGTGTGTTACGAGATTCTTTTTTTTTTCCTTTTTTTTTTGGCCCTTTGCTCAGTACGATTTTTTTTCTTTTTTTTTACTTATTGGGAGCACATTCGAGTTTGAAATGTGAGTGCAGAATTCTGTGGAGTTGCTGTGATTTCTGAGTTGTGTGTGTGCTGATTGTGAATTTGGAGAATTGAGTTGGAGAACTTGATGTTCTTTGAGAATTTTGCGATAATGACCTATGGTTTAGTAGTCATATTAAAGGGAGTTAATTGGGAGATGTTCAGTTAGTATCTCTGACTTTTTGAGATCATTGTTTTGATAGAAGTAGTATATCTGGGTTAATTTTTTAGATTGACCAAAGACTTGACTGACATACTAACACACACCAAGAAAAAAGTCGTTTCCCGACGCCAGCAAGACGTCCACCAGCCGTGAGGTTTGGCTTGCTGCCGTGTTGTCCAGGGTGATTACAAGAATTTCCACGTGGGGTGTTCAAGAGAGTCCTACAGCGTGTCTTTTGGGGATCTGCAGAAGCCGTGAGAAGTCTTCTACGATGAGGGAGGCATTCTGTCTTCCTACAGCTGCTACAGTCTGCTACAGGTGCAGCTACTTGCAGACAAGCAGGAGAGGGATATTCAAGAAATGCAGAAAATATGAGAAGAAAATGCGTCTTGTGTTATTGGGAGATAAAGCGTGATAAGACTTTATTTTATAATGGCAGAGACGTGCAGTTTTACTTATATTTTTTATTTTAAGCCGGGCCAGTGTTTTGTGTTATAAGCAATTTTGCTAGGCGTGGGGGCCAGCATATTGGGTGGCCGGCATTGTGAGGCCTAGGGTTTTTTTGATTAATAATGTATTGTCCATGTTTCCCTTTGGACCTATGGAATGTGGAGAACAGTGTAGAGGTGACGACCTGAGAGTAGCTGATGAATGAGTTTCCTGGGGATGGGCGTGAGTATAAAAATGCTTAGTTCGACAAGTCAATGCACGACAGTTTATGAACTCTTCTCAAAGTGCCTTTGTGAAACTGGATGCAACTAGTGTTGCGAGGGCGCTAACGAACTGTGTGTTCGTATGTGCATGTGTGCCTCTTCCCTTTAGAGTGTCATACCCAAGCCTATGGGAGGATTTTGACAGAGGGTCTTCAAGTCACAGGCAAGATGCCGTGGCATTCGCCGGGAAAGTTTTTATTAACAGTGTTTAAGTGTCCGGCTGTTTGGGTGAGTGTTGAGTTACTTTAGCCAAAGAGTGGCTTATTATCTGTTTGACATTTTTTGTGATGATATCCAGTATTTAACCTCTGTCTATTAAACTTGTGTGTGTACTTACCGGACAGACGATTCTGGTACTCCTGGAGGAGAGGGGTGTAGACTTTTTTGGGTGACTAGACATTGTACTGTTTTTGAGTTAGTCTGTAAGACTGGATTACTTGATTGATTTATTATTTATTCGTTGTTAATAAACGTTAATGTTATGACGCAAACTCTCTCATTTTCATTACCTGTTAGAATGGAGAGAAAGAGGTGGAGAGAGAGATAGAATTCCATTGGAAGGGAGAGAGAGAGATGAGAGGAGAGAGAGGGCTGTGTGAGGGGGTGAAGTAACGCTGTGTCAGGGATTTGGGCCTTATGGCCTTCCGCTAGTGTCTCACGCTTACCTTATGAATAATGGGGGGGAATCCCCCCCATTAACATATACCATAAAACAAAAAACTCATTTAATCACCGAATTCAGAGAATTTCCCCCGAAACAACAAATTATGGATTTCAACGACTTTTAAATCTCTCTCTCTCTCTCTCTCTCTCTCTCTCTCTCTCTCTCTCTCTCTCTCGATCTGGGAGAGTCTTTGATAAGGTATTTTGCCTTATCCCTCCCTCAAGAAAATTCTTCCGTGTTTAAATATTGATGAGGTCCCTGACGACCTGGTTTACATTCAGTGGGCTCATAGGTTGGGGGGAATGTCTGGATTTGTCAAGGGAATTGTTTTAAATGCTTTTATTTCCTTCTTTTTTCTTGGTTGGTGTCTTTGCTCATGATTTTCGCGTGTAAGTTTTTTTTTGGTGGGTGGTTTAACTTGATGGTCTCGTAAGAGATTGTAAGCTCTCTCTCTCTCTCTCTCTCTCTCTCTCTCTCTCTCTCTTTCTTTCAGTTTAGTTGCTTTTCTTGACGTGTGATGTAAATATGGCGAAATTTATTTAAATATTTATAAAGCGCAGTTTAGATTTAATATAACGCAACGTAATTTCCATAACGTGTAATCCTAACGCGATGCATTACAAGTTATTTCTGATGTAAAGTTATTGAATTAGATTAAATATTGAATTATTGCAATACGTCATGAGTTTATTGCAATCCGCATCTGACTGGTTATAGGAAAAAGGTCATATTATCTATTTCATTTGTCGTCATTTCACAGTTTTTTGTTGTTGTTTATTGTGTGGACATTTTCGTAGGATTTGTTGGTTTCCGCTGGCAACAAACTGCTAAGGATTGTTGCAAGTTGCAGAAATGCTTCACTCTTTTTACAATTGAGAGATTTAATAACCTTTCTGAATCCTTCTTATCGGGACTTGGGACCAGCTTGAGTCTATAAGTCCTTGTAGTAGATCCATAGGACAGATCATTATTATAAAATATTCTCATTATAAACAATGAATATTATAAATTGGCATAAGAATAATTCACCCTTCATTGTTTAGTGGACTGTCCCCCATTCGATTAAAAGAAAAATATCATTGTAAATATTTCTCATTATAAATAATAAGCATTATCAGCTTCCAATGCTCCAGAATAACACTTCCTTCATTGTAGTAGTCTATCCCCATTTAAATTATAATAGAAGAAATCATTTTAAATTCTTTTTTCATTATTACACAATGACGATGAATCAACTTGCAAATGACCCGGAGTAAAGCCCTCTCATCATTGTAGCAGATTCTCATCATTCGATTATAAAATAAAAGATCATTATAATTGTTATTAATTATAAATAAGCACGCTGAATATTATCAACTTACAAAGACACAAATAACCCTCCCTTCATTTTAGTGGACTCTGCCACCCATTCGATATAATGAAACTGAACTGTGTGACGTCATCAGGAATCATTTGAGCTTCAAAGCTTTCGGTGTGGAATAAAGGTTCCTGGATATCCTGATTATTTGGGGTCATTTGGGCCTTGTTCAAGGTACACCGAAGGGTCATAGTTGCGCTCCTTTGTAGTTCGTCTAATCCTTAAGCAAGGGATGGGCCTTGGTTTAATTTTAGTTTTTATTCAAGCATCGAAAGAATTGGTTATGTGTTGCTGTTTGACGTCCAAGTTCAGATTTTTTAGATTTTAGATTTGTTTGTATTTTTTTTTGATGTTTTTGTTTTAAATAAATTTATTTATAATAATATATGCATAATGTGTCGTCAAGACCATCTTACCCCTTGAGCAGAAATGGAGAAAAAGACGACTTGTTTTCATTCGTATATTCTTGTTTATATCTTCTACTCTCTTCGATCTGAGGGGAGCCATTATGGTATTGATGAAAGAATAAACAAAGGTATTTTGGATTTTTAGTCAAATTCATTGTATCCAGTTAACATATCACCAAACCCTTTAATCCAGTTATCTAGGTAATTTTTGAAATATCTTTAGATTGGTACAGCATATATTATATATATATATATATTATATATATATATACTATATATATATAGATTATATATATATATATAATATATATATAATATATATATAAATATTATATAATATATATATATATATATATATATGTGTGTGTGTGTGTGTGTGTGTGCTTTGTCTATCACAGTCATCCTATTTGACTGAGTGTTATATTGTGGGGGGTTCCGGGTTGCATCCTGCCTCCTTAGGAGTCCATCACTTTTCTCACTCTGTGCGTTTGTTTCTAGGAGCACATCTTCTTCGCATGAGTCCCGGAGCTACTTCGACATCTAGTTTTTTCCAGGTTCCTTATTATTATTATATTATTATTATTATTATTATTATTATTATTATTATTATTATATATTCAGAAGATAGACCCTAATCATATGGAACAAGCCCAGCAAAGGGCCATTGACTAAAAATTGAAGCTTTCAAAGAATATTATGGCGCTCATTTGAAAGAAGAAACAGAAGGCAACAAATACGGAAAAAAAAGATCAGTTGTGGGAAACAGAGATAAACTTAACAAATTAATAAAGGAATACATGAAAAGACAAAACTTTAATAAATCACTACTAAATATATAAAAAAAAAATTACGGCAACAGTGCATTGCATCTTCGTTTGATCTTTCGAGGTATTAATTCCACGACATTCTCAGGGAGACGTTCCACAGCCCAGCGGTGGGAGGGATTAAGCTGCACAGAATGAAGACTGATGTCAGATGCCAGAATGGAAGAGGAAGTGAAGTGTGGGAGGAAAGGAAAGTTTGGGGCAGACCTACTTGCTTTTCACTTCCTTTTTTTTCAGATTGTATGGCCATGAGCTGATACCGAGTTTGGATGACAGGTTTAAATATTTCAGTTGTGATCTAAAACAAGTCACCCCTTAGGAGGGTAGTGCCACCAGTACAGCTGACGCGGTGCACTGTAGGCATAACTTAAGGTTATTTGCAGTCACCCTTCGGCCCCTGGCTACAATACCTTTCATTCCTCTTACTATACCTCTGTTCATATTCTCTTTCTTCAATCATACTTTCCTTGATCATCTCTAACATTGTTCCTCGTAGGAGGGGTAGTATCGTCAGTGCACCTCATTCGGCGCAATTTGAGCAATTGCTTAAGGTTCTTTGCAGCGTCCCTTCGGCCCTCAGCTGCAACTACTTTCATTCCTTTTACTGAGCCTAGTAGGTCCCAAGCGCTTTTTGGCCTTTTGGCTTAGATTTAATATTTCTTCCTTCCTTCTAAAAACAACTTTAATGAATGAAAATGGTAATTAAATTTGAAAGCAAATTATCAAAATTTTAACATTTGCAAAGGTAGTCAAACATTCCTTTTCAGTGACAGCTATTAAATCGATATTAATTTACCCATTTTACAGAACAAGACCTAATTTATCCCAGCGTCCTTCACAGTCGAATTTGTGAAGGAAATAAAAAAAACAAAAAGCAAGGGTTCAAAGGCACTTTTGGGGCGGGCGGCCATTATTTCTTTCCCTGTTGTGTGATCAGAAACAGATGTTTGTGTCGAGGGGCAGAATCGATGGCCAGTTTACGTCGGGGACATTCAGTGTTGACAAATCTTTCCCTAGGGGTCCGTTCTGGGGTCTCGCCTCCATTTGTTACAGTCTCCCCTCAAATATAAAAATGGAGTGCTTGTTTATTTTACACAGTTTCTGCTTTGCATTATTTTATTATTATTGTAAGCTTGCTCTGCAAGTTATTAGCTTTTGATCTTGCTCTGAATTATTCTTACACTTTTAATGATAATGATAATAATAATAGTATAATGGAAAGAATGTAAAATTAGTTTAGATGGGTACCGCCGTAATACTATGACTATATTATTATTTTTGTTTTTCACAGTCATCCCAATTCAATTCGCCTGAGTGGTTTTATAGTGTGTGGTTCCAGGTTAAATCCTGCCTCCTTAGGAGTCCATCACTCACTGCATGAGCCCTGGAGCTACTTCACCGTCTAGTTTTTTCCAAATTCCTTGATACTTATCGATTTTTCCTCCCTTTCTTTCTCTTCCAACTCTGGTGTCCCATGGTATTGCGACATCAATGAGTGATATTTCCTTCCTGATTGTCAATCAACGTCACGTCTGGTCTGTTTGCACGTATCACCCTATCTATTCTGATACCATAGTCCCAGAGGATTTTGCCTGATCGTTTTCTGTTACTACCTTCGGATTGGTGCTCGTACCACTTATTACAGCAAGGTGGCTGATGTTTTTCTTCTTATTATTGTTGTTAGTGTTGTTGTTTTTCAGGTTATGAACCTTATCCATATGGAACAAGCGCCACCCAGGCCATTAACAAAGTAACGTTTACAATCTTTAAGAGCATACTTTTGAAATTGAATGCTGGTTATTGCCAATATCTATTATTATTTATCTCCTTTACCTGAAAGTGACGTGATAATTGCACAGTAGTGCAAATAATTTGTGTCAGTTTAATAATTATTGAAATTCTATAATAATAATAATAATAATAATAAATAATAATAATAATAATAATAATAATAATAATAATAATAATGGTAAGTGTTATTAACAACATATTACACCAGGCTTGTGAGAATAGATTCTAATATTTAACAAATGTTGATATGTATATATCACTAATTCCTTCATTAACTAAAAAAGTTTCATGAACAAACAAAACTGTTACGACTACACTCCTGCAAAGACACAAATGCAGAAACTTTTCCTGTACCAAGAATTCCCATCCACTCCTCTGGAGCTACTCAGACACACCTTACCTACATTTCGGCCATTCCTCTGTCATGGTACGTCATCCTCTCCTCTTCCTCTATCTCCTCTTCCTCCTCTTCCTCTTTCTCCGTTCTCTTACTCACCCCCCCCCCCCCCCCCCACCCCCCCCCCCCCCCCCCCCCCCACCCCCCCCCCCTTTCTAATTTTCCTCCTCGTACTGGAGGTAACACTTTTAAAAGTTACTTAAGCAAATGTCTTCCGCTTTCGCTACACTTTAGCTGAACTCGCTACCGTGAAAGAGGAGTTAGCTGTGATCCAGTTTGTTTGTTGGAGAGAGAGAGAGAGTTTGGGTTTAATGTTGCAATAGAGGAGAGTGAGAGGTGTTGGTTCATCTGGCTTATTTGATGAGAGAATATTGGAATAAAGGAGAAACATTTTTATGGAAAAAAGAAAAGTTTTCCTAACCAATTTGAAGGCTTATATTTACTTAATATTGTGTGCATATGAATTACAGCTGTAGCCCCATTATTTATACATTCTAATTTTTGATTGCTATTATATTATTAGTATTACCATTTACATTATTCTATCCTCTCTTATTATATGTTATATTTCCAGGACTTGAGCATTATTGAATCTTTGTGAAATGTCCAGGGAGACACAAAATGTTTTCCATAAAAAAAAAAAAAAAAAACACAAAACAGTTTTTCTATTTTGTACAGAAGAAAACCAGCGAAATGCAGAACTTACTTGAAGAACACTGCACGGAATTACATACCGGAACTCGCTGAAACCATAAACACTTTTTCTTGTATATTGTATATTGCAATTTATTTTTAATAGCAGTTTTTGTCTGTTACATTAAATAAACAAGTCATATACTTACAGATGTCAGTAATACAATACACATATACACAGACAGACGAGACAACAAGTATAGAGAAACAGGTTAATACACCTTATTTAATACCTTTTCCAATTCATTCAATGACCGTTTTAGTTTTCTGTAAAAAAAGAACTATTGAGGCGTCCATTTGTCTGTCTGTCCGCACTTTTCTGTCCGCCCTCAGATCTTAAGAACTACTGAGGGCTAGAGGGCTTCAATTTGCAATGTTGATCATTCACCCTCTAGTCATCAAACATATCAAATTGCAGTCCTCTAGACTTAATAGGTTAAAGTTAAAGAGCCATGATCGTACTTCTGGATCCACTGAGACAGGCCAGCACCGGGTCGCGGCTGAATGTTTCATGGTCGAGGCTCATAGCATTATACGATGTAAGGAAAACTCGACTGCCTCGAATAAACTTCGACATCTGTTTTACTTGTTTATTTTTCATAACCTCAATTTCTCTTTCTTTCTCTTGATTGCAATCCAACAGAAACAGGAAATAGACCTTAATTCTGTTGATTCAGTGACTGTTTCTGTTTTCGTAACTTCATTTTCTCTTCCTTTCTTTCTTTATATCTTAAGAACCCAGAATTGTCCTTATGAGATGAACGATCAGGACGAAGGAAAGTTCTATTTTGACTTTTCCTGAAACCTGAGAGTTCGCTTCACCAACTACCGAAGAAACGCTGACTGCGGGAATTTTTGAAAGGGGAAACAAATTCCGGAAGAATTGGAGGAGAACAAGAAGGGAGTTTGGGCGTCAGTCGACTGAATTAGGGAATTAATCCTCAAATTAGGATGGAGATTAATGGGTTTGGCTGTAAAAGACTCACTGGAGTTTCTTGTGAATTCCACACTGGAAATTCTACATTGTAAATTCCTTTTTGGTGGAAGATTTAGACTCTTACAAGTACTTACAGTGTAAATTCTTCATTGTAAATCTCTCTCTGGAAACTTGAGCCCATCAAGCATCTACAATGAAAACTACATTGTAGATTCCTCTTTGGGAACCTTAGCCCATACAAGTATCTTCATTATAAATTAAATACATTGTCAATTTCTCCAAAACTTTGGCCCCATACAATATCGACAATGTAAACTCTACATTGTAAATTCCTCTCAGGGAACCTGGAACCCCTGAGAAGTCCTTCACGAGAATCTCACCTCACAGAATGACTTTACCTAAATAAGTTCTGCTTTTTATTCAAGTAGTGGGATTCAAAGTGTTAGGAAAGTGTGAGGAAGTAAGCTTCGAGTAGCTCTTGTCAAGAAATTTTTCTCACCCCAAATCTGAACAAACTACTTCAGAAACGTTAGTTATATATCTCTCTCTCTCTCTCTCTCTCTCTCTCGTCTCTCTCTCTCCACTCTCTCATCTCTCTCTCTCTATTTGGATTCATATCAGTTTTATGCTGTTATAAACAGACTCATCGGCCTATAATGTGAGATGCAACAGAGATGGAGACTTTGCTTGTTCATCTTTGTTTCTTCGTTTGGAAATGTTTTTCGATTGTTTAGCGCAGGCGTTGTTCGCTGGATCGTTTTTTTTCCTTGGCTGTTGGAATACATCTCCAATTCTTCTTTAATCAGTTGACTCGGGAGCTTATTCGATGCTTCCTTTGGAATACGTTTAGTTGTCTTAGACGTATCAGGTACTTATACCTCTCTCTCTGATCTGTTTTTTCTCTCTGTAACTGTTTCCCTTTGGGTTGTTGTCAAGATGTCAGTGTTTCCCTCTGGGTTGTTTATTTACCAATGAAGACGATTACTCAACTTTCTCATTCTCGCTGATGCTCAATTTTAGATTCCTTTTGCGTCAGAGAGAGAGAGAGAGAGAGAGAGAGAGAGAGAGAGAGAGGGGTGGGCCAAGATATGGGACGTGTTCATTTATGATCTTCAGGTCTCCTCATCAACTTCGATTCTGCCCCAAAACGGAGGACAGAGGAAACATCAGAGTTGATGGAAGATGGATGTTGCCATCACGGTTATCGCCTTCGCTGAATCAATCCCCCCTCCCCCCTTCTCACCTTCTCCCCAAACTCTCCTCGCCCCCCCTTCCTCAGACCTCAACCACATCCTCAACAACACTTTCATCAATTTCCTATGTTGTTGTAAGGTTGGAGTGATAACAAAATATAGTAAAGGGGAAAGATTAATGTTGGAATAAAGAACCCGAGAAAACGGAGAAAATGGATGATGACGGCCGTATAAATTTTTATATACGTATAGATTTCTATATTTTGATGATTGTGTATGAGAAATATACAAATATATAAACGAATAATAATAAAATAATAATATTATTATTATTATTATTATTATTATTATTATTATTATTATTATTATTATTATTATTATTATTATTATTATTATCATTGTAGACGCCGATAGGAAAGGGAACCGGATACAATTGACCGAAGTATTAAAAAAAAGAAAGAAAAAAAATGGCTGGTGGAAGCATGGAGAAGTTGCTCTCTATCCATTGAAGGATACTCGAGCCGCCCCTCGATATCAATCCTCTGCTTCCATTCCTGTGGCAGGACCCTTCTTCAACCATCCTTTCTCATCCTTAGACGACGCTTCCTTTGAATAAGCATCATCTCGGCACCTCCCATAGGTATAATTCTCGCCCTTGGAAAAAGACCCTTGGCGGTATTGTTCAGGATGTGTCCCCGAAGGATCATGGGACACAAGGGAATGTAATATGTCCCCAAGGCCCTGGAGGAAATTAGATTGAAGAGCTGGGGGTAGGGGGGATTCTGATATTGGTTTTGAAAGGGGGAAGGGGGGGCGTTGGATTTGAGGAAGGGGGTGGATATTACAGAGCCGTTTCTGTCATTCCAGATGAGGTTTTGCGGAATGATTCACAAACGGAAATTCTCGGGAATTTATGCTTCTTTGGAGTGGAGACCCCTGTTTATTTATTTTCTTATTTATTCATATAATTAATTTCAATTTCATTTATTAATTTATCAGACTTCTTTGAAATTGGAGACTACTGTTTATTTTTATGTTTACTTATTTATTGTTTTAAATCTAACTGCTCTGGAATGAGGACTCAATGTTTATTTATTTATTTGTTTGTTTATCTATTTTAGAATCTGCTACTTTCGTATCGTCGACAACTTGGTGGTCAGATAACACCAACCCCGTAGGGGGGTACTGCTGTCAGTGCACCTCAGCGGTGCAATGTAGGCATTACTTAAGGTTCTTTGCAGCGTCCCTTCGGCCCCTAGGTGCAACTCTTTTCATTCTTTTTACGCATGCCCTTCTTTTATATTCTTTCTTCCATCTTCCTTTCACCTTTTCCTAATAATTGATTTATAGTGCAACTGCTTTAAGGTTTTCCTCCTGTAACACCTTTTACACCTTTTCACTGTCAATTTCCGTTTGAGCGCTGAATGGCCTCATAGGTCCAATGCTTGGGCATTCTGCCTAAAAACTTATAAATGAAACACCAAGAAGCCAACCTCCAACCGATGTGAATTCTTAACATTAATTTCTCTTCATATTTATGTTATCTTTTAGGTTTTACTCTTAGCTTTTTAATTTTTTCTCTCATTTTTCCTCTTATTACATTTTAATTTCTCTTATCTTTGCTACCTCATTCAGGGCCAAGAGGACTGCGTTCGGTATAGGGCCGTTTGAGGCCAGATGAATTTCGGAGGAATATTTATTATATCTCTGTCTGTCGTTGGTATCATCGGTGAGCGATGCTCTTTTGTTCGATTTTTCAAATACGACATAATTGGGGGAATAATGACGGTTGGGGATTGGGAGGGGGAGGGTGGGGGAGGGAGTGTGTTGCTTTTGTTGTTATTCTTTTGGGGGAGGGGAGAGAGAGAGACAGAGAAGACTTTAGTTCCATTCAGTACACGAATAGATATGACAACAGTGAACAATGCAGAAGCTTTTTATTTATAAATATTATAAAGAAAACTCAAATCTGAATAAAGCTCAACTATATATATATATATATATATATATATATATAATATATATATATATATATATATATATATATATATATATATATATATATACATGCATACGTACATACATACATATACTTATATACATCATATGTTATACACAGTACATATATTGTTTTATATATATATCTATATAATATATATAATATATATAATTTTATCTCTTCTTTCTTGTATTGTGGACATCCAGGGCCTCATAGAAAGTAAAAACGAAATACCAGCATCAATAGACGAGGAGAGATTTCTGTTTCATCTGAAGAGAGGTCAAGGGAAGCAAATTTGCAAGCACGATGTCTCCTATTCAGGAATCGGTCGATTCCTCTTCAGTTCCCGAAAGGAACGT